>NW_005871184.1:3054695-3127195 GCF_000147115.1 Myotis lucifugus | reverse complement strand
TCTAAATGGAATGTCTCTCACTCTTGCCAGGATAGACAAAGTGTTAAATAAGTACTCAGTACTTATTGCATTTTAATTTAATCAAAGAAGCAGTAATAGAATTTGAGGGCTACTGGCTGGAGCAGAGACAGAGCTGTCTAACACTTTCTTCTACTTTGTTCCATTTGTCTATTATTCTTTGTATCTCTTTAGGGTTTATTTTAATACCTTCCTTGAACTAGGATGCCAGGCTATTGGTTCCAAGAGACCACTAAACTCATGAAGAAATGTGAGTACCTAGAAGTAATTTGGGGTTACTTTATTTGCATCAACTTACCAAAGTACTCAGGTAAAAACTTGAGAGGAAGAGAATTTACCTTTCAATAATTTGAAAATTTCTCCCCTCTTTCAGTTTCTGACTTACCATTATATATGCCAGCACAGATGTTTTCTGACAAAGTTTTGCTAAATACTAACCTGTAAGTTTAAGCAAGTAAGAATTACCGAAGATATTGGATTACAATGTCTGTGTAATGCTGGAGGAAATGTTAGTTTTTAGTAAACAGAGATAAAAGTTTCAAAAATTAACTTAAGAATGAAAATTGCCAGGCCCAGGGTCTAGACACCAAAACAACAGTAACATGACCAGAAAACCAAGGAAAAGATCTCCTTCGCTCAATTATTGTAATCTAGAAAATCAAAACTTCCAGGAGGAACAGTATAAGCAAATACCTATTCATAGGAACTTATTAATAGTCTTCAAACACATATATGTTGTATGGCTATTGTGTGCCTTATAGGATGATTGTGGACGGAAAGCACGGTCATGTGATTGAAGTTCAAAGAAAACACCATTGAAAATCTCATTTAAATAACCACAATAAAACATTAGCCATGTTAAAAAAGAAAATAAAACCAAACTATGGTGTCTTCAACTTCCAAAACTCTGGTTTTGGATATTCAGAAGTATATGCAGGTGTCGATATAGTATCTATGTGTTCTGTCAAATTCAGCTGACAGTGGAGCAATTCAGGTGTCATATCCTCAAACTCTCCTGAATCAGATGTTTAAGTTTATAGGGAAAAACCAACTCTCAACTCCAAACTTCCTTCAAATTTTGAGGAAATCTGAAACAGTTGATATGTATGAAAATATGTGGAATTCTGGTATTCATACTGCTTCTTCTCATGATGGGAGTGATACCACTACTACTAATAGGGTTGTATGAATATTAATTCAGTTAATTTATGTTAAGTAATTAGAATAGTCCCTGGAAAATGATAATGACTATGTAGGTGTTAGCTTTTATTGTAGTTGTTGTTAGTGGGACTATCAGTATTTTCATTGCTTGGTAGCAGAAACTGTCCATAGAGAATATGCCATATGAATTTTCATAGAGGGCGATTCTGGAATTGTGCTGAGATAATAGCACGACAGCTACCAACTAGGATTAGAAAGATGGCGTCTAATTTAGAGCTCCTCTTTTTTTTTTTGGCCATATCTTTTGCGGGTGTGTGTGTTTAGACATGCTCATTTTCTTTAATTTTATTTTTCCATCAACATTTATCCCCTCTATGTCTAAGCCATATCTATAAAAATTTATGTTTTATGCCAAAAGAGATGGTCCTCACTTAAAATTAGCCTCAATGACCACACTATGTTTAAAAAATACAATATGATTAATCAACTGTAAACCACAAATTTAAATTTTGCAAAGAAGAAAATATGCCGTGCATTAGCAGTTGTCGAGTGTGTTTCCTTCCACGTCCCGCGTGGAGTAGGGTTCGCACAACAAATGAGAGAAAAAGACACGAGATAATTTTGCAATATTGGGGGACCAGGCGGGCAAGTCCAACTCAAGGAGAGGGACTTCCACCGATGCTCAGGCCGCTCCAAGCTTTTATTTGATCTTGGGTAGCCCTAGGGTAAGGAGGTTTGTCTGGAGTAGCCTTAGGGTAAGGAGGTTTGAATGACACATGGATTAGCTCATTGGTAGACAATTTCCAGAAATAGGCAGAATATCTGATCAACAATAATCAACAAGGATCTACACAAGTATCTAAGGAATTAAGGGAACTAAGGTGGGGATGCTTCAGCTATTATTACCTAAATTAACTGGGTGGTTCCTAGATTAACTGGGTGGTGCAGTTCTGACCTTTGCTAGGACTTCAAAGGTTACTGGGGGTCTCTGTCTAAACTCAGCTAGTGAAGACAATGAATGGACTCCGGCAAGCAGTCTTCTCTGAAAAAGGATATTTCTCACTGATATTTCACCTATTTACCTCTATTGCATAACTTTCCCCCCAATGAAACTACATTACTTTTATAATAGAAAAAAATAGATTTTCATTCTTGAAAATCAAACAGCTATAAATCATAGATACAGCAAGATATCCAATAAAATGTTATTTTACAAAATATTACTGTCTTTATTTGCCCAGGTGCAAGGAAAGTGGCAATATCCTTTTTAAGATCTCTTTGTCCTAGGACACTGATTTGAATGGAGCCCAGGTGGGCAGAGAGCAAATGCTATCAGCACCAAACAACATCCAATAACTAGGAAAGGGCTCAGACGTCATTGGCTTTGCTGTAGCCACTGATTTGTAATTTGTAAAGATATTATTCTCACTGTCCTTCAGAGGGTTTCTGTTAATTACATATTATAACAATACTAGAGGCCTGGTGCATGAAATTTGTGCACTTGGGTGGGGGGAGTGGCGTCCCTCAGCCTTGCCTGTGCCCTCTCACAGTCTGGGGGCCCTTGGGGGATGTCCCACTAATGGCTTATGGCTTAGGCCCGCTCCCCCTAAGCTGGCAGTAGGACATCCTTAGCGCTGCCACGGAGGTGGAAGAGGCTCCTGCCACGGCCACTGTGCTCGCCAGTCATGAGCCCTGCTTCTGGCTGAGTGGCGCTCCCCCTGTGGGAGTGCATTGATCACCAGGGGGCAGCTCCTACATTAAGTATCTGCCCTCTGGTGGTCAGTGCGTGTCATAGTGACTGGTTGTTCCGCCGTTGGGCCGAAACCAGCTCTCTGACATCCCCCAGGGGTCCTGGATTGCGAGAGGGCACAGGCCAGGCCAAGGGACCCCACAGGTGCATGATCGGGGCTAGGGACGGACATGGGAAGGCTCCAGGGGTGTGTCTAGCCCGTCTCATTCAGTCCCGATTGGCTGACCCCAGCAGCAAGCTAACCTACCAGTCAGAGTGTCTGCCCCTTGATGGTCAGTACATGTCATAGTGAGTGATTGAGCAGCTTTAGCATATCATTAGCATATTACACTTTGATTGGTTGAACAGCCAACCAGACGACTGGACATTTAGCATATTAGGCTTTTATTATATAGGATTATTCATATGAAAAAGAGCTCTAGGCATAGAGCTATTATGTGTATATTTATATAACTGTATATTATTTATTTCTATTAATTCAAATTTAAGTAAAAAAATAAGCAATCTATTTGCATGACTCAAATTTTTTTATAAAAAGGTCACAGTGAAAAGTCTTCCTCCCTATGCTGCCCCACTATTACCTAGTTTCCCTTCCTGGAGGTAAATAGCTGCTCATGTCCTTCTGGAGATGTTTTATGTACATGCAAATAGATACATAGAGGTATTTGAAAGTTATTGTTTAAGAAGAAGGATATCTTAAGGAATTTGTGGAGACTGAATCTGTTTTAATAGAAATATATTCTGGTTGAGTAACACTGTTTTTTAATGTCCCCAAAGGAGTGCACACAATCAATCATTCTATTCTATTAGTAATGATTGGGTTCCTACTATGTATAAAGGCACTGTGCCAGCTGCTATTTGTTCAACTTGCCTTTAAGATTCTTCCTAGTTTGCATCTTGTCATTCAGATCTCTGTGCTCAAAGGTCACCAAGTCTGAGAGGCCTTTCCTAAAATCCACTTGAAAATAGCTCTCTCTCTTTCTCTCTCTCTCTCTCTCTCTCTCTCTCTCTTTCTCTTCCTTCCTCCCTCCCTCCCCGTGTTTTATTTCTTCTACAGCTAAGGTGATACTATCATTCCTCATAAAATTTTCTTTTGAGAGTGAAAGGGGTGCTGATATGATCACACAGGGATAACTGGGATAAACTGGAACTGTAAACTGAATGGTTGGCTACCCTATTCAGAGCATTTTCTGCTTCATAGCAATTTGCAATCCAAGGAAATGGAAATTACCCTGTTTGTTTACTTGTAAGCACCATGAAGCAGAAACTTTGGCTTATTTTAGGAAGCCATCATCTACAGCGTCCTTGACATATACTAAGTAGGTTCTTTTTCTTTTTCTTTTTTTCTTTATTGATTAAGGTATACATGTGTGTCCTTGTCACCCGATTGTCCCCCCCCCCCCCCCCATTGCCCTCACCTCCCTGGTGTCTGTGTCCATTTGTTAGGCTTATATACATGCATACAAGTCCTTTGGTTGATCTTTCCCCCTTACCTCCACCCTCCCCTACCTTCCCTCTGAGGTTTGATGGTCTGATCAATGCTTCTGTGTCTCTGGATCTGTTTTTGTTCATCAGATTATGTTGATCATTATATCCCACATATGAGTGAGATAATGTGATATTTATCTTTCTCTGACTGGCTTATTTAGTTTAGCATAATGCTCTCCAGTTCCATCCATGCTGCTGAAAATGGTAACAATTCCTTCTTTTTTACTGCAGTGTAGTATTCCATTATACAGATGTACCACAGTTTTTTAATCCATTCATCTGCTGATGGGCACTTAGGCTGTTTCCAAATCTTAGCTATGGTAAATTGTGCTGCTATGAACATAGATAGGGGTGCATATATCCTTTCTGATTGGTGTTTCTAGTTTCTTGGGATATAGTCCTAGAAGTGGGATCTCTGGGTAAAAATGGGGGTTCCATTTTTAATTTTTTGAGTACTAAGTAGGTTCTTAAAAATATTTGTGGACTGAGTGGATGACTCCATCATGCTTCATGATCTGTGTAGAACTGAGCGTCTTTTGGTTAGTATTGGGAAATTCAAAAGCCATAAAGGGCTAATTTGCTTAGAATGTTTCCTCCCTCAAGGTAGCAGCCAACTTTAATATTTAGATTTCACCCTTTCAGCACTGCTGTGAAGAAATCAGGTCCTTGAGCGTCAACTGTTTTGTCACTTGCAAGGAGACCGAGGTGCCATGGGCCCCAGGATAGGCCTGGTCTGGGGAGCAGACCAGTGGAATGAAGGCGGTCATAGTCTAGTCCAGTGGTTCTCAACCTGTGGGTCACGACCCCTGAAAATACATCCTGCATATCAGATATTTACATCACGATTCATAACAGTAGCAAAATTACAGTTATGAAGTAGCAATGAAAATAATTTTATGGTTGGAGGTCTCCACAACATGAGGGTCGCGGCATTAGGAAGGTTGAGAACCACTGGTCCATTCAGTGGTCAGTTCATCTGTAGAAAACCTGTCTCCACGCAGTGGAACAGGTGTGTCCATGTGACTCAGTCCACAGGAGACAAGGAAGAGCAACCTTAGAGCAGCCTGCCATCTGGGCTTATTCATCTCGCAGGGAGGCTGGGAGGCCAGCGGGACACAAAGGAACAAGCACCGCTCTGTCTGGCGCGCACACACATTGATTAGCAGAGACCGAGGGCCGTGGGAGTCAGGTCTGGCAGAGAAGACGGATGCAATTCCCTGCTATCTCACCTAAAATCAGACCAATCTTTGGAATCAGGGGGTGTAGGTTTTAGTGGCTTTGGAGCTCACTTTAATTTTTCCTTTTCCTTTTCAAACAGAGAGGCCTGTGTCCTGGGCTGTGCTGATCCATGGGAGAATTCCTGTAGGAGGAAGAGGCTGAAACTCTGGCCTAGGGTTATTCAACAGAGCATTCATAATGAATGTGTCAATACCTTGTCTGAAAGATCTGTATGTTTCTCTATCACATTTCATTAGAGAAACATATGCCGGTGTCCTGTCAGAATTATTCTTATTTTGTGTGTGTATAATTATCTTAAGCCCCTTGATTTTATTGCGGGAACGAAGGCCCGGAAAGGTTGAATAACTTGCCTTCCTCAGCACGAACAGAGATAGGCTCCTGTTTTTAGGAGTCAGAACCTCTCCTAACACTTGACTTTAGGTATGTGTTTAAAAGACAGTTGGATGTGGTTGAGAGCTTAGTAGCTTAAGCTGTGAAGCAATTTATGGCCCATGTTTAACCAAATTAAATTATTTTCCCTAGCTCATGCCATGCTGACAGCTTGCAAAAACTGTGTTCACCTTTCTTCTCTCCTCATGAAAAGGGGCTACAGTTATTTTTATACCTGGAATTTGAAGGAGGAAATATGGATTATAAGTCTAGGTCGGTTGAATTTATTCAGGAGTTTGTCAGGCTGAATATGAACTTTCTGGAGTGTAAATGAAACAAAAATGAGGTCTTTAAGTGATCTCTGTCTCTCTCTTTACCCATTTATGTGTTTAGCTTCATCCCAGGCTAGTCCCAGGATGAGGAAAAGTAAACTTCTCTGTCCTTTCCGTACCCTTACATCATGCAGTAGTTGACTAAAATAATTATAGAGTGGCAACTTTAATGATCACTCTTTTGCAAGATTGTTTAATAACAACTATAAGTCAAAACAAATATCAGCACAAAGAAAATCTCTATTCTGTGTAGCAAAATGTTTGTTAAACTTCCACCAAATGAACCACATATTTAAAAAGGAGCTGATATTAAGAAATATTTCTGATCATTCTTTGAAGTTTTTAGTAACGAGATATAACATGTCTACTACCACCTTTTTGTTTAGGTCCCCAAATGAGACATGTATGAATGTTATAATTTTGTATAGCTCCAGGATAAACATTCCATGATATCTTTCTTTTTTAATTTAAATTCTCTATTGTTTAAAGTATTACATAAGTCTCCTCCCCCCGCCCCCATTGACCTCTCCCCAGCTGCTCCCACCCCCCAGCACATGCCCTCACCTCCCTACTGTCTGTGTCCATTGGTTAGGCTTATATGCATGCATACAAGTCCTTTGGTTGATCTCTCCCCCGTACCCCCACCCTCCCCTGCCTTCCCTCTGAGGTTTGACGGTCTGATCGATGCTTCTCTGTCTCTGGATCTGTTTTAGTTCATCATTTTATGTTCATTATATTCCACAAATGAGTGAGATCATGTGATATTTATCTTTCTCTGACTGGCTTATTTTGCTTAGCATAATGCTCTCCAGTTCCATCCATGCTGTTGCAAATGGTAAGAATTCCTTCTTTTTTACTGCAGCGTAGTATTCCATTGTGTAGATATACCAGTTTTTTAATCCACTCATCTGCTGATGGGCACTTAGGCTGTTTCCAAATCTTAGCTATGGTAAATTGTGCTGTTATGAACATAGGGGTGCATATGTCCTTTCTGATGGGTGTTTCTGATTTCTTGGGATAAATTCCTAGAAGTGGGATTACTGGGTCAAATGGGAGTTCCAATATTAGTTTTTTGAGGAAACTCCATACTGTTTCCACAGTGGCTGCACCAGTCTGTCAATGATATCTTTCACTTTTTTTCTTTTTCAATAAAATATAATAATGGGAAAAAACCATGTATAATAGTTGTATTTATGGGTTCTGCTATTTGTTGAACAAAATGCTTTCTAGATAATTTCTGGTGACAAGTCATCACCCTCCTTATTTTATATAATTAGGAAACTTAAATACTGAGGCCCTTAAGTGCAAAACTACAGAGGTCTTTATACAGAAATGTGACTACAGAAAGTCACACAAAAATTGAGAAAACTCATCATGGCAGTAATCCTACCTGCCAGTCAGATGTGTTCCCTACTTACTTTGTAAAATCAACACAGTGCTTATTAGTAGTATTATTTTACCACAGACAACTTTCCTGTTTCAGAATCAAAGAGTGCTATGTTTATGCAAGGCCAGGACTGCTTGGACTGCCTATTCAAAAGCTTTCATCTTTCTTCTTGTTGGAGACAGGTTTCGTCCCCTGCTGCCACTAGATGGTGCTTGTCGTTGAAACAAAGGTCTTTCTTCCCATCTTTCTGCTTTCCTTAGGCACCTATTAGGACCTTGGATGTGAAAGAAACTTGATTGATAAGCTAAGTAGTGGGTGGGATCTAGAAGGTCATTTAGCACAGTGTTATTGATCTAAAAAAATCATTATCAGTAAAGATTACTTACACTGTTTTTCTAATGCCATTAATTTTTTCTGTTCATTCATCTTGTCACCAAGTCGTGTGAACCCTAGACAAAAAGAACAAATAAATCTTTCTTTAGGCTCATGAGAATCAAGGGACATAACTCAAATTTTAGAATAGGTAAAAAAAAGATCTGAGGATTTATTGTCCTCACCAGGAATGACATTAGCAAAGGGGACCACATGCAGAGTTAACAAGAAAAGTTAATCAATGACCTTTCAAAGGCAAAACACATGCATCTCAATTACTGGGCAATAATCAATAGGAAAGAAAATGGAACATGCTCTTTTAATTGTGGGATAGCAAACATCAAGTAATGAGAATGATAACAGTGGTTGTTGGCTCTTTGCCAAAGATGGCGATTTTTCTCATTAATTTAAGGCACACATAAAACGTCACCCCACAGTGCTCTCATTCTCTCCCTCCTACCACTCCACACACCAACTTTATACCCCTTTCAGGATAAAATTTGCCAATCTTGATAGTGAAATGTCTCCAGGGATTACCTATTTATTTTATGGGAAGAACAGTTTGATATATTTTGCATCAGAGTACTGGAAAGCAGAAGTTCCTTGGACTTTTCCTTTCACAAACATTCTCCAATGCTGACCAGTCACGGCTGGTTCATGATTATAATGAGAAATTGCCAGCTATGTTGAAATACATAATCCACAGTGTGAAAAACTGCTGAACAGCAGTGGCAAATTCTTAATACAAAAGTAGCTTTTGCCTGCGAGCTTGCTTTGGGGTTGCTGATTCTTGCTAACTGTGTGCTCAGGGACTGAAAGTTAATTTTAGTCTAAAAACAAAACATAACTGTGTAGGCAAAAGCTTTAAAGCTACATTTAAAAACGTCTTCTGTTTTGAATTTCTCATATCACTGCAGTGAATCATGTAAAATGTGTGAACATACATGTTAGCCAGATGTAACAGCGAACAGCCAGATACATGACATTAATACATTTTAATCTCAGACACTAGACCGCTTCGGGTGGTTCCCTGTGCCTTCTGAGCATTAACCAAGGATTTTAAACATGCCAGCATTTTACAAAGATACAAGCTTATACCTGCTTCTCAAGCACTAGTGAGGTACAATGGATTTCTTCCAGTTTTAAAAACGGGAAAGAAAGCCTCTATCCCCAAATTATTTTCCTTCAGCTTTTTTTTTTTGGTAGTTGTAGCTTAGTGCTGAAGATTTGGAACCAGGAACAGGTAGTATGTGAAACTTATTTATCTTGGCCTTTATGTGCTTTGGTGGGTACTGTTGAAAGTCCTATTTGGTCATTGACTTCTGCACTACATATATGCCATGCGGTTCAAATCCATTAAATGGCTACTCTCTAGCAGTGGTGCCCGCCTTGACAGTCTGTTCATAGGGTTTAATGGTTTACTTAACTGATGGTAATCGGGCTGGGTCATTGATATATTATTAGTATTATTTGCTTGACAAAGGGCGCTTAAGCCTCCTTAATTAGCCTGAGGAACAGAGTAAACGTAAATAATCCCTTTGTACGCTCAAGAAACTCCCTTGGATGGCTAAAGATGTTTCCCAAACTGCTCAAGGGAGACAGAAGCCATCAGAGACATAAGCGAAGGGCAGGTTGAGAACCATGCTCATCCCAGACCTGCAAAGGGGAACGAAGGCCATACTGTGTGCCAGCAGCCCTCCCTCTACCTACACGGCTCAAGTTTTACCAAGTAGCGTCGAGAGTGACTAGGGGCTGGGAAACGCGAGCAACTTCAGTTCTGCACGAGTTCCTAAGCTCTTCCCAGAGGGGAGCGCTTGTGAATTGGACAGAAAGCTAGACCTAGCAGCCCGCTCAGGGCGCGAGGGAGCAGGAACCGAGGGAGGCGAGGGCGCCGGGTCGGGAGCAGGGACCCCGCCAGCTCCAGGCGGGCGCTGCGCGCGGAGCCCGAGCCCCCGGCGGAGGCGGTGCGGCCCGAAGCCCCTCCCCGTCGCCGCGGATGCCCGGGCTGCTGACGCCCAGCGGCGGCCCAGAGCGGCGGGGGCCGGCCGGGCGGGCGCGAGCGAGGGCAGGGCAGGGGGCTGGCCGAGGCCGCTCGCGGCTTTAAATATGGATCGCGGGCTCGCGCTCGTGGCACAGGCTCCGCCACGGCCGCCTTCCCCGAGTCCCCGTCCCCTGGCTGGCTCCCGAGGGGCGCCCGGCCGCGCACCGCCGCTGCAGTGTTAGTTCCCGGCAGGAGCGGCGGAGAGCCCCATAGATATGCGGGAGCTGCGCCCGGCGGACTAGAGTAGACGCTCTCCAGCGCTCGCCCGCCGCGCACCACGCGGGCCGGGGAGACATCTGCCCCCCGCGCCGCCTCCTGCCCCGTCCTCGCGGGCGGTTCAGGTGCCAGTCCCGCCGGCTCCGGAGACGCGCCCGCCCCAGCGCCCTCGCCCGGCTCTCGCCTCCCTCGGCCCGGAGCCCGCACCCTCCCGGCGGCAAAGTTGTGACTACTTGGACGCGGGCGGCTCGCTCCCCGCCCGCTCCGCGCCTCGCGCCGACAACTTCCCGCGGCTCGGCCCCGCCGCGCCCGGCCCCGCACCTCCCGGATCCCGCGGGCCCCCAGCCCCGGGCAGCGCTTCGGTGGCAACTACGGCCGGGGTAGCAGCGAAGGCGGCGGCGGCGGTGGCCGCTGCAGCCCCACACTCGGCCGCCAAACTGGAGGAGCGACGGAAGCCGGACCCCAGGAGGTGAGCGCACGGCTGGGTCGGCGGGGCCGGGCGGGCGCGCTCCCCGGAGGCTGGGAGAGGTCACTTGCGGGCTGGGCATCCCCTGGGCTGGGCGCCGGGGGAGTGCGAAAGCTGCTTCCGCAGAAAAGTACTTTTCCCCTTGTTCTCAGCGGGTAGAGGAGGCGTTCGCGTGGTCCCGGCACTCCCCCTCGGCAGGGCCCCCCTTCGCGGAGCCCCGCGTGGTGGCCGGGACCGTGGGGCCAGCGTACGCTCTGCTGGGCCGGCGCCGTGACACGTGTGTTCCGTGAGCCTGGGTGGTCCCGGCGCGACGGGGCACCTGCTGGAGGGGGAACCTGCCCCAGCCCACGAGCGAGGGAGGCTTGGGGCGCTGTGGGTGCCACCGAGACCTCGGCTCCCCCTTCCCTGCCGGCTCCGACACGGAGCCTCCACATCTCTCGCTGGCACGCCGCGAGTGGGGGTGAGTCAGGCAGATCCTCCGCTAGCGGCACAGCTATTTGCCGTGGGCTCGGAAGGGGGAGGCAGAGGTTAAACTGGGATTCCTCTTGGCCGGCGACAGCGCAGCTCTCGCTCAGGTACTGGGCAAGGCAGCATGTGCGTCTTGGCAAGGACAGGTGATTTCTTTTTTCTTAAGTGCATTTCACCCAGCCTTTGCCAGTCCGTTAATAAGAGTCACCCGAGGAAGGCAGGGGCCGAGAACTACATCAGCAAACTGCAGCAAACAGTTATTAAAGGAAGAAGTTAGTAAAGAACAAAAGAACACACACACACACACACACACACACACACACCCACACACCAACCCTGAACTTGGCGTGAAAGACGAAGGAAGCCGTTCTACCTCTGGTCTACCATCCTAAAGCATAAATTTCCAGCACCTTGTAAAACTTGTGTTTTTGCCACCCCTCCATCCTCGAGGCCTAAGCTGCGCAGCATGATTGCCTGCAGCAAGCTCTTTCCAGTCTCGACAGTGAAGAGCAGTTACCTTTGGTTTACCGTCCCCGGTTCTTTCCCATTTCACTTCAGGGCAGGAGAAAGTTATTCCTAAGAAGAAATCGTTACTCGTGGGCTGTACTAAACACATTGTCTTAAATCCTGGAGCACTTCCTTCCCTTAGAGACCTGCATTGTACCGTACTTCCCTTTTTCCTGTACCTGGGACTTGGAGTTAGGGTATTACCTGTGTTAAAGTGTTCACTGCCCGTTAGGGTTTTTTCATTTTGATGTGAATAGATTCTTCAGAGCTCTTAGAGCAGTATTCAGTAGCTTCTTGTAGACACTGTGATGTCTCTGGACAAAGTTTCTGGCTCAGAATCGTCCTCCTTGCATCTGTCACATTAGCATTTAAATAATTTCCGTGGTTACGATAGCACTGAGGTTGAGGTGATTGGTAGAACTCCAGTCAAAGGAAGCATGTCTGCTTATTTTTCTATAGCTTTAACAATTGAGAAAAAAACCTTTTACTTTCATTTTAAAGTTAAATGTAGTGATAGCACATTTAACATTAAATCTCTTTACATTAAATCTTGAAAATGAATAGTTTCGATTTGATCCCAGAGTTTCTGATAAGATGGCACTAAAGTCCCACATACAGGGTGGGGCAAAAGTAGGTTCACAGCTGTGATTACGCGAAACATAAGAGTTTATTCTTGTCTTATTATTTATTGTATTATTTTCCATACGAACAACTGTAAACCTACCTTTGCCCCACCCTATTTATGGAACGAGAGAGGAAAGTAGTACTCTTATGAACTGTTGAGGCATAGGACATTTATAAGAGTTGGGGTGGGAGGGAGGGATAAGACGGGATGTTTTGATAGTTCCAGGCATATCTACCTTTGAGAAAACAGAAAACCAGGACACCCCCAACATTTTGTATGAGAATGTTTTCAAAATGAGGTTTCGGTGTCATTTAATGCTGGGGTTCATTCTGGAGACTTATTAACATATATAAGGCGCCCTAGCCAGTGAGATTGTCAGAATGGACTCTCAGTTTATAACGATGTGTCTCTTTTAGTTCATTTTGCCAACATAAAATAACTTTTAAAAATTAAATTTATGGGGGTGACATTGGTTAATAGGATCATATAGGTTTCATGCATACACTTCCATGATACAAAAATCTGTATATTGCACTGCGTGCCCGCCACCCGAAGTCAAACCACTTTAAATGATTGAATGTTAGTGTTATTAGTTTAGTCTTTTAAATGATTAGCTACATTTACAGCAATGTGTGAAAGCATACAAGGAATCATGTTTAGAGAAAAAAATGTGATAGGAATCAGATAACCTTTGGGACAACTTCCAGCAGGCTCTGCTGGTAATTTCATTTTTTATTGAGCTCTGGCAAGTACAATTTTCAGGTTTTGATCCCTTGTTCTGATAACAAGAGAGATCGTCTGGACATAGCTTTGCAAAGAAAAACACAAGGAAAGGAAATCCACGTTAGCTGGTGAATCATGTAGCTAACTAGGTTTCGTGGCCACCTCTGAGGGCGCTGCAGGTTAGGGCTACTGTTGTCAGGGGAGAGAGCCCTGAGAGAACTCATTGCTACTTAAGTGTGGCAATAATGCACGTCATCTCCTTGGTTTTTTTTTTTTTGGAGTTTCTTTGTATTTATTTTTAATAACACGAATGCAATCTAAGACTGGAGTTGATGTTAAAAGACTGGAAGTGGAGCCCTGGATGGTGTGCTCAGTGTTTAGAGTGGTGGCCTACACACCAAAGGGTCTCTGGTTCTATTCCCAGTCCAGGTACCTGGGTTGCAGGTTTGATCCCCAGCCCCAGTTGGAGGCGTCGTGCCAGAGGCAACCAATCAATGTGTCTCTCTCACATTGATGTTTCTCTCTCTCCCTCTCTCTCCTCCCCTCCCTCTCTTTTACTCTCTCTCTCTCTCAAAAAATAAACCAATGGAAAAAATATCCTTGGGTGAGGATTAATAACAACAAAAAAAGACTGGGAGTGGAAAGAACAAACAGAAGAGGAAAAATCTAATGGGGACGAAAGTTTCTAAGTAGTTTCTCCTTGATGGCTAAGATGGAAGGAATCAGGAGACATGATTAGATGGGACCAGAGAAGCTGTAAGCAGAACACTTGTCTCATTTCTCACTGTTAATGCCATTTCTGAGGCCAACATGTGATTTATGACATGTATGTATTTGGGGGGAGTCATGTAGCACATGGATGGTTTAGGAGCATCTAGGAAAGTAATAAGACTTCACAAAACAAGATGTGGCTACTTTTAGAGTATTTTTGGCTTCGTGCAGTAATTTTAGGAAAGGGAAGAATAATGTTTCTTTCATATAAAGTCAGGGCTAAGTTGTATTCCAAATACATTTTGCCTTTCTCCCAATGACTAAACATATGATATGTTTGTGTCGCAAAATAGAAAATATGCCGGCCCTTGCTGGTTTTGCTCAGTGGTTAGAGCATCGGCCCACAGACTGAAGGGTCTCAGGTTTGATTCCAGGTCAAGGGCACCTACCTGGGTTGCAGGCTCCATTTGGCCTGGGTCAGGGTGCCTGTGGGAAGCAGCCAATCTCTCTCTCTCCCCCCCCCCTCTCTCTCATCTTCCTCTCCCTCTCCCTCCTCCTTCCCTTCCACTCTCTCTAAAAATCAATGGGAAAGTATCCTCCTGTAGGATTAAAAAAAAAATAAAGAAAATATGCTGGTGTCCTTCTCACAGGAAAATGATATTTTATATCCATTTTACATTCTTTGGAAAACATGCCGTTGGTTATTATTTCAGCAGTGGGATGGAATCTCCTAACCTACCTTTTACTCACTTTTTCCTCGGGCGCGCGCGCGCACAGACACACACACACACACACACACACGCACACACACACACTACTCATTTGTACAGGCGGCTGACTTTATTTTACCTAACGCTGCATTTATGACTGTCGTAATGACTTTGTGGCAATGACTTTTATCACGTTTCTCTAATCTCAGGAGTGCAATGGCATTCCCGATGACGCATAGAAAAGAAGCTAGCCACGATGGTGATGGATTTATTTACCTGCCATAGTGAAGAGGAGAGAAAACTTTTAATCTTCATGAAGTTTGTCAGTTTATTCCTCAGTGATAAGGTCTTACTAGCCTCTGAATTAAATTATGTGTTCGAAAAGGATGATGGTAGAAATAGTAATGGTGAAACATTGCACACCTATACTTGTTTTCATATAAGCCGAAACCTCATCTTATTCTTCTTCCTTGCACGTTAAATAGATGTAAGGGGTTTTATGCACATTGAAGAGACATGGACACACAGACACAGAAGACTTCATATGCTTTTCTTTTTTTTTGTTAATCCTCACCTGAGGATATTTTTTCATTGACTTTTAGAGAGAGTGGAAGGGAGGGGGAGAGTCAGAGAGAAACATCGATGTGAGAGAGAGAGACACACATCAATAAGGCTGCCTTGCATAGGTGCCTTGATTGGGCGGGGGGATCGAGCCTACAACCAAGGTACATGTCCTTGACCAGCATCAAACCTGAGACCCTTCAGTCCACGAGCTGACACTCTAACCCAGTGAGCAAAAATGGCTAGGCCCGAATGCTTTTCTTAAACAAAATGGAAAATTATCACTGGAGGTCAGAATGAAGATTTTAGCTTTGAACTAGTGATACCTGTTTGAACTAGTGAATGACTGTCCTCAAAGGAATGAATGTTGTTTCAGTCCCAGCTGAAGACACTGAAGTGGATAAAAGCTAAATTTATGGTTCACCTTCCCTGTAGGTAATTCTGCTTAGCATCAGCACTTACTAAGCCTCAACCTTATCTCAGGTCCCGCAGTGCCAGGAAGTGTTTCACTGCTGAAGAACGTTCAGTTGGTGTGGACCAATTTTAGGTCTGGTCTTGAGACCTAACTTTTGTTTTTCATGAAGAATGAATACAGAAAGAAGCTACATGAAATCAGGATGCTAAAGGAAATAAAAAAACACCAACTGATATTTCTCTCTTTAAAAAAAATTTTTGTGGATTGTTTTGTGGAAAAAGGGTATCCTAAGTTCAACTTGAATTATTATATGGGAAGCCTTAAAAAGATTTTAAATAAAACTCATACTTTTTGGGGACTTTTAAAATCAAAATTAATAAAAATACAAAATGAGAAAGGAATATATTACTTGTATCTTTAAAACTGATATAATGTTCTATGAGTAACACAATTAGAAAAGCTGTTCATAATGTCTTGCATAAGAAGTCAGCAATTTCTTTTCTTTTTTGTAATTACTGTCACTGATTGATATTCTCTTTTATACTATTTGCAAATAAAAACTTGGGGATCTGGAATTCGTGTTAGTCAATTCTAGCTTTGGTCTGGAGATTAGTATTCACTGATAGGGCCCAGTACCAACTTCTGTTTAGAACTCCTATGTTTGGCATATTCTCCAGCAAAATAAGCCTCTGAGCAGGCAGAATAGAGGGTTAAAAAAATACATTAAAGAGGATTCATTTTACTCAAAGGTGATCCTTCAGAATCTGTTTACTTAAAAAAATTTTTAAAATTGATTTCAGAGAGAGGAAGGGAGAAGGAGAGAGAGAGAAATATAAATGATGAGAAAGAATCATTGATCAGCTGCCTCCTGCACACCCCCTTCAGGGGATCGAGCCCCCTTCCTGACCAGGAATCAAACCGTGAACTCCTAGTTCATAGGTCGACGCTTAACCACTGAACCACACCAGCTGGGCCAGAATCTGTTTACTCTTAACTCACATACAATTTTAACATGACTGATAAGATTTCTAATCCCATAGCAAACATTAAATCTCAAATTAGAAGATAGAAATGGCCTGGTATTGGCAGCCACATGGCTAACATTGAAAAATACCAGAGGACAGCATGGTAGTAAGGGAAGAGAGAGACTAAGTGCTAACAGCAGAGGTAAGAATTAAAGCAAGCACAGCCATGGTCCACTATCTAGGTGTTTCCTAGGAGCGTCACTTCATTCCATTGCCTTCTCCCTCCTCTCTTTTCCCTTTCTTCTTCTCCTTTTTCTCTCCTTCCTATCAAAGTTTTTATTGAAATACTAGAGGCCCGGTGCACAAAAATTTTGCACTGGGTGGGGGGAGGGAGGGGGGGCCCCTCAGCCCAGCCTGTGCCCTCTCACAGTCTGGGACCCCTCCGGAGATAACGACCTGCTGGCTTAGGCCTGCTCCCGGGTGGCAGAGGGCAGGCCCAATCCCTAGGTGCAGCCCCTAGTCGGGCTCAGAGCAGGGCTGATTGGGGAGTTGGGGCGCCGCCCCCGTCATGCACAGAACAGGGCAGATCGGTAGGTTGCGATGCAACCCTCAGTCACGCTCAGGGTAGGGCCGATAGGGGGGTTGGGGCAGCGCCCCCTGTCACACTCAAGGCAGGGTCAATGGGGAGGTTGTGGTGCCACCCCCTGTCACGGTCAGAGCAGGGCCCATCAGGGGGTTGGGTAGCTCCCTCCTGTCACTCACAGAGTAGGGCCGATAGAGGAGTTGGGGCTCCGTACCCTGTCACGCACAGAGCAGGGCGGATCAGGGGGTTGGGGCGCCGCACCCTGTCACACTCAGGGCAGGGCCGATGGGGAGGTTATGGCTCTACCCTGTCACACACAGAGCAGGGCCCGTGTGGGGGGAGGGGGGGTTGGGGCGCCGCACCCTGTCACACACAGAGAAGGGCTGATCAGGGGGTTGGGGCGCCACACCCTGTCACACACAGAGCAGGGCCGATCAGGGGCTTGGGGCACTCCCCCCTGTCACACTTAGGGCAGGGCTGATGGGGAGGTTGCGGCTCCACCCCATCACACACAGAACCGCAGGGCGATCAGGGGGTTGGGGAGCTTCCCCCTATCAGGCACAGAGCAGGGCTGATCAGGGGGTTGGGGTGCCTTCCCCTGTCACGAACAGAGCAGGGTGGATAGGGAGGTTGTGGCCCCGCCCCCGTCACACACAGAGCCATAGGGCGATCAGGGGGTTTGGGCGTTGCCCCCTGTCACGCTGATCCCGGTGCCAGGAGGCCTCGCGGCTCCGCTGATCCCAGTGCTGGGAGAACTCACTGCTCCGCTGATTTTGGTGCTGGGAGTCATATTATCCTTTTACTATATAGGATAGAGGCCTGGTACATGGGTGGGGGCTGGCTGGTTTGCCCTGAAGGGTGTCCTGGATCAGGGTGGGGGTCCCACTGGGGTGCGTGGCCAGCCTGGATGAGGGGCTGATGGCTGTTTGCAGCTGGTCACACCCCCTTCAGGGTGGGGGTCCCCACTGGGGTGCCTGGCCTGTCTGGGTGAGGGCCTGAGGGCTGTTTTCAGGCTGGCGGGTGACTGAAGCTCCCAACCGCTCCTTTTTTTCTTTCTTTTTTTAAAATTCTGGGCCAGCTTTAGCTCTGAGGCTTGGCTCCAGCTCTGAGGCCTCGGCTGCTGAAAGCAGGTATCTGGTTTGTTTGGGTTCTATAATCGAAACACTGTTTCAACTCCAGCTCTGAGATCCCGGCTGGCTGAAAGCAGGTTTCTGGGGTTTTGTTTAGCTTCTATATTTATAACAATGTTTCAAACTGCAAGCTCAGAGGCCGCCAGAGGCTGGTGGGGAACGTTGGCTTCCTCCGTCACTGAAGCAAGCAAGCCTCATGTTCGCTTCAAGCTGCCTGGCTGCTGGCTGCCATCTTGGCTGGCAGTTAATTTGCATATCGCCCTGATTAGCCAATGGGAAGGGTAGCGGAGGTATGGCTAATTACCATGTTTCTCTTTTATTAGATAGTATAACATGTATATAGAAAAATACACACATTATTAAATCTTAAGTTAACAGCTCGGGGTGACTTACCTAAGTGAACACATCCTTGTAACCAGCCCCAAGGCCAAGATGTAGACCATTGTTAGCAGCCAGAAGCCCCTCTTTCCTACCCCCTGGGTCATTACTTTGCTCCCAAAGGTAACTTCTCTCCTGACTTCTGAGACTGTTCATCTATTATTGAACTTTCTGCCAGAACACGTTGTATGTCCTTGTGTCTGACTTCTTTCGTTCATTATGCCTGTGATGTTCTCTTATGTTTTGTGTGAACAGTGTGTTTATTCTCATTGTTTTATGGTATTCTGTTTTATGAGAATGCCACAATATATTTATCCATTTCGCTCTTGATGGACACTTGCGTTGTTTCCAGTTTTATGCTATTATGAATAGTGCTACTGCGAACTTCATTAGATACATCTTTTGGTAAATGTGGGAATTTTGGTTGTGTGTTGTTGTGAGTTGAACTTCTGGGCCAGTTTTAGTAGATAGTGCCTTCAAAAGTGGTACTAATTCACTCTCCTGCCAGCCCTTATGAGAGTTCCATCTACTCCACATCCTCACAAGCAGCTGGTATTATCTCCTTTTTACAAAGCAGAGCATCTCGTAACCTGCCATTTCCCAGTGACCAATGGAAATATGGATTTGGAGTATATGGGTTGGAGACCCAGTTTTCTCACTTGCTAGTTATTTGATTTGGGGAATTTAAAAAATCATCTCTCTCTCTCTCTCTCTCTCTCTCTCTCTCTCTCTCTCTCTCTCTCTCATTAAAATGATAGTGCAGCCCTAACTGGTTTGGCTCAGTGGATAGAGTGTTGGCCTACAGACTGAAGGGTCCTGGGTTCGATTCCGGTCAAGGGCATGTTGGTTGCGGGCACATCCCCAGTGGGGGGTGTGCAGAAGGCAGCTGATCAATGTTTCTCTCTCATCAATGTTTCTAACTCTCTGTCCCTCTCCCTTCCTCTCTGTAAAAAATCAATAAAATATATTAAAAAAATAAAAATAAAATAAAATGATAGTGCAACCTAATTCACAGAGGTATTATGTGGACAGATGAAGTGATATTTATGAAACTTTGTTCAGAACTCATATACCAGTTGTTGTATTCTACAACATTCCTTATCCTTAAAAAAATTTTTTTAATCCTCATCTGAGGGTATGCTTTATTGATTTGGGGGTTGGGGGAGAGAGAGGGAGAGAGAGGGAGAGAGAGAGAAAGAAAGAGAGAAAGAAAGAAAACATTGATCAGTTGCCTCCTGTACTGTACTGTACTCGCCCTGACAGGTAATCAAACCTGCAACCTAGGTATGTGCCCTGACCAGAATCGAACCCACAACCTTTTGGTGCACAGGACCACACTCCAACCAGCTGAGCCACCTGCCCAGGGCAACATTCCTTATTCTTGAGTTAAATTGTGCCAGCACTGAGAACAGTATTCCTGACATATTAATAATTGTTGGCTGAACGAATAAATACATTTAATCAAATTTCTTGATCTGTCACTCTGAGGCAGTGAAACTGTGTTTTACATTTTTTTTCTTCAGGACTATTACTTTTTCTTGGTAAAGCTGACTTGAGAACAGAGTTTATTAAACATCAGCTTGAAAAATTGAGTCTAATAGGCAGCAGTTTGAGAACACACATTTCACTATATAGCACATATTAAATTTATGTCCCCAAGTAGCACACAGAAGACCTGGAGAACCCTTGAAAATGATTACAGTGCTCTTCACCTCCTGGGTGATCCCCACAAGCTTACACACGGAATATGCTTAGCTTCCATCATTAGAATGCTGGCCAACAAACTTCCAGATTTAAAAGATTGCAGTGGGTCCTCCAGTGCTGATACCTTGGAAACCATGTTTTATGCAAAATTGAATATTTAAGGATGAATAATAGCTGGAGACTGGAGCTTGTTGAGCGTCTTTTCAGTTTAGTGTGGATAAGGTGGTTCTCAAATGAGCGGATTATAATATCAAAAGCAAACTTGCAGCATATGCCTTATAAACGTTTGTGTGAAAATGCTTTTTTTTTTTTTAAATAAAAGAACATTTATTTAGAAAATCACAGAGGTAGAAGAAGTAATTTGTAGAAGAAATGGGCTTAGGAAACAAGTTATAGAGGCAAAGGAAGGGCCCTCTGAGCTTAGCAGTGAGGAAGGTCAGGTGACGGCCTGGGGGAAGGGGTGGAGAGAGGGGAGGGGCTCGGGCGTGCTCCCTGAGGGAGAGTGCCGGGGTGAAAATTCTTCATCCTTGAAAGGTTTGATTCCCAGCTGTTGGTATGACTTTGTCACCCTCATTTTTCTTCATCCGAGAAGAGGTTAGTGCCATCTACTTATTTTTAAATTAAATACAATGAACATTTGTATGATTTTTATTTTGGAGAATGACATGATAATTAGTAGGTATCTATTTGCAAAATCAGCTTGCAGCAGGAGGAACTTAGATTTCGATGTGGAAATCTAATTAGATTTTCTGACCCAAAGACTGATTTTATTTTCCTGTTTTCTTGTATTTGAATTTCTTTGAGAGCTGGTGGTAGTCTTGTCTTGGTTGGCTGACTCTCATGATTACCATAATAGTTTTGTACTGAGCTTGTACAATTTTACTTCAGGATAACGTAAGTCAATCTACATTTTTGAGGGCATTTGCTTCTGAGGTAGCATCCTTCCTATGTGCTAGACCCAAATGTCGCTCTTTTAGGGGTGTTTTCATGGAAAATGGATTCACCAATAATTTTGTTTTCTGTTATACACATAATGCTGTGGAAAATTGAAAATAAACTAAAGGGTGATGATGGCGAGCCTTGTTAAACTGTTTTAAAAATGGTGAATTTTAGAAAACCATATCTTCTGTTCTGGGGGATTTCATTCCCGTGAGCAGTTACTGTAAACCTGGTGTTTTAAAACCAAAGCATCCAGGCTTGGCTGGTTATTGGTGTGTTAAACCCTGAAAGCAAGGCTCCTCCCTTTGGTGTCCTCTCCGCACATGAAAGTCTTTAAAAATTGTCACTATGGATTAGGGAAGGACAACTATTTAAAGACTAGGATCATGACAATGGGAATATCTAAACCAGTATCCCAAGGGAAAGGGATTAGCTTTTTCATTTCTTGTGCTCTTCAGCATGGCCTTCTGTCTGTCTGACTGGGTGCGGATATTCCTCATGTCTTTACATCAGGCCAGGTTTTTGTATCTTCTATTCCGGAATGATTGTAATGAAGTCCTGAAACTGTTACGTGGTGAGACATGTTTGTCCTGGGTGAGGACTCTGTGAGATTATCAGTCAGACCGAAAGTGTGAGTGCCTGTGAGTGTGGATGGCGGCACTCCTGAAACCCTCCCCTGGCAGGGTGCACATTGACTGCAGCTGTGGTGAGACCTCACTGTGGAACTGCTTCAAGAATTCCTCCATTCCTTTGGCCTCTGGAGACTGCATCCTCAGGAATGTGAGATGAGCACTCATGATGTTAGCAGCGTGGCCTCCTGGTCAGAGATTGCCGAAGTACTGATTACTATCACCTTTAGAAAACGGCTGAGTGTTAACAGGTTAAGCAGAAACACACAGATCACACGTTTGCAACTACGAGTTGAGCAACTCTGCCAGGGAAAAGAGAGAGGAGGACTGGAAATGTCTTAAGAGATTTAGATGAATGAGATAAGATAACTTCCCTTGAAAAATACATTAAGAAATGAAACAAAAACAGTGGTCCAAAAACATCAGGAGAAAATAGAGTTCAAGCACCCTCACTTGTTTTTGCTGACAAACTTAAGGCAGTGGGTTCTGCACTTTACTCGGTCACTTTAGTATTGCTTATTGCTCTGCACTGCCCGTGGTTTCCCTCTACACTGGCTGCATGCTCACTGTAGGAACTGGGTTAGAATAGCTCTGTGGTCCTCCCCATGGCTAGCAGATTCTATAGTGAAAATATTTACTTGGGGGAATGATATTTAGGTACTTAAAAAACTAAGGTGCCCAGTCATTATACCCAACTTCATCTAAACTTGATAAAGTGCAATAATAGCTTTGGTCATTGCTGTTAGGCCTTTCAAATATTTCTTGTAAAATTTGTTGTCATGAAGTTTGGAATCCAGTCACTCTTGGGATGAAACTTTGTTATTAGGCTTTGTGATGTGTAATACAGTTCTTTGGAAAAATTACCCAAGCTTTCTGTTTAGATATGGCTGTATTTTATCTGTCCTCAGAATTAGAAACAGTTATAGTTACTATTTTTTTTGAGATTAAGTATGAGTAGTTAGCACTTAATATGAACTTTTTATTTTAAAATAATTGTAGGCTCACAGGAAGTTGTGAAAATATAGTACAGTTTTTACATAATCTGTACCCAGCTTCCCCAAATGAATAACACGTTTAAGATTTCTAAAAAGGCGTTTACCTAAAAAGATTTATAAGGAATTGTAAGTTTTTTGCTTTCTCTAAAGAATATATGTCAGAGGTATTATGAAAAAATGCAGAAGTAGGTGCATGTAGTATTTTCTGGCTTCAGTTGGGAAAGGTGTTCCTATTGAAGGCAAGGGGAGTCATTCATGTACTTATTCACATCTGTGAATTTGGTGCTTGCCTCATTCAAATCATTATTCTATTGATCATATTGTACTAGGAATATTAAATCCAGATGTTATTCTCATAAGATTTTTGGAAGATATAACACACATATCAGAATATCATTGTTTTATACATATATATATATATATATATATATATATATCCATCCATGTGTTAAGTTTATATTATTTGCCTTATATGCACCTTATATGTGAATGCACAATATGTTGAGACTTTTAGAATAAATGTTTTATTTATTATGTATGCATAATAACATTTCCAGTGAGATCTCAGCATGTTACACTATTCTTTAGTATACTGGTAACTATTACATTTCAACAGATAGTACTTGAGTTCAGTTATCACCTTTTAATAAGGGCCTGTTACCACCTTTAATTTAAATTTTTAATCCTCAGCTGAGGATATTTTTTCCATTGATTTCTGGAGAGAGTAGAAGGGAGGAAGGAGGTGGGGAGAGAGAGAAAGAGAAACGTTGATCTGAGAGAGACACATCAATTGGTTGCCTCCTGCAAACACCCCTACTGGGCTGGGGAACCTGCAACTGAGGTATGTGCCCTTGACTGGGACCCTTTGGTCCGTAGGCTGATGCTGGCTAGGGCCTGTTTTCACCTTTTAATAGGGATCTTTTAATACCGTATATCTGCGTTCATCCATGTGTCTGAACCTGGCATGCTCCCTTGAAGGTTTCGTCTTGAACCTCAAGACAGATGTAACTGGGAAAGGTGTAGAGAAATGGATTGCAAATCATGAGATTAAAGGATTGTCTCTAAGAGAAAAGACAGAAGTGAATATTTTAGTCTTGAACAATAAAGTCTGAAAGGAGACCTCCCCTAGGCCTATAATGTCATGAACACTTTCCCCCAAATCTACAACATCAGACCTGGGAGGACCACTTATATATAAGTGAGAGAAATAGGCTTAACATAAAAAACAAATTTTAAGTTCATGTAGTGGGTATACATGTGAGCAACTTGTCACCCCAAAAGAGAAACTGGCTTCTTCCAAGAGGAGAAGATGCAGAACAAATCTTGGGGTAGAGTAAGTTTTCCTACAATTTAGAAAAGAACATGGGCATATTTGGTGAACTCACCTGGTGTTTTTGGATGATAGTCTCTGTTTACCCAGGGCTCTCTCACAGCACTTTGCTCAAGTCACTTACCATTTTGTAGAATTATGTTTTATTCTTTGCTGTCACTGTCAGATGCCACTGAATGTTGGTCTAGAACACTGTGGGTCTGACATCTCATGACAATTCTTGTAAAGTTTACCGGCCCCAGCATGTCTTATCTCAGCTCTTGACCTTGACCAGATGGCACTGGTATAACTGCATTTTTATACTTGTGGTTATAAAATGATCAGATCACTTGGCCTCCTTATAAAATGTCTCTGAATCAAGTCCACGCCTTGCTGCTGATACAATGAAATTGGGTGTTTCTGCTGAATTGAAACGCCTTTGGTTCTGGGCACATTTCGGATAATCTGAAATACTTTGCTTTCCCAAATAAATGAAATATATGTATATTGTTTTGTGTGCTGGTTTAAAAATCATTGTGTTGGATAACTTTCTTAGATGTAATATTATGTTCACAAATTAGAGAGTTTGGAAAGTCTAATGCCCTAATATTCCTGTTTGACCAATAGCTTTTAGCTTCTGTGGTGGAAAGACTTTAGTGTATGGGCTTGAGTAACACAGTATACTTTATATAATAAGCAGAAAAAAACAGGCTAGAGCATAAAGCCCAGGCATTAAGCAGGTTCCTGCTTGAATCAGGAGCTGGTGGAATAACTTCTTAATTCTGTAAAGACTGAGGGATTCCAGTCTAAGGCGGGTATCCAAAGGTAGAGGACCCAAAGGAACCTCGATGACTTGGGGAGCAGTGATGGGACGTTGTGAACACCTGAAGTATGGGCAGCAGATACTATGAGTTGCAGAGTCCATGGAATCAAGAAAGGGGCAATAATATTTTGAGGAGCCTGTTTCTGGGAAATTGTGAATCTCTCTGTTTGAGTAGCAGGAGTGGTCTAATTATCTACTGTCATTACATTATGAAGTATTCACTGTAATTGAATTTCCTGATAACCGAAACTTAAGTGTCCAAACTTAAATTACTTTAAAATATGTTTTGATGTACATCATCCCAAAATAAATTGCACAAGTTTAACAACATATTGAAAACAATTTCCCCTGTGTACAGCTCTCATGGTTATCATTGTATAACTCAGCGATGCTCTTTGGACAGATGTGTGGAACTATTACTTCCACAGCAAGAGTTCCCATGTTGTGCTTTCTACATTCTTTGGCCTATCCTTTATGTTGTAAAGAGGATGTCTTAGCTGCGTTTAAATAGGGATGAAGGCTCTGACTATTTGCTTATATGATGGGCAGTGATCCCTGACGTATCTATTTTCATGAGTTGCATATGAGGAAATGCATTAAAATTTCTTTACATTTATTTATTGCTTTTGAGAGAGAGAAAGAGAGAAAAGAGAGAAAGTGATTTGTTGTTCACTTATTTCTGCATTCCTTGGTTGACCCTTGTATTTGCTCTGACGGGGGATCAAACCTTTGCAGCCTTAACACATTGGGATGACACTCTAACCAATTGAGCTACTGGGCCAGAAGGAAATGCGGATTTGATTAGAGGCTGGGATGAGAGGTGGGAAAGCTGGGGGAAATGGAGGGCACAATGCTGTCTACTCCCTTACTATGCCCCAGGGAGGAGGCCTTAGCCATATTGAGAGAAAGAGGCGATAAGACAAAGCAGAAGGCCCACTCCATGAGGTAGACTGAGAGGGGTGGGCTATGAGAGGGCTTCTTCGGGATCCAGGTGGCAGAGTGTGGTTCTAGAGTGATGTAGCCTGAGGTGGCTGGTGGGTGCTTCAGTGCCTTGGAGGTTTAGAGTACTAGGAGACCCAGGAGAGAGCATCCTGGGCGGGAAAGTGGCATTCTCGAGTAGTCATTGGCCATCAATGAAGAGGCCCAAGTAGAAGGACATGAAAGGTTTGGTGGTGAGCATGGCTGACAGGGCCCAGAAGAAAAAGAAGGATGGTGAGATCAGTAGTCATGGGGCAGATTTCAGTTGGTACCAAGATCTCTTTTTACCTATGAGCTGTTGAGGCCAGTGAACTCCCATTGAGTTGTTTTCTGAATCTGCACTGACTATCAGGATTTCACTGTGCTTGGGCTTGAATCCTGCCTGCCTCCACCCCTCTGTTATGTGGGGTTCCCTGAAAAGTAGTTTCTGATTGTGCAGGAAGTTTATTGGGGCTGGCGCTGAGGGGTAAAACCTGTGAAGCTGGACTGGGCAGAGGGAGGAGTTGAAGTGCATTTCAGTATCTTTAGTAAAGACCTCTACTGGCTGATCCCAGCAGGAGCTCCGGAGCTGAGGAGATGCTGCAGAGCTGCCCTACCTTGAAGTAAGGGAGCCAGGCCATTTTTATCCATCAACAATCCCGAGGCCCTGGCTGGGTATCACAGCTGATTACAGCATCTTCCGGATGCACCGAGGTTATAGGTTCGATCCCTGATCTGGGTACATAGAAAAATCAACCAGTGAATACATAAATAAGTGGAACAACAAATCAGTCTCTCTCTCTCTCTCTCTCTCTCTCTCTCTCTCTCTCTCTCTCTCTCTCCCTCCTCCCTCCCTCCCTCCCTCCCTCTCTCTCTTTAAAATAAATAAAACAAAAACAAACCCAGTCCAGAGATGCAGGCTGTCCTTAGACAAGGGTGTGACCCTGTTTCAGATGGCTCTCTTTGGCTATGATGGTATCTGGACAAAACTGAGCTAAACATTGTCAGCACCAACACTCCCACCAGGTAGGGAATGCACCTCCGTTTTGAAGGGAAGATCTAGGCAGTGCAGCATAGCACCACATACTTAGTGCGTCATGATTGGGCAACTCTCTGCTTCCAGTTCTTCATCCCACCTACCTCACTTACTAGTAATTCCTAGGGCTGAAGTAAGTTAATATGTGTGAAATGCTTAAAAAGTGGGAAGCACATCCTGAGTCTGGTAGAGGTGTTAGTTATGATCATACCTGACTTTACCAGCCCCACCTTTCCCTTATGATTCCTTTAATACTCTCTGAGCTTGAAGGCTCATGCTCTCATTATCAACTTTTTTCCTGATTTTCTTTGCAAGGGAAAAACCATCTGACAATATCTTAGTAAGAAATGATTTAAATCATAGGTATTTTGCATTTTAAATTTTGCCAGAAGAAAGACGCAAAATAAGTCAATACTTCAGATGAGATTTGAAGGATTTGGACATAGGTTGAATGACGTTTTTAGGTGTGTGTTGGTTCTTCGCCTCCCTCAGAGTAACTTAGATAAGGGCCTTGTGAATTAAGGGTGGGCCCATCCCTGCTGTAGGGTAGGGAAGTGGTGGGATGAGGGCAGTGCAGGACCAGGTGATAGTGTCCAGCTGAGAAGGTCCTCAGAGTCTGGGTCTTTGTCTTTCCTGTCACCCTGATTCTAGATCTAAACATTGCAACATACAGTCAATAAATGTAACATTGCCACTTAATTAAATTGCTTCATTTCTTAAACATTTCGGAATCATTCTTTTCAATATTCCATAGAATAGAGCGGATCACCTGGAGTGTTTTAAAAATTTGGTTTTGATTCAAAGTAATGTTCTCATGGAGGCTCAGTCCCTGCCAATTGATTTCTCATTTACTTGGGGACATGGCTACATTTTTTGTCTCCATATTCGTATGATGGGAAATATTTCATTTGAAATGACTTACTTGCTCCCTCTTCCCCCCAGGATGGCAACTATATCATATTAAGTTGCTTATTTTGTAGAAACTCTCTGATTGCCCTGTTGACATTAACAGAGATAGTTAAGGATGTCTGCCACAGCCTTGGTTAGTGTGGTTCAGTTGGTTGGGCATCATTCTGGCCACCGGGAGGTTGCCAGTTAGGTTCAGTTCCTGGTCAGGGAACATTTCCTTGGTTGCAGGCTTGATCCTCGGTAGGGGACATGCAGGAGGCAGCCCATAGAAGTTGTGTTCTTGCATCAATGTTTCTCTCTCTCCCTCTTCCTTTAAAAATCAACAAACTATTAAAAAAGAAGAATGTATGCCACAAAACACTTCTTTAAAACATAAAGTGTGCCTGTTTCTTCTATTTGTACCAAGAACCCATTGTTGGCATAGCCTAATAAAGCCAGCACAGTAGAAGAGGAAATGCTGTGACCCCTCTTTTGAACGATTTTTTTTTTCAAAGAAGCCTTTCTTGAATCTATTTTTCTCCCAGTTTTAAATTGCTTATAGCTATTAGCAAGATCTTTTAAAGAAATGAGAATGCTGGAGTGAACCATGAAAAACTATTTGTCTACATATTTGTTATACAATGCTCTGTAAAAGATGAAGATTATATGGAATATATAGTAAGCATGAAGCTGAGCAATGAGAAATTTTGTCTCAGTTGTTTTGGCATTAACTTTGATTTTTGAGTTGAGCTCTCTGCTGTGGGTTCCACACAGAATTCTCATTACTTTTGTTATATGAGCAGCAACCTCATGAAGACTGTCTCACTTCAGCAACCAGCAGCAGTTTTTTTTTCTTCCTACTGAGATTAGGAATGTGGAGAACATTTAAGTTTTCACTTACACATTTTTTGGGGGGATGTTTTGGAGGGGTGAAAAATGAATAAAAGATTTAAAGTTGGCTAATGGATGTGTAAATGGTATTGTTTAAAGTGGCAAAAATTCATCTTATAACAAGCCCTTTCTAAAAGCAAAGCTGACTTTTAAAGCTGTGTATTTGGGGGATTAAAATACATAAACCCTCTGTGTTGAGCTTACTGTAATGGGAAACAAGTCCCATATCCAAGAAGATTATGTCAATACAGTTTTTAATTCTCAAAAACATGAAAATTTGACCTTTGTCTATATGATCTTTCACTTTGTAGGAGATCTGAAGTAAAAAATAATATTTTAGACACAACTATTTGTTTTCTTCCAAAATGGACAGAGGTGTGAGTGATTTATAATCTTGTATACTTAATCTCAAACCAGCCATGGTTTCTGTGTGATAGCTTTACAGAGCATAGCCTCCCAGGGACTCTCCATTTAAACATCACTCAATGCTCTCCTTTTTTCTTTTAAAGCTTGAATGTAGGTGGGTTTTTATGTGGGTTTTAATTAAACTTAAAAAAAAACATTTGTATTGATTGTTTAGAGAGAGAGAAAGGGAGAGGGAGAGAGGAAAACATCAATGTGAGAGGGGAACTGATTGGCTGCCTCCTGCATGGCCCCTATCGGGAATCGAGCCTGCAATGTTTCTGTGTACAGGATGATGCCCAACCGACTGAGCCACACTGTGTAGGGCTTAGTTAAACTTTTGTGCAGAAAATTTTTTCAATCTTGAGCCATTGTTTTGAGTTTTAAAGTGAACAAATTCTAACCACACTGTCTCATAGATAAGAAGAAAAAATTTGAGTAACCTAAATCCTTTTTATTCAAGTAGAATAGCTTATTACTTTCACTTAAAGTATTAATCAAAGTTAATCAATTCTTAGATTGTTAATCTAATTTTATACATGTAATGTAGTCATGAACACCTGAATAAATATGCTTGCTTATGTGATAATAGAGTAGAAATATATTAAACTAGATTTATTTTATTCTCACAGTTTTACAAATGAGATCTGTAGTAAATTTACTATTTATTTATATTACTTAAATAAAAGGCAGAAGAGAAAAGATAGCTAACAAACATAAAACTGTACATTCCAGTGAAACCTCGTTGTTAGAATTTACATTTTCTCTAAAAATTAAGGACAAGTATTTTACTCACAGGAAACTCAAAAGTTGCCCAGAAGGAAAGGAAGGTTCCATGTGGGTGTTGGCTGTTTGGCCTAATGGTCTAAATGAAATGGAAAAAGAGAGCATGGAGTGGTCCTAATGGTTCAGTTTCCAACAATAAACCTGGTGAGTTCACTTGAAGTGCGGTTTGCTGAAATTGATGATGATTTTTAGCACTTAGCTTCTTATCTCCAAAGCACTTTCCAAATGTTGAATAATTAATTGCCACAACCCCCATGTGGGGGTAGAATATCAAGCATGTCTTTCTGTTTACCAGGAAACCATTATGGCCGAGTCTGGAAATGTTGATTTTTATTTTTAGAGGTTTCTGTGCTTTCCAAGGTGACCAGCTTTAAAAATGCTGTTCTGGTTTTTAATCACAGGGTCATGGGAAAAGTAGCCAAGGATGTTGAAAACTTTTTCTTCTCACTGTTCCTATACAGATTTCACTTTTCTGCCAGCTCATCATTTTGCAATACAATTCTTTAAAAGTGGAGTGTTAAATATCAGTAAGCTTAGTCTCTGCTATTAGTACAGTTTCTTTTTGCTTGGTAATTCAGAATTTGGGAAACCTGGTGGAACTGTGAGAACAAATCTCAGTGGCAAAAAATCACGTTCCAAAAAACAGTTTTAATAATTTAAAGAAATGCATTTTTCAAACAATAGTTTTTGTAACTTTAACTTAACCTTGGAGTCTGAGAAATAATGAAGAATATATGTATACTTACATATCTGTTTAGTAGTGTATTATAAATAGTTAAGCTATGTGACATGTATAGAGGACAAATTTATATTAAAAAGTTAGAGAACATGAGAGAGGCTAATTTAGTATAAAGTGGACAATTGCACCATGGAGTTGATAAATCTGAAAGGCCTTTGAGAAGAGAGAAGTCTTGAGCAAAGGTGTGACATGAGAGCCTTGAGCAAGGAGGGTGGCAGAATTCATGAGATGGGTTCTGGTGGCGATTGTGGCCTGCCTACCAGATAATACATACATTAGCCAGACCAATTCCTGGCTTGTTTGTGTTGCCAGCGGCAGGATGTCTACTGATTAACTCTCTGGAGAGATGCAGGATAAAGTCACCCTGGTGGACTCAGAAGGCTAAGCATCCATCCCTCAGGTTCTCAACCTTTGAAACAGAAAAGATCCAGGACCTTTCTTTGAGAATAGCTAATCCCTTTATGCTTTGAAAACCTCACCAGATAGCAAAGACAATGCTTTGGTGATTATTTCTGATGAATACTGATATTTCTTTGCATAAGATTAACACATTCCTTTCAAGGCCAGGAAGTTGTAGAAATCAGAGGTGACAGCTCACACTTCAGGGGTCTACTGAATGTGTGGATGGGTTCTTAATCTTAAATCCATGGCTGAGCTTTGGGGGGGAGGGGGGCGGGGTGGCTGATGAAACCCCTAGATTAGTGGTTCTCAACCTTCCTAATGCCACGACCCTTTAATACAGTTCCTCATGTTGTGGTGACCCCCAATTTCATTGTTACAAATTGAACGTAATTAAAGCATAGCGATTAATCACAAAAACAATATGTAATTATATATGTGTTTTCCAATGGTCTTAGGCGACCCCTGTGAAAGGGTCGTTCGACCCCCAAAGGGGTCTCGACCCACAGGTTGAGAACCTCTGCTCTAGATAGTGTATGCAGAATTTTCATGTATATTTTTGTTTGTTTTATGTATTATATGTATGTTTTTGGAGAGTGAATCCCAAGGATTCATGATGTTGCTAAAGCTGTTATACCCCTAACATTTAATATTTAATATGGACTAGTGTCCCTTACACATGTTTACTTAGTCCCCTCCAAATAACAAAACAAAACGAATCCAGCTTTTTATTCCCCTAAAATCTAGATGGAAAAGAGAGTACAGTTTTGGTAATATTATTACATTTAAAATCTTTTTTTCTTAAAATATTATTTTTTATTGCATGTAATATTATATTTAAAATAGTTTTCTTGAAATATTAATGTTTATTACATGTAACATTATTATACTTAAAATGTTTATTGCATGTAACATTATTATACTTAAAATCGTTTTTCTTGAAAGAAAAAAAAAAAGATATGAGAGCCTATCAGCTTCTTTACATAATCAGAAACATCAGTAAATGCAATGATGCAATCACAACCAGTGTACATGGCTATTTAACTACAATCCATAAAATTTGGACATGGCTATTTAACTACAGTCCATCTTACCTACAATCAGTCCTGAGGCTTTCCTACTCAGATCTGAAGAAGGTGTGCCAAAAGAACAAGGCAGCTTCGATTGTGCATTTGTAATTTACTAGTAGCTGACTTTCTAACATGAGGTGTGTTTGTTTTTTGTTAATCCTCATCCGAGGATATTTTTCCTTTGATTTTAGAGAGAGTGGAAGGGAGGTGAAGAGACAGAGAGCGAAACATCTATGTGAGGATGGGTTCTTAATCTTAACACATCGATTGGTTGCCTCCTGCCAGCAACCCAGGTATGTGCCCTTGACTAGAATCAAACCGGGACCCTTCAGTCTGTGGGCCTACCCTATCCACTGAGGGCCAAACATGAGATGTTTTGTGGGAAACTGCTCACTGAATATGTGATAGAACTCTTACAGGAAGTAGGGGAATTCTTTGCTTCTCTATATGGTTCCTTCTATAAGCAATGTAGCTGTTTTCCTGAATATTTGTAGATTAATTTTTGTAAATAGATTATGCTTATGTGAAATTTTACAAGTAAGATTTTGATTACAACTTATTAGGAGAAGCTTGATATTTATTTATTTATTTGAAGCTTAATATTTAAAGGAATACTGTAATATGAGAGAATCTACAAACACTAGTGCAAAGTAAGCCCCCCAAATTTGGGTTCTTGAGTTGATGGTGACCTTTTGGTAATGGGGGGGTTCAACATTTCTTTATATATTTTATTTTGAGTTTGGAATCTATGGCTTTCATCAGATTTTCAAAACGTCTATAGACCTCACCCCCCCAAAAAGGTTAAGAATCATTAGCTTATAATGTCAGAATTTTATATATGCTTATCTAAAAAGCCTTGTACAATTTTGAAGATTTTGCTCAATTTTAGAAACTTAGGTTATTGATAAGTCATAAACTGGGACAACAAAATGGAGTTTAAAAGTGTTTTCCAGTGGTTCTCAACCTTCTGGCCCTTTAAATACAGTTCCTCATGTTGTGACCCCCAACCATAAAATTATTTTTGTTGCTACTTCATAACTGTAATTGTGCTACTGTTATGAATCGTAATGTAAATATCTGATATGCAGGATGGTCTTAGGCGACCTCTGTGAAAGGGTCGTTCGACCGCCAAAGGGGTTGCGACCCACAGGTTGAGAGCCGCTGGTTTAGGCCCTAGCTGGTTTGGCTCAGTGGATAGAGCGACAGCCCGCAGACTGAAGGGTCCTGGGTTTGATTCTGATCAAGGGCACATGCCCAGGTTGTGGGCTCGATTCCCAGTAGGGAGCGAGCAGGAGGCAGCCAATCAATGATTTTCTCTCATCATTGATGTTGCTATCTCTCCCTCTCCTTTCCTCTCTGAAATCAATAAAAATATATATAAAAAACAAAATAAAACAAACAAAAAATAAGTGTTTAGGCCTGCCGGGCTCAGTGGATTGAGCATCATCCCATGCACCAAAAGGTCACTGGTTTGATTCCTAGTAGGGCACATACCCAGGTTCTAGGCTTCTCCCCCAGCAGGGGGCATGCAGGAGGCAGCCATTTGATGTTTCTCTCTCATGGATGTTTCTATCTCTTTCTCCCTCTCTTTTCCTCTCTCTAAAATTAATAAAGACATATTAAAAAAGTATTTAGGGCTGCCATGGTCTATATGTTCATATCCCCTCACCTAACTGCATATGTTGAAATCTTAATCCTCAAAAATGATAGTATTAGTAGGTGGGGTCTTTGGGAGGTGACTAGTTCATGATGGTGGAGCGCTTATGAGTGGGCTAAGAGCAAGGTCAGCATCATGGCAGAGTGAGATGAATGGAATTAGTGCTCTTATAAGAGGTCCCCCAGAGCTCCATAGCCCCCTATGCCTTGTGAAGATACAATGAGAAGTCTGTGACCTGGAAAAGGGCCCTTACCTGGCCGTGCTGGCTCCCTCATCTTGGACTTCCAGCCTTAGAACTGTGAGCAATCAATTCCTGTTGTCTGTAAGCTCCTTGTCTGGATATTTTACAGCAACCTGAAGGGACTAAGACAAGGGCTAAAAGTTCTGCAGATCTATTGCACACCATGTAAATATATTTAACACTACTGAACGGTACACTTAGAAATGGTTAAGATGGTAGATTTTAGTTATGTGGTTTTCCACCACAATTTAAAAGAAGTGTTTAGGGATGAGTGATAAATATGTATTAGATTTGATAAATGTATAAGAAGGAAAGCAAGAAAGATCAAATTAGTAACTTAATTAATTTGAGGGTCTGGGATTGAATATATGGGTTGAAATCTGTGGATAAGCCATGAACCTCATTATGACCAGTAGTTGGAACCATTTCACCCAGGAAATCCACATTCATTTTGGTTTTTTTTTTTTTTAAAGAGAGAGGATGGTTTCTTACCCTAGTGATTGGATTGATTTTCATTTCCTCTACTGTATTTATCTCCTGGAGGCAAATCACGCACTGGTTAAGTATTCAGGCTCTGGCATCAGACCAGATGGTCACATTGCTTTGCCATTTATGGCTGTGGTCTTGGGCAAGTAACTTGACATCCCTATGCCCCTCATCTGTAAAAAAAAGCATAACAATAGCACTGATCTCATAGTAATTGTGAAAAATCAAACGCTTTGGTATATATTGACAATAGTGCCTGCCTCATGGTAAGGACTTAGTAATTGTTAGTTTATTACTACTTTTGGAGCAATGCCTGCCAATAAGATAGATAAGATACTGCAGGCTGAAAGGACAGTGAGAAGAAATGAGTTGTTGGCTGTATTCCAAACACTATAATCATCCCTTGAATAAATGAGAATTGACAGTTTATGTCATTGACACCAGTCTGAAGTCTCATGGAGATGTTTCATTTGATTTAATATGTCTAGACAAATGGGTCTTCCTTCCAAATAGAATATTTCTTAGCTTATTAATTCATAATTATAAAGATTAAGAAAAATCTGTATCTATGTGTGAGGATAAATTTACAGAATGTGCTTCTATATCTTTAAAGGAAAGTAGGCTTAAAGGTATAAATCTCTGTTGATTTTAAAAAATAAATACGATTTCTCATCATTTGGTGGATATTCAACTTTCTTCTTTCATACACACACAAACACATACCAACTAAACATAGGTCACTGTCTGTGAAATGCACTAAAAAATGTTGAAATCAGATCATTTAACGAATAAATTTGCTTTTTATCTTTCTGCAGAGGTAAAGGAAGCTCTGGAAATGGGATAGTGATGCACAATTTGCTACTTCAAATTCTCCATGAGTCACTTCATAATCTCCTAACAACTTTGTATTTCTGAGGACTGCATGAAAGCCTTTTTTTCTTTCTCTTTTTTTAAAATTGAATTTTTATTGTTGAAAGGATTACATATGTCCCCTATTCCCCCCGAATTAACTCCTTCTAGCCCACCCCCGAAGCCTTTTTCTTTATGTAGAAAAAATTAGTGCTGAAGTTGTATTTTTCTCTTCTTTTCATTTACATTTGAGTTTAAAAAAATTTTGGAAGGTTTCTTTCCTTTGAGAAATTATAAGAATATGACATATCAAGGTTATTATTATAGATATCTAGGTATATTATTGGCCAATCATATCCAGAAAAAAAAATTATTGGGAATGAGATTTGATGTTAAACAGTTTATCGCATTACATTAAAAGGGCCATATTGCATTGTATAGAAGCAAATTTGGTTCACTTTTTTTTTTGTGGGGGTGGGTAATAAAATCTTATGATCTCACTTAATTATTTATCAGTTATGATTCTCTTTACTATTGTGGTCTTTGCTTTTATTATTATCATCTGGACTCTTCTATTTGAAATCACCTTCCTGTTTTTGGTTCTGTGGAAAGCTAGTTAATCCAGTTAAGTTGGATTCTAGGATGTCTGGATCAGTTTTCCAGATCTTTTGTACCACCTCTGGAGGATTCTAGTTGGTACTCAGATAACAGTCACTTGGATCTAGAGTAATTGTTGAGACATGACCAAAAAAGTTTCACACGAGATGAATATTTCTCAGCTTTTTTCTTGAGTTTCTAGATTTGAAATTGAGTAGTAATGAGCAGCGACTTTAGTAACCCCAGAAGCCTTGTGATCTTTTTAGAATGATTCTATGATCTTTATTCAATGCTAAAACTCTTTAGAAAGTCTGTGTCAAGCATTTCCTGCCCTAGGGGTTTATTCTGCATGACCAGAAAAAGTTTAGTATGAAATGACTTAACATGACTAGGATACACATTTATTTTTCCACGCTCAGTATGGTAGGCACATACAAAGGGTGCCTCATACTCTTTGTGCTGTTGGACACACTGTGTTACATTTTTACATCCAGAATGGTTTTCTTTGTAATTTATGTTGGGAACATTTATTCATTGACAGATCCATGTGGTTTTTAGTTTGCTTTCAAATAATATCTTTGTATGCCAGGCTGGCTGCATCATATATTTTTACCATAAAACGCCTTCACAAATGGTTTATCTTTTCATAATTACCTCCTTTTCTCTTTGCTTACTCCTACAGATTTTGGGGTTTGGCTGGCTACTTAAAAAGGATTTATAGTTTATTTGCTTGTAATGATATGATTCTCTTATGATTCTATACCGTGGTAAATTTAGATCTGTTATTACCATGCTTTATTTAAAATACATAAGTTTTTGTATTCCACCACTGAATCCCCAAACAATTTTCACAATTAAAAATCAAATGTTACCTGATAGCTTACACCATTCCTGAGATTCTTTTATCAGGGAGATAGAAAGACATTTTGGGTCTATAACAGAAATCCTAACAACAAATTCTGTCCATATTACTGAGGCTATACCATCAAAATAGAGCAGTGACCTTAATGTTGCTGCATTCTGAAGTTTTAAAAACGTGGGTACGTTAAACATGGCTTCCTGATTGATAAATGTGAACTTGAACCAGAAGAAATGGAACCCTGCCAAAATCAAGCAGATAAACTTTTACAAATCTATTGCTATCAAGATGGACCATTTGGCAATGTTCCCCATAGTTCATACTTTATTCTTATTCTTTGGTTTGGAATCTTTTTGTCTCCCCACCCTCTCCATCCCTGTGATGTTTTGTGTACTGAGCTTTGGTTTCTCACTTGGTTAGATTCAGGGTTAATATCATCACAATTCTGAATTTTAGCCTCAGGATCAGGAACGGATTTAGGCAAAATGGTATTTGGCTGGGAAAGCAGCAAGGAAGAGGCTGAGTCCTCTGTGCTGGTTAGAGAAGGTGGGGTCGCCTTTGCTTTGAGCAGAGGGTGAATACCAGCGCTGATCTGAATTGGCCAAAGGGCTCACCAGAAATGGGAGAAGAGCCAAGAGGTCTGTCCTTCAGACCCAAATTGGGTCCACATAAGGGTAGGGAACTAAGGAATGTAAAAGTATGAGGCAGAGGTTGAGACTAGGTGAATGAGGAGGGGTGAGCTATATTCCGAAATCTTGTGTGTGTGTGTGTGTGTGTGTGTGTGTGTGTGTGTGTGGCACTAGGGCAATTTTGGGCAGGCCAGGTCACATTAGGGAGACTGGGATAGGATGGATATTAGGGAGCCAAGCAGAGTGATTGCCATGAGCCCCAAACTCCTTAGTGTTGGGGAAAGGTATAGTCGGCCCTTTGTGTCCTGGGTTCCACATCGGTGAATTCAACCAACCTCAGATTAAAAATATTTGGGGGAAATAAAAGTTATGTTGTTGCTGACATGCAGAGATGATTTAAAGCACACGGAGGATGCGTGTGGGCTCTATGCAAATACTACACTATATACGTGGGACTTGAGCATCCTCCAATTTTGGCATCTGAGGGGGGTTCTGGAACCAATCCCCCTCTGGAAACAGAGGGATGACTGTATCTAAAAATGAGGGAACTAAGGATATGACCTGACGACATCTCAGAATTCCATGTTATGCTACACGCGCCGTGTGGCTGTCGTGCATGTCACTTGTACCTTTGTTGCTCTGATTACTAGTAGTTTTGAATTTTGCCTCATACAGTACTGGCCGGTGAGTGCAGCTCTTGATGTGTTACAAGGAGCTCACAAAGCCAGAACCGGGGCCCGTGTTCTCATTTTGGGTTGGAGACAGAAGAGAGCTCTGCTTCCAGGCTGGGGGCTGGAAGGCAGGACCTTCTTTGCCACCCCAGGCCCTTCCTGCGTGGAGTACGGAGTCTTACTGCTCACCAGTTGCCCCTGATGTAGTCATTTCTGTGGCCGTCCTTAGGATTGTGCACCTCACTGTGTATTGAAGATACAGTGAGAGATGAAATGGTGAGAAGGGAGTCTCCCTCTTCGCTGCTCCCCACTCAGGGGAGCTGCTCCCCTGCAACATCTTTGTGACTGTTCACTTGACACTAATGCTGTCATCATTTTTCTTTCTCTGCCCCCAGGCCCCTGATGTGCCCAGTGCACGTCGGGATTGGCCTGTGTGGAGACCTCAGTTGTGCGGGGCTCCCTCTTTGGCACGAACGGATCCTGTCCTGAGGGCTAGGAGTGCTTCAGCGGTGGCCTCCTCGCGTGGTTTACACAACCTGTACACAGCACTTCAGAGAGTGTACCCTCTCAGCCTGGGATGACGCTGGCCAGCAGCTGTTAGAAAAACAGTGGCCCCCTGGGGAGGGAAGAGCACTGGGAGGGAATGGTTGTTCAGGCCACCCCAGGTCTGCTGTGGATTTTCCAAGCGGTTAGTGTTTCCAGATCAAAAAGTTGATAAAATGATGGATTCGCTTACTAAAGCTTCTAAATCTATTTCATGCCACAGAACGCTTAGTGAGTCATAATGATTTGGGGCACCCTGGGTCAACAATCTAGACACCTTGTGGCGGGAGGAGACTGGCCTGGGGCTCCGGCCCTGCCTGGCCCTGCTTGGTAGCTCCCAGGAGGGAGGGATGGACATGTCAGACCATCTGTAACTTATTCCCAGACACCGGTTGGGAGCTGTCAGGATTCACAGTTGACACAGTCGCAGCTTTATCTGGTGAAATAAATTCTCTTCTAGGAACTTGGGTTATAATTTTCTTCTGCTATATGACTTCATTATGTGCTTAGTTAGAACCTCCTTTTGTCTGTATCGTCTTATCTAGACCCAGTATAATACCTGTCTCCTTCTTAGCTGTTGGGCATGTTGAGGAAATAAGGAGTATGAAGCTCTTTGAGTACCTTGAATGCAATACCCCATATTTGATTACAGTGGTATCATACAATTTTGAAAGTCATTTTGTCTGTCTTGTCCTCTACTCAGTCTTGTATAGAGTAGATTAAAACATCACAGATGGGCAGGTTTTTTTAAATGAATTAATTTGCTTTTGACTGCTTTTATTGGTTACCGAGAACTTTGTATTCTGGTCCTGTCCAAGGTGCAGATGGTTATGCTTTCAGAACATCTTAATGTTTAATAGCTCCCATCTAAACTAATCTGTACACTGCTCTCAGTTTCACCATTTTAAACAACATTGCTTTGGTCCCTGAGAGGAAGGTGATGCGTTTCCATTGATACTCGGGGTCTGATCCTCTAAGGAGCCTCCATCCACTGGTACGGTTCCCTGGTTACTAAGGAGGGAGCGCATTCAAATGAACCCTGTGCTGGGCACTTCCCTGGCCAGTAAGGAAAGTGGGTTTCTGAGTCAGACAGATCTGAGTGAGAATTTGCATCCTTCCCCTTTGAGGCTCAGCATCCACAGGCCATTCTCCCTATGGTCTGAGACTGGGTTTCTTCCTACTTACAGAATGGAGCTAGTAGTAGCCGTAGCACCTGTGTGTTGTTCTGAAGAGCATAAGCAATCCCTCTATAGAGATTGGCAAATAGTGGGTGCACAACAAAGTATACATGTAATTATTGATAATTTTTTAGCATCGTAGTTTTACCACACGAGAGAAATTGTTATCACTCATCTACCGAGTTTGTCATTTCGATTTTAGGAAGTCATTCATTTCACAAAATTAGTTCTTGCAAGGCTATGTTAGTAAAGATGCTGGGATGCACTATTTTGTCTTTCTTTTCTTGCCTCCATCCTTCTCGGTCACTTCTGTTTGTTATTTTTCTTTTATTCTGATTTAAAAAAATTGGCATTTGGAGTCATTGCCAACTTTTTCCTCGTCAAAAAATTACGCAATTAGGTCTGTGTTTCCCAGGGTGACCACCTTTCAAAACTCCTCCACTGGCTTGTTTCCAGTCCTCCCCACATTCCCAGTCAGTCCTCTGAGCATTATCAACACGTTGAGAAATTTGACCTCTGGTATATGGAGAGGTACATGTTTGACAGTTTCTCTCCTTGATTCCTCTATACTTTACATAAACTATTAGAGGGAAACTTTTCTCCTCCTTTGTTCCTGGCTCCTACCCTGGGACATAAGCTTGGAAAAGACCTTGGAAGAAGTACCTGGTAATCCTGTTTCATGTCAAGGAGGCGGCATGGAGCGAGAGTGTTGGAATCGGGCAGAGCTGGCAGTTGCTGGCAGTGTGACCTTCATGAACTTGTGCCTCATTGGGAAAGTGAAGGGCCTTGCTGCATAATAGTACCAGCTGCCCGTGTAGTCGGGAGCTCTATGCCAAGCACCTACCACCAGCTTGCTTTTGTGTATATAGTCCCATAGCTTCCCCACAGTGGAACAGTGTTCTTATTACTAAGCCCATTTTTCAGATGAGGAAATTGAGACTTAGAGTGTGAATAACTTGAATTACATTCATTCTGTGAAAATTCTTTACTAATTTATTTTAGAGAAATTGTGTGAGTGGGATAAAGTCAGGAGAATCAGAATTGGGCAAGAAATACCACTTTAGATTTGCCCAAACTTCAAAGTTTCTTTTTTAAAAATAGACTAATGTTGAGATTGACTAATGAGAGGCTTCTGCTAATGAATGGACCATCAGTGCTAATGACAAAACAGTGCAAATCAGTAGTATAATGAAGCAGTCCATGATTCGGCTACTAACAAAATGGCATTTATAGAGCGTAGCGTGGATAGTTTTTATCCATAGGTGCTTATTATATGCTCGCCTTTCAAAACCCAATGTAAACAAAAATGATACTATGAATGTTAACAGAAATGGGCAGCACTCAGCTGGTCATCACTTGTACTTAGCTGGCCTTTCCCGGTGTGGACTTTGGTTTTACAGAACTGTAAGCACGGGCAGGAAGACTTACAAAACTGACTCGAGGTCTCCATCACGGCTGGACCGTGGTAGTGACAATCTGACTGCGCTGTTTCCGACTTTTCCTTTCAGCTTGTCTGCCACTAGTAAGCTGGGAAGACTGTAGCGAAAACAAATGGAGATTGGAGGGAAAGTAATCTTAAGGTCTCCTAAAACTATTCTCGGCAAAAGGAATTTTCTCGTGATATTTATTTCTTTTAAAAATTAACTTTTTCTGTCTTTTTTCTCTTTTTTTCCCCTTTGTGTGTGTGTGTTTTTCTGTTGTCCCCCCCCTCCTTATTTTTCTTTTTTTAATATTTAGATGAAGACACCATTCTTCCTTTGTAACTAGTGGCTTGTGTAATTGATTCAAGTTGGTAATAGTTCACAAGCCAGTCCCAGGTCTCCGTAGAGTGAACGTTAGCACACTGAGCAGAGCTTTAAAACTGATTGATGTGTTCCTTTGGCCTTAGCTGCCATGTGTTTATCCAGATCATTGATTTTTGAGATGAGGAGAAAAGCAAGTGTGAAAAAGTGCCTTAGACAATAGTGTATGTAATTTTTTCTTGGAGAAGGTTTGTCTCAACTGATTGTGGTTAATTTTATTTAACTGGTAATTATCTTCTAATTTCAGTGATTTGTCTGGTGACCTTTCTAACCAAATGCATGCTGCTTCTAACTTATTTTTGGAATGCCATCGTTATCTACAGTTGTTTGAAACTCAAGATGTATTTCTCCATAGAGAACAACATTAGAATGATGATTAGGGTTCCATTTGAGCCCACACAAGTCTAGCCACTCATTATGTACCTAAAACAATACTTTTAGCATTATACAATTATTAGTAATTTTATTTATTTATTTTTAAATACATTTTTTTATTTCAGAGAGGAAGGGAAAGGCAGAGAGAGATAGGAACATCAGTGATGCTCGCCCCACATTAGGGATCAAGCCTGCAACCCGGGCATGTGCCCTGACCAGGAATCGAACCATGATCTCCTGGTTTATAGGTCAATGCTCAACCACTGAGCAACACTGGCTAGGCCAGTTATGGCGAACCTTTTGAGCTCGGCGTGTCAGCATTTTGAAAAACCCTAACTTAACTCTGGTGCAGTGTCACATACAGAAATTTTTTGATATTTGTAACCATAGTAAAACAAAGACTTATATTTTTGATATTTATTTTATATATTTAAATGCCATTTAACAAAGAAAAATCAACCAAAAAAATGAGTTCACGTGTCACCTCTGACACGCGTGTCATAGGTTCGCCATCACTGGGCTAGGCAGTCATTTCATTTTTTAGAGAATTTTTATGAGTTTTTTGAGCCAAACATGACATATGCCAGGGAGCAAGATCTCAAATGCTCCAAAGAATAACAGTTTTGCAGCTTCTTTTTTGCATTTGAAATTAAGGAGGTAGGAAAAAGTAAGACAGGGATTGGATTACAGGATTAACAAGATTATATGCTCTCTTGAAGGTGGTTACAGTTTATTTATTCATTTTTATTGAATTTATTGGGGTGACATTGGTTAATAAAATTATACAGGTTTCATGAGTATAATTCTACAGCTCATCATCTATATATTATATTGTGTGTTCACCATCCCAAGTCACGTTTCCTTTCAGTTAATTTCAAAAGTGTGTTACCTAGATACACAGAAACGATGAACAAGGCTTACTTAAGGCAAATATAAAACTTTACTAAAGAAGTTATAGGCCTGGGGCATGACTCCCCTCTATGACCTGCCCAGTTAGGAATTTATGATCAGATCACCCTATGAGGTTACCCCCCTTTCTTTTCATTCAGTTCCCCTTTTGGTCATATATTATTAGTAATTTTAATACTGGGTTCCATCACTGTATGACTTTGACAACTCGCTTACATTTTATTTTTTATAATATATTTTTATAATATATTTTTATTGATTTCAGAGAGGAAGGGAGAGAGAGAGAGAGAGAGAGAGAGAGAGATGGAAACATCAATTATGGGAAAGAATCATTGATGGCCTCCTCCTGCATGCCCCCTACTGGGGATTGAGCCCGCAACCCGTGTATATGCCCTGACTAGGAATTGAACCATGTCCCCCTGGTTCATAGGCTGACGTTCAACCACTGAACCACACCAGCTGGGCTCACTTACATCTTTAAAATGGTGGATATTATTAGCACTTATTTCATGGACTGGTAATAAGTTTTAAATAATTTATATAAAGCACTTATTATATTAGCTTTTATTATTATTGCTATGATTTGTCTACATTTGCAGTAAATAGATTTTTGTGAGTTGGCTTTGGAGCCTAACCAACAAATTAATGTTATTTCTTTGGGAAAAAATAGATGTCCTGTGTTTGGCAAGAAGGGAATCTGATGTCACCAGAGCATCTCTCTTCCCTTGTACCCCACCAACGTCCAGCAATAGAAAGGACTATGCTAGTTTTGGATACTTTTTGTTCTTCCAGGATCTTGAAGAAAGCTCACTGTCTTATGCGTAGACATCATATATTCATATGTTTAGTCAGTCCTGATTTGTGTAGGTTCAGCTTTCATACAAACTATGCTTTGATATGTAAGAACCATAGCTCACCTTTCATATTCTGTTGTGTTCTTTTGCATGTCAGCTGAGGAGTGGAGGGACATCTGCAGTGAATTCCCGGTGGTGTTGCACACCAGCCTGTGGTTCAGTTCTGTCCGCAACATGAAATTTATTTGTGCCTCAGTGTTTGTAGCTGCAAATATTTGAATGCTCTGCTGCATTTTACTACACAATTTCATAAAGATGGAGGGGAAGTAAAAATGCTGATGCTAATGCTAAGAAACATAGGACTCAAAAACTTCGTTTTGTTTTGAGTAAGAGTGAAAGCATTAGGCATGCCAAAGTCAATCAAGTTGTTGGAGGAGAGCCTATGTATTAAGGTGTTAAGGAAGAGAAAAAAAGTGTTGAAATGCATCATACACGTTTTTATTTATTATGTCTAAAATGAGCCATATGAGTATGGGCTTTAGAGTTTTTGATTCTTTGGGTGTGGAGCCATCTTTATAATGTATAAGTATATTTGTTATGGCTTTTATAGTAATACATGTTTTCTGGAATGAATTGGGTATAGAAGGGAGGCTTATATGATACTTTTTAAAAAAGCTTCTCATTTTGGAAAATTTCAAAAGAGGAGAGAATAGTACAACCATTACCCAGCTTCAATAATTACCAATATATTGCCAATCTTACTTCATACTCCTTTCTCTCCCCCATCCCCCCCTCTTTTTTTTTTTTTGCTGGAGCCTTTTAAGATAAATCCTACATTATATTTCACCAATTATTACTTGTATTTATTTCTAAGAAATAAAGACATTGCCCTGGCTGGTTTGGCTCAGTGGGTATAGTGTCGTCCTGTGGACTGAAGGGTCCCCCAGTTCAATTGCGGTCAAGAGCACATGCCTGGGTTGCAGGCTCGATCCCCAGTCGGGGGGCATGCAGGAGGCAGCCAATCAATGATTCTCTCTCATCATTGATGTTTCTATTTCTCTCTCTTTCTCCCTTCCTCTCTGAAATCAATAAACATATACTTGAAAAAAAAGACATCGAAATATGTAACCCCAATGCCATTACCATACCTAATAGAATCAATAATAATTTGTAAGTATCTTTTAATACCCAATTAAGATTCAAGCTTCCATGATTGTCTCAGAAGAGTTTTAAAACCAGTTGGTTAGTTTGAATCAGGATCTCAATTTGCATATTGCATTTGATGGTTATATGTTATAGGTGTTTTTAAGTTGGGGAGTACCATACTTCTGCTGGGTGGTCCCCTCCTTGACAACAAAGAAGCCATTAGAGCAGTGGTTCTCAACCTTCTGGCCCTTTAAATACAGTTCCTCCTGTTGTGACCCAACCATAAAATTATTTTCGTTGCTACTTCATAACTGTAATGTTGCTACTGTTATGAATTGTAATGTAAATACCTGATATGCAGGATGGTCTTAGGCGACCCCTGTGAAAGGGTAGTTCGACCGCCAAAGGGGTCGTGACCCACAGGTTGAGAACTCTGCTGCATTAGAGCCAAGCAAGCATTTAGTCTGTTCTTAGGCAAGGGATGACAAGCTGAGGCCATTTTCCTCTAAAATACAATAGAGGTAACTGTGGAATTTGCAATCTTCCTGTGCCCTTCCTGTTCTCATAAAATTAACTGAGAAAATTTACAGTTAAAAACAACTTTAAACATATTCCTAGATTTAGGTCTTGGGTGTTAAAAGGCCACCAACAAATCAGTTCCATGCTATTCTCCTGATTATCTACCTATTAATCATCTGTTTTGGCATCTGCTAATACTAAGTGTTGCCATCCCTGGGGCAAACTTAGGTAGGTGAGGATTCAGGTGGCAACTACATGAGTCATGAACTTCGAGGCTAGTTTGGCAGAAGTTAATAAAGATTATATAAGTTAATGCAGATTGGCCTTGATTCTGAGCACGGGCGCATTGCTCAGCACCTTCGTAAGGCTCAAGTCAGTGTGCAGGGCTGAATACTGGGGATAAAGTCTTCCGAGGCGTGTCGGTCCATTCTTTGATCTGCAGGCACAGGACCCGGTCAGGTTGTGACTTGACTGCCCTAGGGCGCTGACTCAGCGGACCCCACCTCTGACTTCTATGCTACCCTAGCTGTGGTCCCTTGGAAGACCTTCTGAGTGGAAGTAGGTTCCAGGAAGGAACTCAATGGATTTGTTTATATAATGACAAAGAGTGAAAGGTAAAGAAGACTGTTGAAAGTTTGAGGAAATACCACTGCTGCTCAGAACCAGCAGTGATTTCTCATGGCTCAGAGTCAACACCAAAGCCCTGTGAGCGGCCTCCCAGGACCTGAGCCTGCCCCTCCTTTGCCTTTCCCTCTCTGACCTTAGTTATAGTTAGCTCCTGCTTTCCAAGTTCACTCTGCTTTACCGACTCAATTCCTCGAACCTGCCAGACTCTCTCTTGCTTCAGGGCCTTTCCATTTGCTGTTCCTTCCCGCATACTCACTAACTGATCTCCTAATGCCCTGACTTTCTTAAGTTCTCATCTTCTTTGGGTCTTTGTTCAGCTCTCACTCAGTGAGGGCTTCCCTACCTACCTGTTCAAAACTGCCCTCCCTGTACCCATACCCCTACCTCCTGTCCTCCTGCCCCATCCCATCAGCTCTCCCTAAATCTGTCCCTTGCTTATCTTTTTCCATAGCAGTATCTCTGTCTAAAATATTAGACAATTTACTTTTTAATTTGGTTTATTATATTTTTCCCACCATGAATTTATCCTTTGTGCCTAGAATAATGACTGATCATAGTAGACATTCAATAAATTGTTTAAATGAGTGAGTAGATGAGTTAAACTCTGGAAAATTTGACCCCAAGAATACAGTACTATCCTCAATACACTCAGTAGGTGAGTGTAAGTGAGAGAATTTGAAATAATAAGAAGGCATACTGAAGTTAAATAATAAGAAAACTTCAACGTTGGGGAAAACGAAGGATGAACTTTGAACGACACTGCGGTAAGAGACATTGTAGTAAGGGGACAGGCGAAGTGTCTTCACCGTTCATGTATCAGTGACCTGTGCTCAGTAGTGTGGCCTGTATGGGGAGTGATGTGCTCTCTGGCTTTTGATACAGTAGATCCTTGGCTTGTGTGAATCTAACAATTGGGTTTCAGATATTTGCTGGCAGCCCGGAAGGGTCACCGCATAGTTGTTTATACTTTGTAGAGACACCTGTGGGGACCGCTGTGCCAGCCGTGAGCCCAGATGGGGCCTGAGGTGGCCCATCTCCTAAGCCTTCTTTAACTTGAGAATGTAGAAACTCATATAGTTACACTTGACCACGTGTTATATCAGAAATTATGTGTCACAGTGATATTTGTGAATTCGGGCATTTGCAACCTGGAGTTGGCGGTGGGGGGTGGGGGGGACACATTTCATGAATATCACGGGTCAGTATGCTCTCTAGGTATTCTGGTGAGTCTGCTCTTCACCAAAGTGCTGTTTAATATTTGTGGTCCCAGGTTCCTAAAGAGTTTGGAATGGATCAAGCAAATACTAGTAAACTAAGGAGGGCCAGCATGCCATATAGTAGCTCTGAGCACAGGCTTGTGGAGCTGAACTGCATGCGTTTGAATCCTGACTTTAATAGTTACTAGCTGCGTGACAGTCTCTTTGTGCCTCAGAAATGATGATGATACAAAGAGTACATACCTCATTGGATTATTGTGTGAATTAAATGAGTTAAAACTTGTAAAGCAGTTACAACAGTGGCTGGCACATAGTAAGCTAAACCTAAATGTTTGTTATGTCAAAATAAAGACATTTATTTGGGAGGCCTGTTAGAGAGTGCTTCAACCTTTGGCAGTAGGCACACCAAGATAGGGAAAGAAGTGAGTGTAAGTGATATAATTTGAAGTAATAAGAAGGCATATGAAGTTTAGTAATATGAAAAAAGAAGTCATTGAGTCTAGTCCCTAACAGGCATGGGTTAGTTAATTATGAAGGAGTATAGTAGAGTGGTTAAACTGTGCACTGCTGAGTTAGACCCCCCCCACGCCCCCCCCTGCCCCAGCCTGGTCTTCTGATCACAATTACTGTGTGATTTTTGGGTCAATTACTTAACCTCAGATCACAACTCTGAAATGTGTGTGTGAAAAGTACTTACCTTATGGGGCTGTCATGAGGATTCAATCAAGTAATCATTGTAAAGTGCTTAGGACAATACCTGGCATGTAGTAAATTTTTGCAAATGGAACATTTAAAAAATAATGGATGATGAGAGTCCCTAATCTCTGTCCCCACATTGTTATAGGTATTGAAATCCTTGAGCTAGAATCTTTAGCCCTGTCCTATTACTGAGTCAGTTGGACAAAATCTGACAGCACCAGGAACGAAATAATGCATGCATAATACTTAGCACAGTGCCTGGCAAGTAGGAAGAACTCAATAAAATGCTGGGAGCCTTATCCCCGCCACCAGGCATGATGGTTCAAAGTTAGCTGATAAGGAGAAAATCAGATAGTTATTATTTAAAAATCCCTTCTAGCCATTTCCCCATTCTAGATTTGGAACAAATTACTGTTTCTTCAGTTGAATACATGACAAGTAAGTGGAAGTTTGCTTATGTATGGGGTTCATGTTGTTTAAAAATATATCCAGGGCCTTTAAACTTAGAGATGCACTTAATATCAAACATGTGTGTACCCTCACTCTACCTATGCCTCACTAGTTGATTCATTCATTCATCAACATTTAATGAGCACTCACTATGTGTAGTGACCATGCTTGACATTGAACTGGAGTAGAAAGACTTTATGTAGACGATACCTGCTTTCTAATAGTTTATAATGTGGTGGGGACATCTGCCATGATATATCCATGTACAGTTGCATGGGGTTAAATGATTGTGACAAGGCAATGCCATACATGCCAGATAAAAATGCTATACATGCTGTGTATACCTTCAAGGAGCCAATGGAGAACAGATGAAGGATCATAGCTCTTCTTGGCCAAGGATGTGTCTGAGAATGAAGAGAGGGCTCTGGAGAGGTTTGAGTTGGGTCTTGGAGAATGGGTTAACTAAGATGACATGTTAATTAGAGGAAGCAGCTTGTGTACAAAGGCATGGTAGCCTGCTCAGGGAATGGCATGGCATGGGGGAAGGCAGGAGCTAAGTGTAGAAAGTTCATGACAAGCTTTAAATTCTATGTTGAGTAGTTTGGACTTCCTCTTCAATATAATGAAGAGCCATTGCATGACCTTTAAAGGGAGAATGATACCAAATTGTGTTTTATAAATGGATGGATTTAGGGGGACCTGATTTCAGAGCCAGGGAGACCAGTTTGAAACCATTGGTGGGAGCCATCTCATACTCACTTCTAAGCCTGGACATGCTGGAGTATTGCTTGACTAATAGTTGCCTTGCAGGCTGTGTTCCCAGCTGTAGATAGTCCTTTACCCCACTGCTAACCTGTGGCTTGTCGGCCCTGCTCTATGCTCTGCCTTCTTCATTCTGCTGCTGGTTTGGTCTGGCTCTTGGCTGAAGGCTGGCGGTGTGAGAAGGAAGGGAGACAGGATGGACCCGCCTCCTGCTGCCCTTCTGGCTTCTCACGTGGAGCCCCCTGCCCCCAACCTTTTCAGTTCTTGCGTCAACCCTTTCTTAGGACCTTTCTGATTTTCACGCAGAGCCTTTGAAGAAGGACAATCGACAGTGAAAAGAGTTTAGAAGGGATCCTCCTTTTCCTGTCCCTAACAGTAAAAACTCAGGGAAAACTTTCAATGGGTAAAGTGTTGAATTTCTGACCTGGGAATGAAACTGCTGTGTTCTTCAGTGGACCTCTGGTCAGAAGCAGCACACGGTGGCCATAGAAGCACATGGATTGGCCCCTTAAAAAATTAAAGAGTGTGTGACTGTGGGTGTAGGCTGTCGGGATTGTTCTGAGAGGGTCATGCGAGCCATTTCCTTTTCAGCACTTAACCCTCTCCAGCAATTTCTCCTTTCACCTGTCACCTCCCATGAGCCTCCACACCTTTCCTTGCTCCAGAGCCTCTGCCTCCATCCTGTACCAGTTCTCTCCTTGTCCTTTATTGTTGAGCCTGTTCCAGCCTTTCAGAGCTCAGCCAGCAGACTGCGGACAGAGGGGAGGAGACCTTGCCCCAACGTGGAGAGGATGGGAGAGAGGGGTGGGGTCGTGTGGCCTGGAGGGCCAGTTCATCACTCATCTCCCCAGCTGACTCTGCCATGCATTTGCTCATGGAGGCAAAATTGTGGCCTTCAGGTCTGTAGGACTTTTAATCTTTACTGTACTCTCTGGGCCCCTAGGGACCTTAGGTTTAGATTCAACTGAACTAAATTGAATTTATTTACTGAAGGAATTTATCCAATACCCTAAGTCACTTAGGAAGTGTTTCAGGCCCAGTTTAAAGGATACTGAATGAGAAGGTAACTCACATTCCCCAGGTTGCACAGTTTCTAAAGGGCACACCTGGTACTGGCCCTCAGCCTCACCTGATTCTGCATATGTGGAGATGGGTGAGCTTCCCCACCTGACCATCATGTTAATGTTTCCAGGGGGAAATTAAAAGTTAGATTTGCAAATGGGCTGTTTTTTTTAAATAGAACATTTTATTGACATAATTGTAGACTCACATGCATGTTTGAGAGACAATAGGGTTTGCTTGTACACTGCCAGTTTTCCTCAGTGTTAATGTTTCCTAAACCTTTAGTGCAATATCATAACCAGGATATTGGTACCGATATAGCCATAAACCTACTCAGATTTCCTCAATTTTACTTGTACTCATTTCTGTGTTTGTTTTCAGTTCTATACAGTTTTATCACCTGTGTAGATTTATGTATCCATCACCAGAGGTAAGCTACTGAACAGAGCCAGCTCTGCAAAGGCCTCTTTTGTTGCCCTGGTATAACTACAAATATTCCCCCGCCCGCCAGTTTCCACCCTGTGGCCACCACTAATCTATCTTTCATAGCTAGAGTGTTGTGATATGTTATATAAATGGAATCATATAGTGTATAACCTCTTGGCGTTTGCTTTTTCCATTCAGCACAATCCCCGGAGAGTCATTCAGTTGGTTTTGTATGTCATAGTTTGTTCCTTTTTGTTGCCAACTACGGTCTGGATGTACCATAGTTCGTTTAACCATTCACCTGTTGAAAGACACCTGGACTAATTCTGGGTTTTAGCTATTATAAGCCAAGCTGCTGTGAACATTCATGTACAGCTTTTTTTTAAAAAAAATATTTTTATTGATTTCAGAGAGGAAGGGAGACGGAGAGAGAGAAACATCAATGGTGAGAGAGAATCATTGATCGGCTGCCTCTTCCATGCCCCCTACTGGGGATTGAGCCTGCAACACAGGCATGTGCCCTTGACCGGAATTGAACCCGGGACCCTTCAGTCCACAGACTGACTCTCTATCCACTGAGCCAAACCAGCTAGGGCTCATGTACAGCTTTTTGTGTCAACCTAAGTTTTCATTTCTCTGGGAGAAGCGCCCATGGGTACAAATGAACTTCTAATGCAGTTCATAAACCCAGAATTATGTTTGGCGTGATCCTGCTCTGGATTATGTTCTCACCTTTTATCCAGTCGGCAGTTAGATTTCGTGTGGGGCCGTCACCCAGTTCTCCCTGGCCCGGGGCCTGTGTAAATTTCCAGACCGATTAGGGCACTCCCCAACCCCAAGTTGCTTTGTTGCCGGCTGACCTCTGGGAGTCACCTCTGCCATTCATCATACTTGTTAGGTTTGTCTCCCTGATGTCTCTTTTCCTATCTATGTCCAGAGCTCCAGCAGCCTCGACGGTTCCACCAACAACCATGTTCTTTCCCCTTCTTTGCTGTGGAAATATGGGCTCTCTCGCCTGTGAAGTTGGGAAGGAAATAGTTGTCGCTTTTCCTCTGTCCCTGCCCTCCGCTTCCCTGTAGTGAACACATGTTGCCAAAAGATGGCAGTGTGCTTTGCAGCCACTGAGCTCGCTCTGCCCTGTCGCCTGTGGTTTGGAGTACTGATACTATTCTTTCTGTGCGTGTTGAAAACGTGGACAGCAGATTTTCCAGAACAACAAAGGCACCAAGAAATTGCTGTGTGATTTAAAAATTTTGAAAGAAAGCATCGCATTTACAAATGATTTGTAAGGAAACTGGTTCCCCACTTCTTAGAAGTGATTTGAATAGGGAATAGAATTCAGAGATGTGTGTATAATTCTAGATGTCAGTGCGATTGTTGCATTCTATGTAGCTCTTGAAAAAGACCTGTGAAAATGCTGATTTTTGCCTCCCATCTGTTCTGAGAACAGCCAAGTAGCAGGGACAGCCTGCTTTTGAGCTCTGAGACCTGAGACGCACACCTCTTAGTCCTTCAGTGAAGGCCCTTATGCACATGGTAAATATAATTTTCAAGGCAGCAACGGTTAATGGTAATAAACTCTTCACTTCCTAGTATTGGTCCACTCCCTGGCGTGCGTCACTTCAGTGTGTGTGTGGGCATGTGTGTAAAGAACTGTTTAAACATTTGCTATGCACAGGAAAGCTGTTGTAAAGTGAGAGATTATGGGGTTTGCTGGATATCATAAACAGAGCAAGCTAGTGAGGATAAAGTGGGATGAGTTTAAATATGAGGTTAACTAATAAACATTAAGCTGTGTGCATGGAAAAAACCCAGGAGTGTCCAGTCAGGTATGGACATGTTAAAAACTGGAGCTCTTCAGCTCCCTACGCTGCCATCCTCTGGTGCCCTTTTTGGAAGCAGCCAGAAAGCCCTGCTGTTCATGGCTGACCTCTGGGAGTCACCTCTGCCATTCATCATACTTGTTAGGTTTGTCTCCCTGATGTCTCTTTTCCTATCTATGTCCAGAGCTCCAGCAACCTCGACGGTTCCACCAGCAACCATGTTCTTTCCCCTTCTTTGCTGTGGAAGTATGGGTTCTCTCGCCTGTGAAGTTGGGAAGGGAATAGTTGTCACTTTTTCTCTGTCCACGTGCAGCCTGGTTAAGTGGAGAATGAACGGGGTGTGGAGGAGAGGGGGCCAGCTCTGGGGCTGGGGCTCTATGGGCCAGTGTGTGGAGGTTGCAGGGCCTGCTTTCTGCTTCCCCCAGGCTAGGAGCTGCCTCTGCAGCTCATAATATAGCTGCCTGCCTGGGGTGACAAGGGAACGGGCTCCACCGTAAGCAGCAGCCTTTTTGCTATTGCATCCTTTGGCAAAGGCCTTCGATTAGGAAGATGATTGCTCTGTATAAAGTTATAACCCTGAAACCAGTTGCTGTTACTATAGAGACGAGGGAAATGCTGCCGTGGGAGGCCTAACAGAGGAGGGGTGGGAGAAGGGCGGGAGGAGGGCAAGTGAGGCGAATCCAGAGGCTAGCACACCCAAAGACTTTCACCCTTTGGCAGCTCTGTGCCGGGGTAGGCTTGCATCTGCAACTGTGTGCTGGCGGCCTGCCACTTGCTGACTGGCTGAGTGGCAGCTGCTAGCACTGTGTGGACTAGCCGGTGAGCACGTTGGCAGTTGGCGAGGGCTCTGGGGGCGGGAACCCACAGGGGTGGAATGTCGATGGGTGCCCAAGGCTCCATGGCTGACAGTTTTGCACAAATGTTTCTTGGGTTAGGCTTAAGTCACTCTTCCAACCCTGCTCAGTGCTTAGGACCGGCCGGTGAAAGCCTGTCCGTTTGGCAGCAGATTTGACAAGTGTTAGGGTTAAATCACATGAGTGTCCCAGAATAAGGGGGAATAAGAGAAACCCCACGTTGGCTGTGGACTTCTGAGGCAGGGCCCCCCTGCTCCTCTCAGGGCCCCGCGGAAGGAGGGCAGCCCCCGAATGGATTTTGTCCTGACTGGTCTGACCCTTATCCCCGTGATGCTGGTGAGAAGCTTCCAAATCTATTCTGAACTTTGCCTCATGCTGGCGATACGAGCCACTGGGAGCCGTTTAGAAGCCGCTCTTTCCTTTCTTTGTTTTCAGCAAATGCAGCTTGTGTGAAAGGAACATTTTAAGAATGGATTTGAGGGCCTGATTAGGGACTAGATGAGTTAATTTCTTCCCACTGATAGAGGGGAAAACTGATTAGGTCAGATGGTCATTTTAAAAGATATCCCTGTTCTGCTAATAATAGCAAGCAACTGCTGAGAGGGCTTTCAGAGGGGTGGGGGTGGGGAGGGGAGTGTGACAGAAACCCAAATAACTGACATTGGTGCTGCAAAGATGAAGAAAGCCGTCAATTCCCTGTGCTCCGTGCAGAAGCCCAGATGTGCCGGGCTGCACCGGCTCTCGTGGAGGAGAGGGCTGCTCTGGGAAAGGCTGCTGTGGGCGTGCAGATTGTATATTTCCAGTTTGCAGCTCTCATTCTCTTTGCTCCCTACAGGGAGGAGGCTGCTCGCAGACGCTCTGCATTGTCCGTCAGGAGGACTAGGTTTCTAATTACTTGCTATGTATAGTCTGGAGGGATGCGAAATATGCATCAGAGAGCCAAGGAAAGCACCGACCATTATTCTCACTCTAACTCAGCTGGAGCCCAGGGACACTGTTTCCTTCGGCTGGCTGGATGGTCTCAGCCTGGGAACAGGGCTCTGGGCATGAACGTGTCTACAGTCACTACAGTGGCTACAGTGTCTCCTTCCGTGGCTACCGGTGCCCTTCCTTTATTTCTGCTCCGCTTGTTAGTTGCATGCGATTTTGGGAAGGGCTTGGGTGCAGAGGCTAAACATTTAGGGGATATGTAGGAAGTAAATAGGATCAGTTTGATTAATGGTGAGGCGCAGAAAGGATGTTCTGTAGGAAATGGTGGTGGAGTCTGTAGGTTGGTAGGACTGGAAAGGGTTAGTTCTGAGAAGAACTGTGGGCTAAACTCTTGGTTTTCCAAAGGGGAAACAGTTCTGTTAATGTCCATGCAGTAAGTAGTACAGGGCTCCAGGATTTATTGGACTTCTGAGGTCTTTTAAGAAAATTTCCCCATTAAACTGTCATCCTTACCCATGTCGTCAAACGCTGTGTTACTGGTCGGGTCTTGCCCTTTGGACCGACTGCCCTGGGTCGCTAGGGTAGAAGGCGGATGTGATCACACTAGAGCCCTGTCTGTCTTGCTCCTTGTTGTATCTCTAGTGCCTATTCGTGTGCCTGGCACCTAGCAGGTACTCAGTAAATATTAACTGAATAGATGAGTGGAGGAGGGCAGGAGAGAGAAAAGAGAATGAGTGATTGCTGTCTGTGTGTCTAGCACCGGGTATGGTATGTTTCAAGTGCTTTGGCCATTGTCACCAACAACCTCCATAGTGCCAAATCCCATGTTTCCTTCTCTGTCTCCACCTTTCTCAGCCTCACAGTAGCATACTCTCCTCTTCTGTCAACTTCCTTGACATCACTCTTTCCTGGTTTCCCTCTTACCTCACTCACTGCTTTTGTTCCTCTGCTCTGCTTGTAAATGCTGGCATGCCTGGCACTTGGTCTTAGGTCTACGCCTCTGTTTCCACATTTTCTTCCTGGATGATCTCATCTAGTAATGGCTTCAGAGACCAGCTTTCTTCATTGATTTTCCAGTTTTTATCTCCAGCCTCAGGCTCCCGTGCTACAGATTTAGACATCTAATTGTGTACCGGATAGTTCCTTTTTCACATATAGTATGCATCTCAACCATAAACTGGACAGAAAAGGACTCTTGATTCCTTCCCCCAAACCCGTTCCTCCCACAGCCTTCCCTGGACTCCTGAGATAGTTTCCTAGTTTCTTCGGTCTCCTGATGATTTACATTTCACACAGCAGCCAGAGTGAGCCTTTAAAAACGATAAAACAGTTCCATCTTAAAACTCTTAACTATAGTTAATAATACTGTATTGCATATTTGAAAGTTGCCCAATGAGTAGCTCTTAAAAGTTCTCATCCCAAGAAATAAAATTTTGTAACTCTATATGCTAACTAGACGTATCATGGTGTGATCATTTCACAGTACTGTAGTCTCCCCTTATCCAGGTTTCTACTTTCCATGGTTTCAGTTACCCATGGGGTTTGAAAATATTAAATGAAAAATTCCAGAAATAAACGATCGATAAGTTTTAAATTGGGTGCTGTTCTGAGTAGTGTGATGAGATCTCGTGCTGTCTTGCTCTGTCCCACTCTGGACGTGAGTCTCCCTCTGTCCAGCCTGTCCACGCTCTCCATGCATGAGTCACTTAGTAGCCATCTCAGTCATCAGATAGCACGGTATCACAGTGCTTATGTTCAGGTTACCCTTATTTCACGTAATAATGGCCCCAAAGCACAAGGGTGGTGATGCTGGCAATTTGGATAGGCCAAAGAAAAGTGCTTCCTTTAAGTGAAAAAGTAAAAGTTCTTGGCTTAATGAGAAAAGGAAAAAATGTAGTAAGCTGAGCTCAGCCAGAGTGGCTCAGTGGTTGAGTGTCACCCTATGAAGCAGGAGGTGATTGTTCGATTCCTGGTTAGGGCACATGCTCCCGGTGGGGGTTGGAGGGTGGGGTGCAGGAGGCAGCTGATGGATGATTTTCTCTCATCGTTGATGTTTCTATCTCTCTCTCCCTCTCCCTTCCTCTCTGAAATCAATAAAAATATATTTTAAAAAATGTAGTATGCTGAGGTTGCTAAGGTCTACAGTAAGAATGAATCGTCTGTCTGTGAAATGGCCTAATTTATAAATTAAACTTTATCATAGGTATGTATGTCTAGGAAAAAACATATATATAGGATTCAGTAGCATCGGTTTCAGACATTCATCGGGGGTCTTGGAACACGTCCCTCTCAGATAAGGAGTGGCTACAGTATATGCAAATATCAAATCACCTTGTACATCTAAAACTAATATTATGTTATATGTCAATTATACCTCAGTAGTTCAGAATAAAAAACACACAACTCTTCAGTGGCTCCCAGAACACCTCTGATGCTGACTGCCCACCATGGCCTTCATGGCCCTGATTCCTCCCGTCTCTCTCCCCAGCTTCCCGGACCTCGTTTCCATTCCTGGAACATGCTAAACTGTTCCCACCTTAGGGCCTTGCACTTGCTGTTCCCTTTGCTTGGAATGCTTTGCCCCCAGATCTTCAAATGCCTGGTTCCTTCGTATCATTTTCTTCTCTGCTCAAATGTCACGTCCTCAGAAGCCTCATCTGAACCACCTTATACCAGGCAGCCCACTGTCTCCTTGTATTTCTTACAAAGCACTTAATGCTGTCTAAGGTGACCTTGTTTATCTATTTATTACTCTGTTTCTCAGGAATTGTCTGTCTTATTCGCAGACGCATTCCCCTCCCTCTGGAGAGTGCCAGGACAGAGCAATTGCTGGAGAGTAAATCAGTGCATCATCCATTCTTCATGGGAAAGGCTCAGAGAGGGCTGGCAAAAGACTTGGCTTCTCAAGTCTTCAAGGCATTGTTTTTCTACTATAATTCTGGCGGCTGATCCATATCCCATTTGTATTTAATTTTATATTTTTAGTTTTCATACAGAGAAAGAACTAGATATTTATCAGGATGAATTATTGCATGCATGTCCCGTATCCCTGAAAGAAAATATTCTGCAAGTGTCTGAAGGTAATGAGTTTCTTAATGGCATTGTCCACCAACAAATGTTAGGGTAAAAAGGAATCAGGAAGGAAGAAAGGAATTAAACATGTAGTAGGTGCTAGGCACAAAACTGAGTACTTTCACATTTGTTACCTAATTTGAATCTCAAAGCAGTCCTGCAAGGTCAATATTAGTATCCCAGTTTTATAGATGGAAACATGGAGGCTCACAAAGTTAATACTTTGCTCCAGGTGATGCAAATATTAAGTGTTGGACTGAGATTTTTAAAACCCAGGTCCACCTGACACCAAACTTCTGAAACTTTTTGCTAAGATGGTTGTTTGCAAGATGGATATGCTCCTAAAATAAAGAGGAGGAAAATGCGAATTCAGTGCATATCCACATATATTATAACAAGTATCTGAAGCACAAGAACAAGTTTTACAGGCAATATGGAAAACAGACCTACAGTATTCCATGCCCGGACATTGAATAGATGGATGAATAGAATGCAGCGTAAACATTTGGTCCTCTGGCGACGCTCATGTATGGTGTGACATAGAGCAGCTGTCCCCAGAGAAAGTTCTTTGTTTCTAGACCAGGCCGACACAGCAGCATTTGAGCAATTGGGGATTTCTTTCTGCTTTCACTATAAATAGAGTGCGTGGAATTCTGTATGTCAAAGTTAATGCAGTGAAAATGAGCCCCAGAATAAGGAAGCAAACCGTAACTCATTCCTTAAACGAGAGACATGTTTGGCACCGAGAGGCCGTACAAACACTGTCATTACTTGGATGGTTCCTGAGGTCTTATTTAGCATGTGAAATTGCAGAGAGGATCCTATTATGTAAGGTGACAGGAGGACAGCATAATGTGGCTACAAAACGAAGAACTTTGTGCCCTTCATGGAAGAGTTAACAGGACAGATACACAGCGAGAGGCGTGTGATAAGAATGTGGAGCATAAATGAATGGGTGGCATGTATGTGTGACTGTCGCCGAAGCCGCGTTGCTGGATAAGCCTCAGATGTCAGATTTCCGTAAGGCCAACATGTGACTCAAAGCTTGCCACTCCACAGAGCATACTGGGCTGTGCTGGTATTAAGAGGCTGGCTGGAAGCTAGGCTCTCACTGTGCACTAGCCTACCTCCCTGTCGCTATCTGTGTGTGGGTGGGTGTGCATGTGTGTGCGTGAGGGCATACATTTTTATGCAGTGGGTGTTTAAAGAGCTCAGCACTGAAGCTGGATTTCCACAAACGATCATCAACGAGCACTCCAGATATACCAAACTTCCTCTCTTGGTATTTTTTTCTTTCCTTTTTTTTTTTTTTTTGCAAATGCAAATCCCGAAGGGGAGCACCCCCACCACCCAGCCTGCGGGACTGAGATGATTTTCTCTCACCTGTCCATGTGGGTGCCCTCTCAAGGTTAGAGCGGAAGCCATGTGGGACCGGAGTATTCTCTACCACCAGAGGAGAGGAGCTGCGTGAAGAAGTGGCGGTCACCAGGCGAAGAGGGACGGTGCCCCGTTAACATGAACAACAGCTTGCAGGTCAACCTGCCCAGAAGCTGGGCTGCTTCGAGTGGCTCCCTCCAGGAGAAGTCTGAGCATTCTTTTTTTCTTTTTTATTACTATAGGATGGAGGATGAAGCTGTCCTGGACAGAGGGGCTTCTTTCCTTAAGCATGTGTGTGATGAAGAAGAAGTAGAAGGTGAGCTTTATGGGTCCAGGGAAGTATATATGCATATACGTATGTCTTTGTAGAGAGTAGCATTTGTCCATTCCGTGTATCTTATATTTTTGAAGTTAAAAACCTAAGCTTTTCTACGAGTTTCATTAATCTCCCCATTTTGCTTCGACACAGAAAGTAATTTTAAGAACTTCATTGGATCATCAGAATCTGAGTCAGTGTAGTCCTGCATGGTTTAAAAAAAGGGGTGGGGGTGGGGGTCTTACTTTGAAGCTGGTGCCTCTTTGTAAAAAAGAATTTTTTTTGCCAGAACATATGAACCACCTTCCAGTGACTAATTTAAGGAAGCTGCTAGATTTATATAAATGTGTTTGGTTGAATCTTCTCCTGTTCTTTCATATAGCTTGCAGGGTAGAGAAACAGATGTTAGAGAAGGAGACTGATACCATTGTGGCCAGGAAGAGGGGTATAAGCTGAGGATGTAAAGAGTGGTAATCATGGATGAGTCTCAGTTAGGAAAAGATGGACAAGCATGTTTTACTTAAAAAAACCCCAGGACCTCTTTTGCTAATGTTCCCCAGTCCTGTTAAAAACCACTTAAAAGTTAAATTTTAGCTCATATTATGATGCTTTTAATGTGTCTCTCGCTTGACTTTTCAATAATGTGGACTAATGCTATTGATTTGATAGCGAGAAAGCAGGACTTAATATTTGCTAAAGTAATTATGTGAAGGCATCACAGATATGCAAGGTGTTATGAATATTTATAATGAGATTTAAAAAATAATCGGTACTCATAAAATTAAATGAAACTTGCAGGTGAACCATGTCATAAAATATGCCTGTTAAAATCACCCGAGAGACAACTTATATGTGTTTGGAAACTCTAGTTTTATTAGTGCCATTTGGTAAGCATTTAATGTATACCAAAAACTTGGACTGGAGGGGTGGTGGGGTTAGGAAAGAGAGGGTGGTGTTATGTGTTCTGGAGTGATTCTCCAATCAGACTCATCCCAGGCAAGTGATGCTTCTGTGCCACCTGGAGTCGTTTGAAAAAAGTGACCATGGTGTTTTTTCTCACATTTCCTTAGTAAGTTTCTTCTGACCATGCCGTGTTGGAGGGTAGGTTCCCCCCTCCACCTTGCTACTTCCTGCAGTTATACTCTCGAGACTAATAAGAATTTGATACCTAAGTTTCTTAGGAAAAAGGAAACTACAGTATTTTCTTTCATATTGTTTTATGGGTTCCTTGCACTTTTACAACATGACTGTGGGAAAATGTCAAGTTCGTGAAAGCAAAATAGTAAAACTTTTGTCTTAAGATTCTTACAAACCGTGATGTTAAGTCTCCATTGTCACTGTCCCAGGGTCAACGAGGATATAAGAATATTAAACTTATAGCATTGTATGTAAGAAATATTGTAGGATTGAAAGAATATTCTATAGTCTCAGGACAATTAAAGTAGAAAAATCAGTGAGGAAGCTTGGGAATGAGATGTGTGAGTGTATGTGTGTGTGTGTGTGTGTGTGTGTGTGCGTGCGTGCGTGTCTGAGTGCGCACGCGCGTGTGTGAGTGTGTGTGTGTTTTCCTAGAGAATAATGTTCTAGCTAAGTTCACAGCAGATGTAAATCACTTTCTTGAGTGTGTTAGTTCTGTGGGATTGACAGCACCCTATTGCAATTGGGTATTGTACATGGGTTTCGTAAGGCTTTGACCAAGAAGTTAATTTCCTGAAGTATTTCCTTTGATTTTCAGGCACAAAATTAAGACAACAATTTAATGGATAGCATACAAATCAGTAGCCAGGTTTCTCTAAGGAGAAACAAAAAAGACAACAAAAGTTGATAAAACATCTATAAAATTGTTTGGCTTTGTGGTGATTAAACTTGCCACATGGGTTTTGTGTATTTTCCTGTTCTGAGACATCTATTTGAATGATTATCATTCATGTTGGTTGGAGCCTGAGTTGATTATATTTCTTTCAAGGCATGTTTAGCCAGTTGCCTGTGGTTGAGTCCTCAGGACCTACAGGATGGTTGTCTGTGGTATCATTATTTGGTGGCGAACACCCAACAGTACAGGCTCTTGTACAGTACGCCTCTTAGAACTTCAATAGAAACGATTAGTTTCTAATTCCGTGCCCACCCAATGGACCCTCCCATTTTCTCACCTGGCTCCATCTGCTGGGGGTGGGAGCACTTACATTTTATAGTGACTCTAGGTGAAAGTATAAAGAAGTTGCAGTGGACATGGGTGTGATGGCTTATCTATGCGGTTGAGCATGAAGTGGTTGAGCATGAAGAAACAGATGACTTGACTGCCAAGACCTATAATGAGAATGCTTTTGTACCTTGAGTGGGAATGTACTCCTCAAGGACATAAATCCGCCTCATATTTTTAAAAAAATATATTTTATTGATTTTTTACAGAGAGGAAGGGAGAGGAATAGAGAGTTAGAAACATCGATGAGAGAGAAACATCAATCAGCTGCCTCCTACATGCCCCCTACTGGGGATGTGCCCACAATCAAGGTACATGCCCTTGACTGGAATCGAACCTGGGACCCTTGAGTCCGAAGGCCGATGCTCTATCCACTGAGCCAAACCGGTTAGGGCCACCTCATATTTTTAATTGCACCAAGAAGGGTGTATTTGAAGGAAAGCAAGTTATTATCTCAGAACATAAGTAGCTGAGTTCTGGTAGATTTATGGCAGAAGGAATCACTCCAGTTTTAAGGATGAGAAATTCAAAGGTTAAAGGAATTGGAACACCTTACATTTCTATTATCAAACAAAAAAATTTTTTTTAATGCAAGCAGTTATTTCTCTTGCTTCTAGGGTACACATGACTGTTGCATGTTGCAGCACACTTGGCAAAAGTAAACAACATAAAACTTTGTCTTTTAAAGTAATTTGCACAAATAAGATGTACTTCCATTAAGTAATTATTAGGGTGACAAAGGTCCAGTAGCTCTAGTTACTTTGAAATGTTCATGCTTTTAAAATTCTTCTTAGACCCTCAAATTTGGGGGCATTGGATTGAGCTCAGTCTGATGCAAAAGAGCCCAGTGTGCTCTCATACTTTCATCTACTGCTGCAGTTCTGAGTAGGGGAGGGAGACGGGGACCTCAACCCCGCCCTCAGTTCACCTGGTTCAACTTTACTCTCCGTGGGTGGCATGACACTTAATCCACCATCTGAAAACTAAAAGAATACCATCAACTGCAGAACTCACTCAGAACAGTGAGTCAGAAGAGGAGTCATCTTCTGTTTAAATAATGAATTCATCTGTGTGGGATATATTTAAAGACCTAAACCTCATTTTCACATAATTTGCCTTGTGCTTTTGTGTTAGTAGTGTAAAGATATACTCTTTAAAAAGGTAACCAAGTGTCAATTTTTAATCTTTAAAAGAAAGAGAAGCTTTGTTTTCACTCATTGATAAGTGAAATAAGTCACAGAAAAAGTTCAGAATCATATGATTTCACTCATATGTGGGATATAAAACTGAAAGCAACAAATGAACAGACAAGAAAAACCAACAAAAACTCATCAACACAGACGTCAGTATGGTGCCTACCAGAAGGAAGGGGGTATAGGGTTGTGGTAAAGGGTAAAAGGAGTCAAGTATATGGTGATGGAAGATTAGTTGACTTTGGGTGTTGGACACACAACGCAATATGAAGATTATATCATAGAAGTGTACACAGAAAACCTATGCAGTCTTATTAACCAATGTCACCCCAATAAATTTAATAAAAAGAAAAAATACAAAAAATAAAGAGAAGCTTTAATATCTGTTCTTTCATTGGTTATGTTATACTGTGTACGGTTTTGTGGAGTTAACATTTTTGGCTCAGAGTGGCTGCTGTGGATAAACTCTTTTAAAAAGTTTAACGTTTAAGATAATCATATTTTTTTTCTGTACCAAAAGGCTCCATCTCCAGTCCAGGTACTTTCATCAGAATTGGCCTGTAGATGACAAATTGATGTTACCAGATGCCCCAGAAATGCCGACTGTGAGAACTGCACTTTGTTTTCATTTCAAACGCACACAGAGAGGGGGAATTGGCAGGTTTTGTGGAGTGAACCAAAGTTGAGATAGAAGAAAGAGCCCCAGGTATCTGTTTCCAGAGGGATATCTTATACATATTTTCTCCCTAAGAAAGTCAGCCAGCATTTTGGATCTGTATGATGTAAACAGATTACTTAATAATCTCATATTTCGCAATAGGGGAAAAGAGCAAACTCCACCTTATCCTTTGAGATAAGGCCTTGGCCCTGCAGTGCTAGGTACCTTCCCAAGCAAGCTGTGGCACTCTAACCAGCAACTCAGGAAGTGTAAAGTACAGCAAGACAATATTGGCTGAAATGTGTCTCCACTTCTGCAGTCCGATCGGTGCTCTCAAAGCTATTCTGATACATCGTGGTGGCTTTCCTCTCCCATTCAGAACTAAGGCCAGGAGGAAGTGAGCTCTCATCTCTCCAAAAGGAAGAAGAATTAATGCAGAGTCCCATGTCTGCGGATGGACATTAAGAGAATGTTGTTGGAAATGCATGGAATTTTACCGGAGAATTATTTTTAGGGAAGTAAAAGTAAAAAAAAGTAGGACACTGGAGCAGAATAAACGTTTACCAAATATTTGTTAAAAGAAAGAGTGAATAAATGAATGCATAATATAAACTAAAGAAAGCATATGTAGAATTGCTTTACATAGTACTCTACAATCTTTGTTTAGATTTTTAGTGAGAACTTTGGTTCTCAGTAGTCTTAGTCAAATAAGATGATACGGTTTCTAGTGAGCCTATCCTTGCTGTTACTCTCATTTAATTTTGCAAAGATGATTGACATTTATGTCATTTATATACTTATTTTGATAAGGCGAAGAAGCCTCTAAAACACCTCTCTGCCTGATTTTTCTTTTCCTGCTTCAGCTCTGTCTTTTGAGGAGAGAGACAAAATGATGAAATGGTAGCTTTTGTCTTTTTGGAAGTCGGGATCTCAACATTTTACAGACATGAAATCATAATGACTTAAACCTATTTTTCACTAGAGGATATGAGGATGATGTATTTATGTGTATTGGAGGAGGTAGTATTCTGAAGAAAAAGTGGGGCCTGGCAGACATTTGTTAATAATTACAGTGGTCAAACATGGAATTGCTGAGCAGGAGTGAATGAAAGCCTATCGGATGGGAAGGGAGGGGCCGAGTTGGGGCTGGGCTATTCTGAGCGCTGGATATAAGTGTCCGGTTGCATTGTGCTGACCTCTTCTCTGCTGGTCACTCTAATTTCTCAGAAACAGTGTGTGCAGAGGAAACACTTGGGCAAATATTGCCGAAGGAAAAGCCTGCTTAAAAGAAACAATGTGCCCACACATTGGAGAACTTTAAAGAAATGTGGCGAGGCGTTTAAGGGTTGATACTTGAATCTAGGTTTCGCAGAGCAAGTTGCGTCCATACAGTGCCCTGTTTCTTTCTCCTGGTGGCCCCAGCTGAAAGCCGGTCCGCGGTCCTAAGGCAGGCAGCACTGAGCTTGGGAGCTGTCTGACACCTCCTGCTGCGTCAGGGAGATTAAACACTTGTCCACAGGTTTCTTAAGGTTCAAGGAAATCTGATGATAATGCCACGGTTTTTTGAAGCTGGAATCAGACACCTGTTCCCAGGGTTTTCCAACTGCAGAGAATTCCCTGGGAGGACAGTATGGGCTAAGGACCTCTTGAAGCCACTTTCTGCCCTACATGTCCATGGCAATAGCCATAAAAACACTGAACTTGGCACTTGCGTTGTGTTTAGCAAGGATTTAGACATTCTGAAATGATACACTTGCAGCAATTTTGTCTACAGAATTCTTCGTCTAAATTTCATTTTAGAAGCTTTGTATCTGGTCATATTTCTGAAACATATTGTTTGATTTTTTGCGGGGGGGATGGTATCATTTGTTTTATTCATGTGTGTTAAAGCAGAGTGGCTAAGCAGCAGTTTGGGAATATAAGTTTAAAACTTTATTGCTGAATTGTTGCATAAGTGAGGACAAGACTTACAGTTTGGAGTTGGGATTTCTTGCTCTGTAAAATGGGAACAGTGGGGCATGCCATTCACCGGAGAACTGTTTGGGTTATTACCAGGAACAGCGTCACTGCCGTACCTGGCATTAGGAAAAGGAGGTTTTATACTCTACCATCTCTGTTCTTTTTTCTTTCTGATTAAAACAACTTCACCAATAGTTTTCATTTTCACCAATAATTAATATCACTCCAAAATTTTTAACTGGCCTAAGTGATTTTTATTTGCTTAATTCTTTTTTATCAACATCTAACCTTTGCCTTCCTACCCATGCTTATCTAATGCTTCCTGTATTGGAAAAGGCAAGCTAGAATAATCCAGGGAAGGTTCCCAGGGCCTGCTGTCTATTTCTCTTTGAGCTTGTTCTGATTTCCTTTAACCTCTGGGTGTGAGATCTGATTTTCATGGTTAGACTCCTCTGATACACATTACCTCTAATTTGCCTCCTTTTCCAAGATGAGGCATATTAACTCCAATCCCATATAATAAAGTGATATGCAAATCGACTGTCATGCCCTCACACAAGATAGCTGCTCCCATTTGGTCAAAGATGGCCACCACAAGATGGCCTGCAGGGGAGGGCAGTTGTGGGCGATCAGGCCGGCAGGGGAGGGCAGTTGGGGGTGACCAGGCCGGCAGGGGAGGGCGGTTGGGGGCAATTGGGCTGGCAGGGGAGGGCGGTTGGGGGCGATCAGGCCAGCAGGGGAGCAGTTAGGCGTCGATCAGATTGGCAGGGGAGCAGTTAGGGGGTGATCAGGCTGGCAGGCAGAAGCGGTTAGGGCAGTGGTTCTCAACCTTCTGGCCCTTTAAATACAGTTCCTCATGTTGTGACCCAACCATAAAATTATTTTCGTTGCTACTTCATAACTGTAATGTTGCTACTGTTACCCACAGGTTGAGAACCGCTGGGTTAGGGGCAATCAGGCAGGCAGGCAGGTGAGCGGTTGGGAGCCAGCAGTCCTGGATTGTGAGAGGGATGTCCAACTGCTACAGGGATCAGGCCTAAACCAGCAGTCGGACATCCCCTGAGGAGTCCCAGATTGGAGAGGGTGCAGGCTAGGCTGAAGGACACCCCCTTTCCCCTGCCCAGTGCACAAATTTCATGCACCAGGTCTCTAGTATAGGATAAAAAACAAATGCATGCCCATTGCCTAATAAAGCATGCAAATTTTCTTCCGGAGAACAGATTTAAGTGTATAGTATTCTTCTACCAATAAAGAGGATTCAAAGATCTATTATATGAAATTAATATCAACCTATTTTATATGATACACAATCTATTATGTAATTTAGGTGCAATTAAATGAGAGTATGCAATAGTACAGTAATAATACTATCTATTTGAACCTGAGCAAAATTCTTCCCCATTTTTATTATTACAAGGTTTGGAATCATTGGGGGAGTTGAGAATTGGGACTTCTGAGGGAGAGTAGAGGAAGAATAGAATAAGGCTGCACCGAGTGCAGTTGAGTGCCTCTTGTTGCTGTGGGGAGCTTGCTGGTGGGACTTTGTTTTGTTATGTTTTACTTTATTTTTTTGGCTGATTGCATTTAGGGCACTGAGGTGAGAGCCTGTCATGACAGGAGTTCACAGAAGTTTCCAAACATTGTGTCCCTGAAGCTGCTGACTGCCAGGGGCGATGAAGGTGAAGGCAGGGAGGGTGGTGAGTGACACCCATTGAACCAGCAGTGCATATAGGTGGCTTAGATGGCTCCCTTCTCTGAACAGCTGCAAAGCCTTTCCATCTAGTTAATTGTTTTTACTTTTCCAGCGAGTTAGAATTAGAAGGCAACTATCGTAAGTACTTTATCCAATGTGTTCACCTTTCTTTATACTCTGTTGACTTTGAAAGGAGAACAGACTCTACTTAAACATCTTGAGACATTATTTTGCTTTGCTGACCCTTCACGGTGGAATGCTCAATAACTTTTACCAGGCTAAAACTTTCAGAAGTAAAAATAGGTTTTGAATTTTAGTATTATTGGCCAACATATCAGCTTTAGAGTCAGAATTGCAAGTTTATAGATGGGTGAAATCACCACCCCAGCCTCAGTTGATTATTACATTTTCAACAAGTAATTCTATCCCTACTGAAAAATAAAATATCTTGTATGCAGAGCAACGATTATCAATCGGTGTGTGCAGGAATTTTTAAAACATGCAATACCTGACAACTTAGTCAGGGGCACTGACCTCTTTTCCCTTAGATTGCCAAATAAAAAAATGACAGCAGCCAACACAATAGCCATCCAGTGTGAATGAATCAAAATTATGCCTATTGTTTTGGTCAAAATCTTAGTAATTACTTTATGTGTGCCATGAGATGAGCAAGGATGACAATTGCTGATGTGGAGTGAAAGCTCATATTTGAATCCAGGGGACACACATATTTGGCAAATTACATCAGTATCTGATAGTTCTGGTACTTTTATTCAGTGTTGTTGATTGGAAAATGTCTTGAGAACCAGAAGCCACAGGACCTGTTTCTGTTCCTGGCTCTGTCCTCCCTTTCGGGGTGACACAAGGCCAATCATGCTGTGTGGTTACATTTCCTTCAAGCAAAGTGCAGTTGACCTACTTCCTTACCCACCTACCAGCGATGCTCTAAGGCAGTGGTTCTCAACCTTCCTAATGCCGCGACCCTTTAATCCAATTCCTCATGTTGTGGTGATCCCCAATTTCATTGTTACAAATTGAACATAATTAAAGCATAGTGATTAATCACAAAAGCAATATGTAATTATATATGTGTTTTCCGATGGTCTTAGGCGACCCCTGTGAAAGGGTTGTTCAACCCCCAAAGAGGTCTCGACCCACAGGTTGAGAACCGCTGCTCTAAGGATAATACCTGAAAAACATGTTGATATTTGCAGGAAGCAATTGACATATTGCTTAATTTCTGAATCTTGGTTTATAGTACAAAGAAATAGCATTTGCACCTCCCTATTTCCTAGTTTTGCTGGAAGTAAACTAATTTGAAATCCCCAGGATGAAGCCTAAACATTTACGATATTATCTCCCTTGGATATAGTTCCTGTCGGTCATTTATGTTCAACACTTTCTCGCCAGTGGTTGCTGTGACTGCAGAATGCATTTAGACGAACACTGGTGCTGATATCTGCTAATCAACGAATTAGTTGACTCGTATCTGTGTTCATTGCTCTTATTAACTTTAACTGATGGACAATGCTTTTTTCCCCTTGAAGCATGGGAAAGTGGTCAGAACAATTACAGATATAAGCTCTAATATGTTGCTTTTCTAAGCTCCCATAGATCATTGAATGTGATAACATATTCTAGTTAGGGCCACAATTAACGTTCCGTCAAATCAACCAGTCATTACTTAAGGACACAAGATTGGTTAAATGATAATTTAGAGAGTGTATCATGTATGGGAGACCAGGGTATATCTCTTCCATAGAGTGACATAAGTTGAGACTGAAAGAATGAAGAGGAATTAAAAAGATCAGGAATGAGGGAAGCACCGCAGGCAGGCAGTGTAGAGGCTCAGAGGTGAGAAAGAAGTAGGCCTGTTTGAGAAATGGGACGAGGCCTATGTGGCTGGACCCTGTGAATAGGGAGAGAGTGGCCTGAGGTATGTGGAGGCTAAAAAAATTTTCCTCCCACCTTCTAAGTTCTTCCAGCTGGACTAATACTCAAATCAACAGAGTCAGATTAACAGGATAAAATGCCAAAAATTTATTATGCAAATGCATATTCAAGGTGCCATAAGAATGAGACCAGAAATGCATTGGGCAGTTGAGGCTTATATGTCGTTATGGACAAAGGAGAAAGGGGGCAGGAGTCTGCAGTTTCAAAGGGGAGATAGCCAACTTACTGGTAGCCAATACAGAACTGACTGTGTGATGAAAAAATTCCTGCTTGGCCCTGGCTGGCGTGGCTCATCCCACCCATGGAAGGGCTGCTGATTCAATTCGAGATCAAGGCACATGCCAGGGTTGCAGGCTCGATCCCCAGTAGGGAGCATGCAGGAGGCAGCCATTTGGTAGTTTCTGCCTCTCCTTTCCTCTCTCTAAAAATCAATGAAAAATCTTAAAAATAAAAATTCCTGCTGGTTAACCCAGAAACAGTGAGACACAGGGGGTGGGGGTGGGGGTGGGGGGGAGGATCTAGCTACCAGGACCCTTGGATCTTCCCTGTCTATGCTAAGGTGAATATGCTAAGATTCCTTTCCAGGGGCAGGCTTTCCGTCTGAATCTCCTAGGCAAGAAAGAGGGCGGGGGAGCCAAAGTTTTTTTTGAGTCTCTTGTTTCTTAATAAGCAGCTTAAAACCAATATCCCAAAAGGCACATTTTGAGGAGGCAAACCTTTGGTCCCATTCAGGTGGATAGGACCCAGATAATTCATGGCCTTTCTGCTATGATAGGATTTAAGATTTTGAATGTGCACTGGGGAGCCATGGCAGAGGGTTTTAAGCAGGGAAGTGACAAGACAAAATTGGCAGGTAGAAAAGATCTCTGTGGCTGTTGGAATAGAGTGAGAAGAGGACTGGACTGGGCTCGGTGAGTGCCAATATTTGGAGATTGAGAAGGAACAGTCCTAGAAGTTGGAGGAAAATCAGGAAGAAGGTGACTCTGAGGCCAAAATAAGATCACTTTCAGTAAGAGGCAAGTGTGGGCAGTGTCTAATTGCCTGGAGTCAGGTAGATGAGGATCGAAAAGTAGCCAGTGGATTTGGCAGAAAGAAGGCGATTGGTGGCTTTTGTTAGCAATTTGGGTGGCATTGTTCAGAAAGAGTCAAATTGGAATAGGTTGGAGAGTGTCCAAAGAGAAAGTTATCATTCTAAGAAGTTGGGAAGAGACTTTGAGAAATGGACGAAAACTTTTAGCCTTTTCCTCTATGTGCGCTATTACACGTAAACAATGAAAATACTTATCTTTGTTATAGAATTTTTAGGGCTAGAAAGGATCTTAGAGAGAATTTTAGCTCAACTTTCTCACCGTACTGATGGATTGATGAGCCCTGGAGGGGTTCAAGTAATTTGCTTGTAGTGATACTAATAGTAATGAAGTTGAAAGAAAATAAAGAGAAAGAAAGGGTGTTGGAAGAGCTTGTGAAATAGTGAGAGAGAAGGAAGTCACAAGCCAGGCCGGCCTCGTCATTGACTGCAGGTGATGAGTGGGAGGACAGCGTCACAGCCAGAACGTCTTCATATTGTGGGGCAGTTGATGCAGCTGAGGGTTGTGGATTCAGAGAATTATTTTTTTTATTGATTTGAGACAGAGAAGCATCGATTTATTATTCCATTTATCTGTGCATTCTTTGGTTGGTTCTTCCAGGGTTGTGGTTTTATACTTGTCCTTCTGTGTAGAAAGAAATATTTTCAGAGAATTTCTGAGCCCCTTTTTTTTCTTCTAAGTAACTAGGTAATTTCTAACTTGAAAGGACTTATTTATTTATTTATTTATTTTTTTGGCTTTGCTTTGGAGACCCTGGAAGATGGGAGGAGTGGTGATGGGCTGTTACCTTGGTAGTAGGACAGTGGGAAAAGGTAACCGTATATATCTAAGACCTCAAAGAGTCCCAGTCTCTACATCATTAACTCCGAATTTGGCTTTTGTTGGTTCACTGGTAAATGAAGAGGTTGAATTCGGTGATGTTGAAAGTCATTTCAACTCTGAAAGTGTGACTAGGTGCTGTTGTGTCAGTGAATGCCATTCTTTTTTTATATGGTAACCCATAGAAATGAAGATTCTGGGATTGGGTTTAAGGAGGCTAATTTAAATCTCTCGTAGCACTCTTCCTAATTCATGGTCATGGTTTTAGCCTTTGGACATTATCCATGTCTTGCCTATATTACAGGTATGTGAGAGGAGGAAATGATGTGAGTAATATTAAGTGTCTGATATCTGATTAGCCGTGAGTGCATTAACTGTGGTGGATTATCTGTTTATAGCCACTAAAGACTGTTCTTCCTGTTGCCCAGCCACAGCTTAGGCCAGTGCTAAAGGGAAGCCATACAGAGTCGGAGATGGACATTGTGGTTAGGATGAGAGTGTGAATTTGTGCTTGTGCATTTAGGTGTCTCTCTAAGCTGCTTCTCTGGCGGCAATAGCAAATCCAGTTATCAATGACCATTGGATTAGCCCTACTTCCCATTCAGTTGTGCAAATCGTGATCACGAGAGAAATAATGGAAACTGTCAGTTCTCTGTGTTTGGCTCACAGGTGGATTTTGTCTGACTGCATGTGTACAGTGCATTAAACTCTGCCAGTTCTTTTGGGGTTCTGGGGTGTCAGGGTGAGTGTCACTCTCCTGCTGTTGGGTGGTCCCTCTTTGCTCTTAGCACCACCCTGCCTGGCATTGGCCTTCCTAGACCTTTTGGCTCCACTCTGCTGTGTTCAGTCAAGTACAAGGACCAGCAGACCTGGTGCCTGGGAGTTGGCACTCACTGTGTGGAAGCTCCAGGGGAGACCATACCCAGGGGCAGGTGGAAACTGCCAAGCCCTTGCTTCTGGGCCAGGTGAGGGAAGGCTGAGTTCATGGAAGGTGTTGCTCTGTTGAACAGTTAGATTCTGTATAATGAGTGCAATTGCTGAGGGATGGATGGGTTAGACTTGGCCTAACGTTGTCTGTTCTGTCCTGCTCAGGGTGAATGCCATGGATTGCCTTTGCTAGAGAACAGAGGGAGCTCACAGCTAGTATTAGGGCTGGAGGAGGGTGGCAGTCAGGAGAAATGGTGCTTTGTTTTACCCCTTTAGAATGGGAAGGGAGAAATAGGATCAACACTTACAGGGCACCTTTGTGATCAGACACAGTGGAAGACACTTTGTTGACATCATTTGATTTGGATTGTCTATAAAAATCTCTCTCTCTCCCTGTATATATATCCCTGTAAAGGACATTATATTGATTGATCACTGAGCAGAATAAAGTTATATTTCTTTAAAATATTCACCGATTCCTACTTTTTATAGTGCTGGTCAGTTTTGCCTCTATTATAAGCTATTAGTAATGGAAACTGTATTGAAATCTTAACTTTAGTGTGTAGTTTTAGGGTCCTCACTTTTACCTAAAGACTTTAGAACCATTTTACTTAAAAATGATCACTTAAAAGTCAGGTGCAACCCTGACCAGTTTGGCTCCGTGGATAGAGCGTCGGCCTGTGGACTGAAGGGTCCCAGGTTCGATTCCGGTCAAGGGCATGTACCTCGGTTGCGGGCATATCCCAGTGAGGGGTGTGCAGGAGGCAGCTGATCAATGTTTCTCTCTCATTGATGTCTCTAACTCTATATCCCTCTCTCTTCCTCTCTGTAAAAAATCAATAAAATATATTTAAAAAAAAGTCAGGTGCACTCTGGCCAGAGTTGCTGAGTGGTTAGAATGTCGGCCCATCACAAAGGGTTGTGGGTTTGATTCCTGGTCAGGGCATATACCTGGGTT
>NW_005871184.1:2782966-3054590 GCF_000147115.1 Myotis lucifugus | reverse complement strand
CCCCCCCCCCCCCCCCCCCCGCTTTCTTCCACTCTCTCTGAAAAGCAGTGGGAAAAAATCCTCTGGTGAGGAAAAAAAAAGTCAGGTGTAGCTGTTTGTTTTTCTAGAGATTGTTATCATCATTATAATCATCATTACATATTAAATATTAAAAGTACTCTGCTCAGTAAACACCAGTAGCAAGTTGAGATTCCTTATCAGTCTTGCCTGGGGAACCTCAGGTCACCTTAAGGATTTCTGAGAGGCTTTCAGTGAATAAAATCCCCATGCAAGTCAGTGGGAAGAAAAGTATTTCCCTGTTTTTCATAGCTTTTACCATTTATTTCCTTGCATGCCTGAGCCTAAGGGGAATTGGTAGCATTAATATTAAAGTATTCAGCATTCAGAATGATCTGTAAATAAATTACATATGTAATTATCTGTTAGTAAACATAAGCATTTTTTTCTATGTGAAAAGTTGCCTTTATCCAAAATATAAAAATAGAAATCATCTTTTGTCCTGAGGAGTGATGTATGTTTGGAGTGTGGACCCTCCTGCAAGCATTTCATCAGCTGACTTGCCCCTGTTAACTGCAGAATTACTGCACACCCTTTGAAGGTTTTTTCTCATGAGCTGGACTTAATGCCCAAGTAAATTAGCAGTGTTACTTTGACTATAGCCTCTTAGAGCTGCTTATGGATACTCTTATGGATTTGTGAATAAGTTAACAGATTATTTATATTTCATTTATTAAAATGGTTAGGATTATACATACTGATCTATTTCTTATTATATAAAGTGCCAAACACATAATCTCCGTGGCATCAGGACTTATACTGTAATTCTGTTTAAGGATTTTTAGGCATGTACTTCTACAAAATCTTTGAGATTTATTTGGCTCAAGAAGTAAAGTATTTATAACATCTTTTTTTATAACCTATCACTCATCCAGGGTCTTTGCCTCTTCTACATTTTTCATTTCATAATTAAAAAGAAATAATAAATACGCTTAATATTGCTTCCCTTCCCTATATCCTTCCTTTTTAATTTTTATTTAATTTATTACTTTTTCTTTATTGATTAAGGTATTACACATGTGTCCTTATCCCCCCATTGCCCCCCCACCTCCCCACTCATGCCCTCACCCCCCTGGTGTCTGTGTCCATTGGTTAGGCTTATATGCATGCATACAAATCCTTTGGTTGATCTTTCCTCCTTACCTCCGCCCTCCCCTACCTTCTCTGTGAGGTTTGACAGTCTGATCGATGCTTCTCTGTCTCTGGATCTGTTTTAGTTCATCATTTTATGTTCATTATATTCCACAAATGAGTGAGATCATGTGATATTTATCTTTCTCTGACTGGCTTATTTCGCTTAGCATAATGCTCTCCAGTTCCATCCATGCTGTTGGAAATAGTAAGAATTCCTTCTTTTTTACCGCAGCATAGTATTCCATGTGTAGATGTACCAAAGTTTTTTAATCCACTCATCTGCTGATGGGCACTTAGGCTGTTTCCAAATCTTAGCTATGGTAAATTGTGTTGCTATGAACATAGGGGTGCATATATCCTTTCTGATTAGTGTTTCTAGTTTCTTGGGATATATTCCTAGAAGTGGGATCACTGGGTCAAATGGGAGTTCCATTTTTCGTTTTTTTGAGGAAACTCCATACTGTTCTCCACAGTGGCTGCAGAAGTCTGCATTCCCACCAGCAGTGCACGAGGGTTCCTTTTTCTCCGCATCCTCTCCAGCACTTGTCATTTGTTGATTTGTTGATGATAGCCATTCTGACAGGTGTGAGATGGTACCGCATGGTCGTTTTGATTTTCATCTCTTGGATGATTAGTGACTTTGAGCATGTTTTCATATGTCTCTTGGCCTTCCATATGTCCTTTCCGTTGCCCATTTTTTGATTGGGTTCTTTATCTTCCTTTTGTTAATTTGTATGAGTTCCCTGTAAATGTTGGAGATTAAACCCTTATCGGTGATAACATTGGCAAATATGTTTTCCCATGCAATGGGCTTTCTTATTGTTTTGTTGATGGTTTCCTTTGCTGTACAGAAGCTTTTTATTTTGATGTAGTCCCATTTGTTTATTTTGTCTTTAGTTTCCATTGCCCTAGGAGCTGTATTGGTGAAGATATTGCTTTGGCATGTGTCTGAAATTTTGCTGCCTGTGGTTTCCTCTAATATGGTTTCCCATCTTATGTTTAATTCCTTTATCGATTTTGAATTTATTTCTGTATATGGTGTAAGTTGGTGGTCTACTTTCATTTTTTTGCAAAATTTGTCCAATTTTCCCAGCACCATTTATTGAAGAGACTGTCTTGACTCCATTGTATGTTCTTGCCTATATCCTTCTTGGCAATAGCCATACCAGACTTTAGGAATCTTGGAGTAAGACTAAGTTACTTTAGTTAAGCCAGGGAAGGCAGTACTTGTTATATTTTGTGAATATTGCTGATTAGGTCTAAAAAGAATGATATAAAGTGCCAGGTGTTGTGGAATCTTTGCTTTAAACTAGAGAGAAAAGAAATTCAGTTGATTATAGAAAGAGCAATACTGTGGATAAAAATGAAATTTGGAATAGCTCTCTGTGTTAGAGATGTATGTAGGAAGCTGAGGGTATGGGTTTGCTGGGGTGATTGTGGGGGTCTAATCCATAGGCCAGAAATCCACTTCCCTCACAGTCACCCAGCCATCTCCATCCTCCTCCCCCAGGACTGTCATCTCAGGTTGTAAAAAGTATTTATATGCTGCTTTATTCCAAACAGGTTAGTGTGAAGGGAAAATAATGATTGCAAGTTTAGAAGAGTGAGGTTAGGGTATAAGATGCCTGTCATGAAACTCTGCCTGCCCACTACAGGTTGGCCGGAGATTTGTCTCTATTTCTAGCAGTCAGCGTGACGAAGGACACATAATCGGTGGTAAGACTGATAGTGTAAATGTAGTATATATTACAACAAAACAAAACACCGCCACAGCAGTGACGAAGTGCTCCCTGGTCTTGATATTGACACCTGAGAGGGAGTTCTGTGGGGCTTTATGCCTTCACCGGTGACAATATCCTTGACTTCCCTGAACCTTGATTCCTCGCTTGTACAGTGTGGATAATAGCAGTATTTAATTCAGGCAGTTTTGAGGACTGCATGAAGTAATCGATATGAGACTTAGCCAGAAGCTGGCATGTTTGTAAGTACCCAATAAATGGTTTCTATCATCTTATGTACTGTAAACACAGCACCATGTTTCCTAAAGGCGCCAATAGATCTGTCTTGCAGGTAGAGGCATATGTTGTTAAGCACCCAGTCCTCCAGACTGGGGTTTGCCCCTGGTAAACCCCATTTCTGGTTTGATGGGTTTAATTTTACAAAGTCTTAAATCCTCCTTGGTAGCAAAGTGGGTGTCTGTGAAAGCCCACTGGGATGACTCCCGGGTGGTGAGGGGCAAGGGTGCTCTGCACGCACGACAGCAACTATCAGTGACGTCAGGTTAGAAATATCTGAGGCGTTTGGAGAACTGCACAGGATAGCTTCACAGCACTTCATCTTGCAGCTGAGGTGGAGCAGGTGAGGATGGGCGGGCCAAGGATCACCTGGCTAATTTCTGACATTCAGAGATAACCCAGAAAGCCATGTTTACTTCCCAGTAGCGCTGGCTGTGGGGTGGATTCTGAGATATTCCCGAGACATGTAGAGTTTCTGGGGAATTTGTGCCATCTGTCCGAGAAAGGCATGCGGGATCTATATTTGAACACATGAAACCAAGGCCACTGCCAAGTCAAGGACTGGGTGCTCTTTGACTCACACCTAAATTCTAGTAATTTTACTTTACAAAATTTTGAGGAGCAAGAACGGAGCCTTTATTTTAATAACATTTTAAATAATCGCCTTTTCCCTATGAGTTATTGTTATTTTAAAATGTTTCCTTCTTTTTACACTATCTTTGGAAACATTCTTAGAGAGAAGTGTTTGTGTGTGTGTGTGTGTGTGTGTGTGTGTGTGTGTGTGTGTCTTTAACCTAAAATTTCCTGGTAAGTTTAGCAGATAACTGTCCTTGATTCTTTGAGTGTCTTGCTGTTTTGTAGACTCTTGCTGGGTAGGAAAGCTTGTCTGTCACGTTTCTCATTTTCATTTTACATGTAAAAATTCTACACCTTCAACCTTTATGGCTTTTCTGAGAATTTGCTGTCTTTTTTTGTTTTGTTGTTGTTAATCCTTACCTGATGATGTTTTCCCATTGATTGTTAGAGAAAGTAGAAGGGAGACAGACAGAGAAACATCGATGTGAGAGAGATACATGGATTGGTTGCCTCCTGCATGCACTCTGACCAGGGCCAGGGAACCTGCAACCAAGTACGTGCCCTTGACAGGAACGGAACCTGGGACCCTTCAGTCTGCAGGCTGACACTCTATCCACGGAGCCACACTGGCTAGGGCTTTGAGAGTTGTCATTTTGAAAATAGCCATTCATCTTCAGGATCTATCTCTGAGACAAGTACAGACATTCCAATGAAAATAAATACTGAGATCCACCTACAGTAATCTTATCAACAATAGCCTGTTTCCATCAGCGATGCTGCTCCTGTGGACCCTGAAGACAGGTATTCTGTGGGGGTGGTAAGAATGTTTATGTTCCAGCTCATTCTACTTCTGGCATTTTTGTTACTTAGCACATCCAGCTTATGAAGTATGTGATCCTCCCCTTGAGAAAGCATGCCTAGCCCTCTCTTCCCCCCTCGACCCCCCATCAAAGCGAGGCTGTCCTTACCCTCTTCTCAAAGAAGCTGAGGTGGAGAGAGGTCAGGAAGTAGTTGATGAAACACAGGCGCTGTCCCTGAGTTCCTAAAGGTTTGCCTCACCTCAGGACCATGCTCCTTTGCCTCTATCTGAACACAAGTCAGAGCGGGAAGTTTCAGGTACCAGGATTGTGCAAGAGGAAAGGAAGATGCTTTGAGATTTGGATCGCTCAGCTCAGGGCCATGACTTCCTCTGGCCACTCTTGGAAAGGCGTACCTTCCTCACTCAGGGGATGTGGGTTTTTACTGTGCTGTGAGGATCCCCACAAACAATTCATAGCCTCGCGGGTGCCAGAGCGCTGTAGCTTCCCAGAGGCCACCACTGAGACTACCAAACGCGCCTGAGTGGCTGTACGGGATGGAGTGACAGCTGAGAGTAACTGCAAGTGGTCAGGAGGGGTCTTTTTTTAGAACTGGTGGAAATGTTCTCAAATTGGATAATGGTGATGGCTGCACAACTCTGTAAACATACGAAAAATCACTGGATTGTATTCTTTCACCTTGTGAGTTTTATGACACGTACGTTATACCTCAATAAAGCGGATAATAAAAATGCCTGAAATTTGGGCTGTCTTGAAAAGAACCATGTTTCCGAGCCAGTACACCTGTCTGAAAGTGTGTGTCAGAGTGGGTGGGGAGGCGTCTGAGGCAGGCGCTGGAGGAAATGGGACCAGCAGAATCTTACTCATGAGCCAGGGAGGAGGCCTGGGATCAAAATGGGAATAAAATGGCACCGTTTTTGCCCTGACTGGTTTGGCTCAGTGGATGGAGCGTCGGCCTGTGGACTGGAGGGTCCCAGGTTTGATTCCAGTCAAGGGCACGTACCTTGGTTGTGGGCACATCCTCGGTGGAAGGTGTGCAGGAGGCGGCTGATCGATGTTTCTAACTCTCTATCCCTCTCTCTTCCTCTCTGTAAAAAATCAATAAAAATATATTTTAAAAAAATGGCACCGTTTTTGTGGTGATGACAACTCAAATTAGGTTCCAGAAGGTAAGTACATTGCTCTCTATGAAAGCTCACTTTCTGAATAGCTCCAAATCTTTCATTTGGTGAACAACAGCAACACTTTATAGCCAGAAATCTTACCTTGAAGTCGTTATCAGCCCAAATAAGAGTGTCTTGTCAATGATTCATCAGGTGTACTATACAGATTTGTATAAATAGATTACCAAATGTTTCCGAATAGCATCAATATAACTAATGTAGCTTAACTGCCATTTTTTCTTGCTTGTCATTATTTAGTAGGATGTAGATAATAGTTAATGTGACAGGTTTTAAAAAATTTTTCAACTTACTTTTTTTTTTTTTTTAAATATATTTTATTGATTTTTTTACAGAGAGGAAGGGAGAGAGATAGAGAGAGTTAGAAACATTGATGAAAGAGAAACATCGATCAGCTGCCTCCTGCACACCCCCTACTGGGGATGTGCCCGAAACCAAGGTACATGCCCTTGACCAGAATCGAACCTGGGAACCTTCAGTCCATAGGCCGACGCTCTATCCACCAAGCTAAAATGGCTAGGGCTCAACTTACTTTTTTTACGGTGTTTTCCGAATTCCGGAATGAAGGTGACTAAGCTTTCAGTGTTTGCTTGATTCAAGAAATCGGTTGGCTTTGCTTACATATATTGTGTGAAACTTCAGATAAAGCTGCAGGACTCCCTCTGTAACTGGAGCGCAGGAAACAATTGACACTGTTACTTAATTCACATTGTTTCTGAGACATTTCCTACTTTCCCATGAGAACAATTTGCTTGCAGATGGTTAGGCATGATACATTTCTCCTTGGTACCGGTTCTGTGAGGAGAATTTCATGGTGCTTTGTAGTAGTTGAGTTAGTATGTGTGTCTGTGTGTTTGTGTGTGTGTGTGTGTTGCTGGGGGCAGGTTCATGCTTTATACATATAGATGCCTCCAACTTCATTCCACGTAGCAAATGTTTTCTTTTGAATGCTAGCCCATTCACTCCGGGTTCTACATTCCTTAGTCGGAACCTCTTTCTTGAAGGAGCATAGAATTGTTTTAATCCTTCCAGTTTAAGGAAACACCCCTGTGAATTATGGTGTTTTAAGATATGCTGAATGAGTTACTGGGGAAAGTGGTTCACAGCAGTTTAACTCGGCCCTACTGCATGTTCAAGTATTACATACATGTAGGTGTGTGTGATGTTGTCTGGGGCACTGTAAAGTGGTCATCAAGGAATGATTCCAGAACGGGAGAGCAAATCCATACATGAGATACTCTAATTAGAAGTTTAAAAAACCAAAGTTTTTGCATTACTTCCAAAAATAGTGGTTCCCACATCCAGGAGTAAAAGTTTCCCAATTAAAAAAAAAAAAAGACGTGGAACGTTGAGTTCCCTTTCTTCTGTCTTATCAGATTTTGTTAAAATAACACCGCTTGTCAGTTTTGCAGCTCCATCCATCCAGGGAGCTGAAAGCACTTCACAATCTTTTCTCCTCATGCCCTTCTCTTCAAGGCAATTTTGGCTGGGCTGGGTTTATTTTTATCATTGCAACGACCAGTTTTTAGAAACTTTTGGAAACGAAAAAAGAAAAATGAGAATGGCACTGTAGCTGACATTCATTTTAGCTGCTGCCTCGTGTGAACATTTGAGTATTTCTAAAATCTTCTCTCCAAGCATGTTGTATGTCTTATTTTTTCTCAGTTTGTCCCAGTTCTAAGTCTCTATTCTGCTGATTGGGTAAAAAAAAAATAATAAAAAAAGTTTTAGTGTAAAACCTTATCCCAGCAGAATGACTTCTTGAACTCTGAGTTAGATCTTTGTTTTTTGTAGCCTCAAGAGCTCCCTTTTCAGCATCCTGTTGAGTATAATCACAGACTCAGGGGAGGTTAGCACTGGAAGGGCCTCTGGGGTTGCCCGAGGTAAGTCTGTCATTATACAAATAATGAGCTTGAGGCCCAGAATGGTTAAGGGACATACTCAAGGTCATAGAGGTCATTGATGGCAGAGGTCTGCCTAGAATCAAGGATTTCCAGTGTGGTATTCCTTTGGCTCTCCTAAATAAAAACTCGCCTATCTGGATAGAAACTAGAGAACACCCTCACAGAATCTTAGGGCCCACCAGCAGGTTGAACGACGCTCTGCTAACTGAAAATTGGAAGGAGATTTCATTTTTCTAACTTGAACTTATTTGTCAAATATAGAATAGTAATGTTGAATTCATAGACTTTTTTTTGGGGGGACCTGTGGATTTTGTGCAGTTGATATGCAGCACAGAATGTGATTTCAAATGGTGATTTGTGTACCTTCCTTTAGGCCACCACACCATCTACATTGGGGTCCATGTGCCGAAGAGCTACAGGAGAAGGAGACGACACAAGAGAAAGACGGGACACAAAGAAAAGAAGGAAAAGGAAAGAGTCTCTGAGAACTACTCAGACAAGTCTGACGTGGAAAACGCCGATGAGTCCGGCAGTAGCATCCTCAAGCCGCTCAGTGAGTACTCCGTGGGCGTGGCCGCCTCTCTGCCTCACTCCTGCGGCCCAGGGAAAGGCACTTTTTAGGATCTTGTGGCTAATGCGAGGGGTGCAATCATAAGGAGATGGCCTCCTCTAAAGGGTCATGTCTGTGCAGATGCTTTTCTTGTCCTAGCAGGTTGTTCTAGGATGCGATCTGAGTTGGTTGGAGAATATTTGACAAAGGTTAGGCATGGTTGTGTATCTTACATTTTGACTAGTGAAATAGGGCAGAGTATTAAAGATGGCATTTGACTACAATAATCAACAGGAACTGAAAGGTTCTTAAAGAAATTTTTGGATCGTTTCTGCTTAGAAATAGGTTCCATTGAGACAGTAGGTCAAGATGGAAATTATATATTTATAATATATATATAATATATATATTATATGTTACTTATAGGGTTCTAAGTGACATTTAACCAGGTCATGGGCTGGGCTGGTAATTTAAAAAGGAACAGTGGAAAAGCATCCTGTAAGTCATAGAAGAATGTAGAGTGGAGTGGCATAGCTCTTGAAATGTCGAACATATTAGATATCGTACTTTGGATAGAAGTGTTACTAAGAACAGAATAACAGGAGGTCAAAGAACACCCTTGGATTCAAGTCATGGGAGGACTGTGTGTTTAGGCGCATGTGTATGTTGCTTTTGTTTCTTTAGATATGGGGAATATTTGGCTATCTGGGTAGCTGTGTCTGAAGCAAGAATGAGTATGTGCAGTAGAAGTGAGAAGCAGTAGAAACACATGCCAATTTGGGGAGATTCCCCAACAGGAGTTCCGTAGTGACAGCTTTTCACGTTGGCAGAGCTCAGTTCATTCTTCATCTCTTTGCTACAGTGGCAGAAATATGGAACCTGCAATAAAATGCATTAGGGTGGCATGGATGCAGATCCAGTTCTGTCACTGCAGGTGACGAGAAGCCAAATTGGAGTGAACAGCTGAGGAGTGTTGAAAAGTGAGTTTATGGAGTTAAATTGAAGAGGGTGTGAAGTGCAGTGATGTGAATCTGTGAATTTGTTAGAGTCTCGCTATTGGAACTGAGCAGGTGGCTTGAAGCTATAGAGGCACCTGCTGAGAGGAGCAGTGCAGGTGGACCTCCTAAGTAAAGACAGACGTCCTGAGGAGAGTTTGGAGATGGACCACCACGTTACAACTTAAGGTGTTGGAATAAATGTGAGACTTAGGCGGGACCAGAGGGCAGGAGACAAGAGTTATGCACTTTTCATTGGAATGTTGGGAATCTGAAGGGAATCCTTCATATGTTGACTAAAAACAACTAAAAACGAAAAAACATGGGGACTGTTTCAAGTAAAGTCCTTGAAATGCTGATAAAAAAGGTCACAGTTAATAGTGTGGAGGAACAAAAGATAACATCCCTTTCCAAATAAATTACTGCTGTCTATCTTGATTTGCTATCTGTTTCGGCAAGGCCTGAGCCCGAATCAGATACTCTCCCCAGTGTGTGTGTGTGTGTGTGTGTGTGTGTGTGTGATCTCTCTTTCTGTCTCTTTCCAAGTCATTTCCCATTCTGCAATTTAAGAACAAGAGTACATCATCACTATACATAATAAAAAGGGAGAGATGCTCTCTTAGACAAATGGGCCAAGGAATTTTGAGATGATAATTATGTACCAGCTTTGTAAAGGAAAGGCAATGGAACAATGCCAGTAATACTCAAGTCAGTAATAGGGCATGGACTGATCAGAAAGGTAGTGAGTATCAGTATGTGTCTACCATGGGCGTACTGTTGCTTTCTGTGGCAATTGGGGACTAGTTTTGAGTACAGCCTGTACGATAAGCAAGGTGTTCATTCTCGTTAGCCTCAGGTCTCCTTTCTGGGGAGTATTACATTATGTTGTATGCCTGGTTTCTGAAGGGATCATATGGAGAGGCCATTGTTAAGGACTGAATTGTTCAGAGATCATCATAAAATTATTTATAAGTTTGCATTTTACAGTTAGTTATTTTCCTGCTAGTTTATAAGTTATGCACCATTCAATTCGGCATGAAGGTTCTCTTAGAAAGCATCGTATATTCCAGTGGTTCTCAACCTTCTGGCCCTTTAAATACAGTTCCTCATGTTGTGACCCAACCATAAAATTATTTTCGTTGCTACTTCATAACTGTAATGTTGCTACTGTTATGAATCGTAATGTAAATACCTGATATGCAGGATGGTCTTAGGCGACCCCTGTGAAAGGGTCGTTCGACTGCCAAAGGGGTCGCGACCCACAGGTTGAGAACCACTGGTATATTCTCTCCACTGCTTATTGTGGAGACTAGATGGACTGGTAGCTGGTTTATCTGGTGCAGTTCTATTTAAGATGTTACACTCATGTATTGAACGACATTTAACCCTATGATTTGGGGAAGCTATAGGGCACTGGCACCAATATGACAATAACATTTTTTTATGGGAAAACTCATTTACTGAAATATCTGCCTAGCGGTATGCCATTATTGGTTCTCAAGAACAGCCACACACAGTTTCTGTTATTGTTAGGTCTAGGCTTTTGGAGATACTTATGTCTATAATGTACCACAGCCCATAGACAAGATTTTTTCCCCCACCCCATTTAATATTTTTTTATTATTTATTTATTGTCTAAAGTTTTACATATGTCTCCTTTTTCCCTGATTGACATCTCCCCACCCCAGCCATTCCCACCCCGGGCAAGCCCTCACCACCCCAGTGTCTGTGTCCATTGGTTATGCTAATATGCATGCATACAAGTCCTTTGGTTGCTCTGTAACCTCCAGCCCCACCTCACCTGCCATTTGTCTCTGGATCTATTTTTGTTCATCAAATCATGTTGATCATTATATCCCACACATGAGTGAGATCATGTGATATTTATCTTTCTCCGACTGGCTTATTTTGCTTAGCATAATGCTCTCGAGTTCCACCATGCTGTTGCGAATGGTAAAAGTTCCTTCTTTTTTTAAAAAAAAATAAATTTATTTTTTACAGAGAGGAAGGGAGAGGGATAGAGAGTTAGAAACATCGATGAGAGAGAAACATTGATCAGCTGCCTCCTGCATACCCTCTACTGGGGATGTGCCTGCAACCAAGGTACATGCCCTTGACCGGAATCGAACCTGGGACCCTTCAGTCCATAGGCCGATGCTCTATCCACTGAGCCAAACCGGTTAGGGCAAATTCCTTTTTTATAGCAGCATAGTATTCCATTGTGTAGATGTACCACAGTTTTTTAATCCACTCATCTGCTGATGGGCACTTAGGCTGTTTCCAGATCTTAGCTATGGTGAATTGTGCTGCTATGAACATAGACAAGATTCTTGCATGGGCCTGACATTGCGTCAGGCGAGGCTTCTATTATTGAAAGTACGCCACATATAAGTAAAGGAACTCGATGAGAATCATCTCTGATTCTTTCCTTGATGTCACCCACATAGACAATCCAGCAATGACTTTTGTTGGTTCTACTTCTAAAATATGCCTGGATCTGTCTACCCCTGAGCAGCGTGGCTGCCACATTCGGGGCAGGGAATTGTCATCTCTTACATAAACAGCTACAACAGGCTCCACTTCTCAAGTCGTCTTCCACCCAGAGGCAACAGGGCTCATCGTAAAGTGTGAATCGAGCCATGCCATTCCTGCGCTGAAAACCTCCTGTTGTCCTTAGAAGAAAATCTCGATTGGGCAGCACGGCCCATGGTGTCTCACCACGCGTGCTCCGGTCATTCTCTCCGTGCTCTCTGTTCTTCAGCCACACTCAATTTTCAGCTTCTTGGTGTCCAAACCTTTTCTGCTTCAGGGCCTGTGCACATGTAATCCTGTCTGTTTGGAATAGTCATCCCATTTCTGCCCTGGTTAGCTTTTCTCCTGCTTTATATTCCAGCTTGAAAATTTTGTGTCATCTGGGAGGCCTTTCCTTCCTACTCCACGGGGTGGGGTGAAAGTCGGCTTACAGCTGTGAGTCCTGAATATTATTTATTACTTATTGCATTATTTTCCATACGAAAAACTGTCAACCTACTTTTGCCCCACCCTGTATAATGTGTGTTCTCCAGTGTTGTTCTTTCTCAGCTTTTTGTTTCCTTAATAATATATGTTTTAACTTTCAGTTTTTCGAGCCTATAATTTTTTCTGGTGCTGATGCTAGGTTATGAGCTCCGGGAGCGCTAGGATCAGATTTGTCTTGTCATTGTTTTCTCTGGCACCTAGCACAGTGTCTGACCTGTGGTATATGCTTCATAAATGCTGACTGAAGAGTAACTGAGTGGATGGATTACTACAGGTGAATACATAAGCATTGCTTTTATTTATCTAAATACTTCCTACATTATAGATAATGGGTCGGCTGATTTTCTTATTTTTAATCCTTGCAAATTATTTTTATATTTCCTTTCACTGCCTTTCTCCCTTGCCATGGAAATCTGCTCCAAACTTTTGATGCTGCTGCTTTGGGAAGTGCCTCATTATTTTGTTAAAATATATTTTATTGATTTTTTTACAGAGAGGAAGGGAGAGGGATAGAGAGTTAGAAACATTGATGAGAGAGAAACATTGATCAGCTGCCTCCTGCACACTCCCTATGGGGATGTGCCTGCAACCAAGGTACATGCCCTTGACCGGAGTTGAACCTGGGACCCTTGATTCCGCAGGCTGACGCTCTCTCCACTGAGCCAAACCGGTTAGGGCTCATTATTTTAACTATTGCTAACGAGGTATTGTGGCCTGGGTAGGGGGCTCCCGAGTGTGCTGAGCTGCTTGTCACACACAGGTGATGGGAGAAACCGATCCACAGGGCACATGGATTCATCACACACACTTGAAGATGCTCACTACTCCACACCAAACTTGGGCTGCTTAGCTTCAGAGGCCATTGTCCAGAGGCATGGACTCGGATAGTAACGGGCATCTAAAAGAAGAAATAAGCCAAATATTTAGGCACATTAAGGAAGATGACATTAGCGGGTTCATTTAGCTGATGTCACAGGTGCTTTTGCTTTTTTTCTATGGCTTCGGTGTCCACACAGGGCTTCTGAAAAGTGAATGCATATTCTGACTCACACATTTGGAGCTGTGATGAAGGAAGCTCGCTGGCTTTATTTCCCCCTTGGCGCTCAGCGGCAGCTCTGAGTCCGTGCATAGCGGCTGTTCCTCCAGTGTGGTGTCTGAGCGGCTGGTGTCTGAGCCGGTGTCCCCGCTTGGGACACAGAGAGGCGACACGTGTGAGAAGCGTGGTACATGAGCAGGGGGAGCGAGGCTGGGGAGGAAATGTGAAATGGAGGAGAAGCAGGAGGGAAGACAAGGGAATGAGGAGGTGGTGTGGAGTGGGTGCTGGAGAGAAAAGTTAGATTGTGCTCTTTCTTAAAAATAACCCTTTTGCCTCCTCCTCGGTACACTTTTTTTTTTTTGTCAGTTAGCAGCTGCCATCCTCCGAGGGTTGCCCAGAAAGTGGTGGGAAGGTGGTCCTCGGTGACATAGGCTCTGGAAACGCAGCACGACTTCCCACCATCGGTGGTTTTGATCTCTGAACGTCTCATTCTGTTAGTGTCCTGGGATATTTATGGGGGAATCATAGGCCACTTTGTGACTGCAGAGACTGAAAATGTGTAAGGTGTTGGGAAACAGAGCTGCAAACAGAACATCCTGTTCAGCCTGTCAGTGTGATGTGTAACATGTTTCTTGACAAGTCTGAGCAGGCATCAGTGCCTGGAGGCAGTTGCACACACATGTGTTGCCCTTGTGGAATCATCTTGCTAGGTGTGTGCACACAGACACCCTCAGTCTTGTGGTATTCTTTTTTTCCCTTTTTTTAGAGAGAGAGAGAGAGAGAGAGAGAGAGACAGACAGACAGACAGAGACAGAGAGACAGAGACATTTGTTGCTCCACTTGTTTATGCATTCGATGATTGATTCTTGTATGTGCCCTGACCAGGGATCGAACCCACAGCCTTGGTGTATCAGGAAGATGCTCTGACCAACTGAGCTACCTGGTCAGGACCCTGTGTATTCTTTCTAAGCTCTTTGGACGTGTCCCAGAATTGATGGATCGATCTGTGCTAGTGAGCATTGTTCCGTGCCTGGAACAATGGGTGCCAGTGGGTGCTCCTGTTATATTCAGGAAACTGAAACAGAGAAATGGGCAGCTGCTTTTGTTTAGTGCTTCCTGGTGAATGGACAGAGTAGCCGTGCATAAGAGCCAAGATTATTGGGGGTTTTGTCACTTGACTTCCCCTTTTCCCAGTGCACACCCTGTGCCCTCCCCCAACTTGACCTTATTCTTCTTGGTGAATTTCTGTGTTTTCTTGGTTTTTAAACGTTCTCAGCTAAGGCCCTTAATTTTGATATCATAAGGTAAGATTTCTTCTTCTGTGTGCCACTTGCATGTACCCAAAATGAATCCACCTGCAGGAGAGAAGGAGATCTTCGGAATGTGTGTGAAATGAGCTAGATTCTTTTCCTGTTAAGCAGGGGTCCTCAAACTATGGCCCGCGGGCCACATGCAGATACAAATATTGTATTTGTTCCCGTTTTGTTTTTTTACTTCAAAATAAGATATGTGCAGTGTGCATAGGAATTTGTTCATAGTTTTTTTTAAAACTATAGTCCGGCCCTCCAACGGTCTGAGGGACAGTGAACTGGCCCCCTGTTTTAAAAGTTTGAGGACCCCTGCATTAAGAAACAAAACAAAACACAAAAAACTATACTGTCTCTTTCACCCTCCTTTCTGTTTTTTTTTTCATCTTATGTAAGTAGGAGGTAATACTTTATCTTTAGGAAATACTTTATCTTTAATATAAAAACAAAGGCTTTTTACATCAAATAACTGAAGAGTAAAACCTGCCTTTGCAGAAGGGGCACTTGGGATATAATTTCCTGGAGAGGCAGTCAGGGGTGCGTATTCCAGCCAGACCCAGTGTGAATCCCAGCTCCTACCAGCAGTGTAACCTTGGCAAGATATGTCACCTCTCTGTGCTTCAGTCTCTTCATCTGTAAAAAGGGATAATGATAGAACTTAAGTCATAGTGTTCCAAGTATTAAATGAGTGGTGCATCTAGTTAGCAATAATGATGAGCAGTTATTATTTCAGGTTTCTCTGAACACATTCTTCAAGCTCATCTTTTCTGTACAGTGTGCACAGGTAATGCCAAGACTTTGGAGAGATGAAGTCCTTATGAATGCTAACCACTATTCTGTAAGCGCTGCTGGCCTTTTCGACTACAAGTACCCACTAGCTACCCTTTGCTTTAGCTGTCAGCTTGGCTCCTGGCTCCCAGTGGCATCTTTGGAAAAACTAACCTAAATCCAGTCTCTCAACTTGCCAATGGGTATCAGCCTGGATGCTGGTTGGCAGGAGTAAGGACCAAGGAAGTAAGGGACAGGCGATTTGTATTGTGCTTTTTTTGTGGTTAGGGGACTGCCATTAGCAAGTGGCTCTGCTTACCAAGAGTGTCCTTGGATTTAGTCAACAGTTGGAATTCCTAGTTCTGGGCCACTGAGAGCAAATGGGCCATTCAGTTTCTCATGAGAAGGATCTCTTTCTGGATCATTGTGTGTGTGTTTCTCAGCGAAATTAATCTGATTAGAAGCGCTTTTGGGTGGGACAAGTCAGCAACTTGAGGGCCGTGCTGTGCAGAAAGGAAAAGCGTTTGGCATACTTCTGTTTGTGGTGGCACTGGGTTGGCTCCACAATGTTGTGTTTTGTGTGCTGCAAATAATTGCTGTTCATTCCTCTGCGACACTGATGGATGCAGGAGGACTGTGTCATGGTGCTTCAGTCTTCTTTCGCCAGTTAAATCAGGGAGCCTTGGATTTCTGGAATGCTGTTCTCTTGAAGTCACCAAGAAGTGCCCTCCAAGTAGACGTTCTTACACTATGAAAGGTTGCCTCTGACTATTCTGTTACAATAGTGATTCCATTTTATCATGCCGTGCGATGTTATGAATAGTGTGTTTATGTGTGTCATGGGAGAGTTGATGTTGCTGCTATTTATAGTGACTCATGAGTTAAGGAGGCCTCACAGGGTTCTACCATCTCTAGGTGCTGGGGGACTTAAGGGCTCAAAAGAGATTGTGACTTGGGTGGAAAATGGGGGAAAACAAAACAGAGCCGTGTGTAGAATCTGAAATGTGAAATATACTCTACTGAAGTGAATGGGGTGTAAATGACTGTCTGCCACAGGCATTACCACCTAATTAGAAGGCAGGACACATCCTGTGGTTTGGGTCTAAGTTTATGAGGCAGGAAACTAGAGCAGTGAGTGTATTTGTGAGTATGTGTGTAAGTATGTGTGTGGCTGGAATGCACTGAAAGAATGGGAGATATTGGTAGGGATCTTAGTAAATGTCTCATATTGAAGTAAATGATTCTTAAAGGACTATATGGGTTCTTTTTTTTGTTTTTGTTTTTTTGTTAATCCTCACCCCAGGATATTCCATTGATTTTTAGGGAGAGTGGAAAAGAGAGGGAAAGACAGAGAGAAACATTGATGTGAGAGAAACACATTGATTGGTTGCCTCCTGCACGAGCCCTGACCAGGGCCTGGGCGAGGGAGGAGCCTGCAACCAAGGTACGTGCTCTTGGCTGGAATCGAACCCAGGACCCTTTGGTTGGCAGGCCGACACTCTATCTACTGAGTCAAACTGGCTAGGGCTATATAGGTTCTTAATCCTGGGGTTTTAGATTCAGGGCTTTGTGAGTGTGAACTGTTGATATAGAAGTGGTTGAGATGAGGGACCATGTCAGAGTACAAAATGTTAGTTAAGACGGCATTTCTCTAAAGAACCATATAGCATGTTGAGCTGAAATAAGCCTGCCTCTGCTGATGACTATTTATTTAGGGTTTGTATTCCACTGTGGTGAGGATTGTGTATATAATAGGCTACTTACGATAGTGAGATTTTTCATTGCTGAGTGTGTCACCAAGCTGTTTGTGGAGGGTCTTACATAGAGAATCTAAGAATTGTTTATGTAAGTGTATTATGGATACACAGATTAGTCCACGTTGCTGCAGGGATGAACTTAGATGACCTCTGTACACCCTTCTCAGAATTATGATTTCATGATTTTGAAACAAGCACATCCCTGAATTTTTTTATTCTTTTGCTGTTTGCCAATTAAGCAGAATTCCTTTTTTTTTTTTTTAAAGCAGGATGCACTCAATACACTAGGAGCCACTTCTGGTAGCGGTGTTATTGTGGTCCAGCAATTTGTATTAAAATTATCCTTTGTCACCAAAACTTGGCCACGGAAATCACAAGAGAAAGCAATTATATTTAATTGACTCTCCTTCATTTATGAGGCTTTTGGAAGGACTAATGCAGGTGTTATGGAAAATGTGACTTTTGAATGAAAATTTACAATAAACATGTGGACCATATAGCTAACTGTGTTTGTTCAAAATTAAAGTCGAAGCAGAAAATAAGGTGAATTTTGTTACCAAGGCAGGAGAATAGCACTTTCTATAATTGGAATTTCGCTGCCGATTCACCCAATATCCAGAACACATGCAGGAGCAACTATAAAGTCCTACGTCAATTCTTTGTCTAATTTTTCTTTGTTACTTCTTGTGAAAATACTGCATGTCCCACGCAAATAAACACCAAGGAAACAAACAAGCAAAACATATTTCAGAAAGATTTATGGATTATTTTTTTATTGATGTCCACACCCAGAAACAGCTAATCTTTCCCTTTCCTCCAGTTCTTAAAGATAGATTTTGAGCTCACTCAAGATACTCTGGTTAAGAAGGACCGAAGGCAGATCACTGGTATTTCACTGGCTACTTCATTTAGACCAAATACTAATCAAAGTTTTTGAAAGTATGTGTGAAAAGTTTGTTGAGGAAACTTTTCTGAGTTATTATTTGCATGTTCAAACCAAACTTGGAACATATATAGGTCTCTCCCCTCTTCCTCGCCCCCCATGAAACTGACTGGAAATCTGTGCATGCTACATTCTCTTTAAGCTCCTTTTATTCTTCCTTACATTTGTATAAACATTTAAGAGATGAATATATTGAGATAAATTAGAGGATCTGTGCATATTTTTGTATGCAGAAATATTTTTCTGGTTTGGCAGGTGGGGAGAATGTACTGTCTTTAAGAGTGGGAGTAGGGAGTCTTATTTATTTATTTATTTATTTATTTATTAAAATCCTCACCAGAAGTTATGTTTTTATTGATTTTAGAGAGAGTGGAAGGGAGAAAGAGAGAGAGAGAGAGAGAGAGAGAGAGAGAGGAGAGAGATGAGAGAGAAACATGGATCAGTTGCCTCATGTACGCATCCTGACCGGGAATCCAACCTGCAGCCTTTTGATGTATAGGACAACGCTCCAAACCAGGTCATGCAAATATAAAAATGTAAGGAATGTGTTAGTTATGTCTGCAAGATGATTCTCTGATGAGGAACTTGGACCTTGTCTTAGAGCTGTACTCCTCCTTTTCTTAATACTTGGGGATTTATTTTTTGATGCCAGAACACCATAGGATGAATAACCTTAGCGTTCTAAAAAACCCCTTTCAATGTTCTCTAGTCTTCTAGCAGATCATTTAACCTAACTGCAGTTCACTTTATAACTCTTATAGCAGAGTACCTCCAGGACGTGTCCAGCCACAGGACAAAGCTGGAGGAAAGTACTTACTGTCTACAGAGGCTACCCTGAGCGTCCACACCAGATCCAAGACGGGTCCCTTAGTAATCTGCCTGATGACAGTGGAAATTTGGAGTGAGGCAATGGGATTTTTTAGGAAGACAGTTGGGGCTAGGGGAATTTTTGTAAGCAATGAGCCATTCTTTAATTGAAACCACTGGATGTGGTTAGTAGTTTATTTTAAAAACACCATATGTTAGTTCATTTCTATGTACTGTGACAATCATAGTTTAATCAAAAGCTGCTTGTGACATTTCTGTTTAGTGTTCATGAAAGAGTGGCTTGCTTCCTTGAAATCCTGAACTCCGTGCCAAATGCCAACACTTTCACAACTACAGCTTGGCTTTTAGGCAATTGCATAGCTTTTTGAGTATGTGGTAGCTTTTTGTTTACTTTCATTAATTTGTCATATTCTTAAATGGAATAATGTTTTCTCAGCCTTTTGTTTGGTAAACAGTGACTTTTACTCCTTTCTCCATGGTTCTCCTGAGAGGAAATAAGTATAAGTTAATGTAACTGTTTTTTAAAATTTTTTTTTAATTCTCCTTTTTGGCCAGAAAGGCAGGCTAATGTATGATCTCTTTGAGACGTGACCAATTTTATGAACCATAAACTTGTAAGCTTGTCATCATCCTTCATGGTATGGGCAGGCACCCTGTTCGCCACCTCGACAGGCTGAGAAAGATGCAGATGCAGCCAGATCCTTGAGCTTTCAGTGCAGTGCAAATCCACTCAGTTCATTTCAGTCCAATCCATTTTGATCCAACCCAAGAAATATTTATGGAGCACTTCTTTTTTTCAGGCATAGTCCTGGGCACTGGGCCTGCAGAAATGGAAATTTCATTAAAAATGGACAGTTTAGCCCTGGCCAGTGTGGCTCAGTTGGTTGAGTGTCATCCCATGCATTGAAAGGTCTCTGGTTCAATTCCTGGTTGGGGTGCATACGGGAGGTAATCAGTCGATGTTTCTCTCATAGTGCTGTCCCTCTTTCCCTCCCTCCCTCCCTTCCTCCCTCCCTCCTTCCCTGTCTGCCTCTCACTCCCTTCCTCTCTCTCTAAAATCAGTAAAAGCATATTTAAAAAGAAATGTCCATTTTAGGACATCCTGCTTTGTAATCTGCCTAAATCCATTCCCTCTTCTTTATCCTTAGAAGCCCAGTTCTGTTCAATGTGACAGCTAAAAAATCTTGATTTCCTAGGTTTCCTGGTGGCTAGGGATGGTCATGTGACTTATTCTGACCAATAGAATGCAGGCGTAAGTGTACTGGATGGTACTTGAGAGAAGTGTGTTGTTTCCTGGTGGAAAGGCATAGGTTCTGATATGTATTTCAATGGGTATTGGTGAATAAATATTTTAGTTCCATTATTTACTCCATAAAGAGTAAACTATTGTCATGTATTTTTGCTTCCAGGAAGTAAGACCTGGCATCTCTTAACTTTGTCATTAGTGTTGGTGAGCCTGAGTTTCCCCTTACATATTTTAGATTGGTCTGTTCATGTCTATCCTCTTTCTCCTTACAAAAGAGGAGTATGAGAAGTAGTAAGAATGAATCTATGTATAAGGTGAGTTGAATTTCATTGATAATGAAATGATGATGATGATGATAATAATAAAATATTTATTGAACATAAAATGTGGTCAAGGTGCTCTGCAGGTATCTAAGAAATATAACCTTAGTTTTCCTCAGCAACGCCCTTAGAGGTTAGTATCCTCCTTTTTTGGGTTGAGGACACTGAAGCTCACAGAAGTGAGTGACTCACCTGATATTGCATGGTTGGCAAGAGGCACTGCTGGGATACTGGGGTCTCTCTGACTCCAAGCAAAGCCTCCTAACTATTGCATAAGAGTGATTATGGAAAAGGTTGGATCAGGCTTTTTCACAGCTTCACACTAGAGTGAATGATATTTGAAAGATGTATGCATCCAAATTCAATTTGCATTGTCAAAACTGACTGTTTATATTACATGGAAGATATAGAACATAAGCAAAATGGATGAAGCAGCTCTCCCCTTCTCCCTTGAAATCCTACGTGTTTAATCCAGAAATCTTAGCTTAGAATCAGAAGTCATATTGTGTATCTTTTATTGGTGATTTTTAAAGTAATTATTTACCATTTGAGAAGGCACAAAAACAAATTAGAACTAAAGTAGCTAAAATGGACTAAAAGAAATGGGCACTGTGGCTAGATTTTGCTATGGACAGAAGTTTTCCTTTCTGGATAAAGTATCAATAACCTATTTATCTTATGTTAAAACCTGCCATCTGTTGATTGATTCATTTATTAATCAATTGATCATTTGTTTGCTTGTTCTATCATTTATTTTTAGTTTAAAAAATTTTAAAATTTGGTCAATTATCTTGGTTGCATGCTTTGAAAATATTTAGGTTTCAAGTGAGTTTATTATAAAATGTCACTCAACCTCCCTGCTTCAGAAAGTCCTTAGCCCTCTAATCTGTTCCTTCTGAACAAATGCTGTCATTGAAAGTTATGAGAGCTCTAGGGAGAATCTGTCAATAAACCCTAGGATTACATCAGTATCAGAAAGGATGAAATGCCTCATGCATCCATTTATCCCTTCATCCGGAATATTTATTGAAGGTCTACCATGTACCAAATAGGTGCTAGATACTGGGGATGTGGTAGTGAGCAAAACAAAAGACTTCTACCCTTAAGGGAGTTTATAGTCTATTGGATGAGCACTTACTAATCACATATTCATACAAATAAATGTTAAATTGCACCTATGGTGCTATAATGGAGTGTGGTCCATGGTACTATAAAATCTGGTAATAGTGAGATAGTCATAGTTGAGATCTGAAGGATGAGGTAGAAAAAATTCGCTGAGGGTTGAGAAGAACACTGCCGGCAAAAAGAAGAGCAAGAAACAAGGAAGGCTCTTTGCTGGGAAGGAGCAAGCTGAGCATAAGCACTCTTGGTTAAGACACTCCATCAGCACTGCTGAGTGTGGGGAGGTCTCACTGAGAACAATTCCATCTCAAAAAGAATTCCATTTTCTTTGACTGATACTTGGGAAAACGAAAGGGACCAATTTCAGGTTAATAATTAGGCATGTAGGATGTTCAATGCACAGAGTAAGTTAAAGCATCAATTTTTTACCCGAGTTTAAATAGGACTTTTTACTTTCTGCCTTCATATTCCCCCCTCCCCCCAATGCTGTTTTACCTACAGAATCACTTCCAACTTTTGCTTACATGGCATCACCTTCCTTTCTGCAGTATTCTTTTTACTGTACCAGTGTGTCAAACAAAGGATTTGTTTTTGAGCCACTAATGAGTCTCAGCAAAAGCTTCTGGTCTTGGCAGGAGGGATGCATTCCTAACTTCTCTAGTGGCTCCAGGACCGTCTGTTTTGATGTAATACTCTACTGGCAGTCAAGATCGCCTCCTGAGGATAGCAGTTCTACAGTTTGGGTATGAGAGGGTGGAGGGGCAAAGCATTCTGGATGAATGCTGTAGGAGCATTGACTTTAAATCATGCACGTGCCTTTTCTATCTGTGACTCACATGATGTAAGGACGAGGAGGAGGATCAAGTGACAGGGTCAAGAGGGCAGACACTAAACCTCAGCCCTGCTTCTGGTTACTCCGAGATTTCCTTCCAGGATGACTTTGCGTGCATCGCCAGAGTGTGGAACGGTATCTTACCATGACGATTCTGTGGTTTGGGTTTGTTATCTTATCCTGTCACAGATAGGGCAAGAAGAGAAATTTTCTGATGCAAAGGGAGATTTTATTTGGCCAGAGGAATTTTGAAACCTTTTCGTACTACGCAGTTCAGGGTATTTTTTTTTTCACTGTACTTTTTGAAGTCTGTGTACAGAAAATGCGTGTTTTCTCTAAAAAGAAATAAAAAAAGGCCCCAGGAGGGCCTCATTGATTGTAGTGAAATATATATATACTTATAGCCCTTTTATGTTTTCACATGTTGCTTGTTGCTCTTTGCCCCGGTTGCGTGTTTTCATCCACATTATTTTGGATGGCATTGAAAGTTTTGTCTCGGCCCTTTGTGCTCAGTTCAAAGGACATTCAGAGGGTTGACTAAGCCCAGCTGAGATGACTATATATTGCAAAATATTTTATTTCTGTGTCGTGCTGTGTAACTGACAGAGGCTTTTATACACAGTATCCAGTTGTTCCATAACCCTCGATGCAATTAGAGCAAGCATTATTCCTGTTTTAGGGATACATATCACAGGTTCCCACAGGCTAACAACTTCCTGAAGTCACACATCCTGTATTGGCAGAATCAGGCTTAGGACAAGGTGGTTAGACTCCTGGTCTGGCTCTCTTTATACTGTATCATGAAGCTGTATTCCTGGAGAGGTTGGGCTGTAAATGCAGAGCATTTGGTGGGTGCAGTCAAGTCCTGGAGGAGTGCATGACTCATTTCTCCAAAGCTTGGTGTATTCAAAATTAGAAAATTACAGCTATGAATAGTTGTTTTCCACTTGATTGGTCTAAAGTCAAGTGAATCCTATAGAAAACCCCTTTGACAGTGGGTTGCCTTGGCAATGGAGGAGCACAGCAGTACAATAGCTTTTACTGCATTTGAAATTCCAGCAGTTTACCTGACGGTTGTATCTTTCTGAAGGGTGTGGGCAGAGTCTGAACGGACTTTTCTGGGTTGCTTATCAGCTTGGCTGTTGTCGTTCTTATTATAGCAGTTGCTCGTTTCCACAGATGTCTTTTAAAAATCTCTCAGTGTTGTTTCCTTTCTGAGTTGAAAATATGTAGAAGTATAAGGCCTTCAAATGACACTGGCAAATAGTAAGGGTCAGTGTATATTAATAAGTGACTTGATCACATTCACACATTAGCAAGGAGTGGAGTTGGGACTTGAACCAGGGACTTTCTACTCCGCCTCTTACTTTCTCATCTTTCCAGCATACCATCCTACAGCAATGTCCTTCTTTCCCTCTGCCATGAACAGGCAGCTGCTGTACTAAGTTATTAGTGAGGGGGATGGGTTTTTAGAATAAAAGACTTAAGAGATGCTGCAGGAACATTTGAACTCCTGGAATAAAGTCAGCAAATTATTCTAAAAATGGAGAAACACCCACCCGCCCTATTATTAAGAGCTGTTTGGTTCTAACCTAAATTTAGCTTTTAAAAAATTCCCCCCTCTTTGAATCCCATTAATAGTATATGAGTACTTGTGGATGTACCAGTTGATGTGACATGTCTGCTGTCATTGGCCGGGGTCGGGGGTGGGGGAAGGAGAGATGTGGCATTCCCACATTTTAAGCCCCCCGAAGCCCCCTGACCCATAGCCTGTCCCTGTGATTGGTCTGGTCAGAGTGAGGGCTGCAGCTGAAAGGCTCCTGGGGCACCAACCATGGTCTCATTTGCACGGTTCTCCAAGCAAATCAGTTTACATTGGTGGCCAAATGAGCAGTTGGCTTGAGATGTTACAGAATTGGGATGGTCCCTCGAGGTGTTTACATTCACTTCCATCGTACTGTCAGACTTCTCCCTTTTTTCCTGAGAGTCCTGCTCGACCTTCCTAGGGGCCTAGGTGGTGGCAGCAGTGGGTCCCCAGCACTACACATCTTGCATGTTTGCCTGCAGGGGTCCCCAGTGCTGCACCGTAGTCTCGTGTACGTGCACACCTTCACTTGTGTGAGCCTCCACTTCTTCTCTGACTCTAAAAACAGTAATACCTTACTTTATCTAGCACTTGACAGGTTGCAAGCACACTCACATGCACAAGTGATTCTGGGGGCGGCGTAGAGATTATTATTCCTACATGACACAAGAAACTATAGATCTGAAAGGTTAGATGAATATTCCAAGGAGAGGGGATAAGTGTGAGAAATAGTTAGGACTTGAGCATCCCAAGTCTTTTTTTTTCATATTGATTTTCAAAATCGGTGCCTTCCTCTTGGCTGAATTCATTAGTTGGTTTGCTAATTAGCTTCTTAAAGTTTACAGAAGATTTAGATGTCTTGAAATAATTAAATAGGGGTGAAAATAGATATCAAAACCAGGGAGAACATATAATATGAAGAACTATCAGAACCAATATTGTTATCAGAGGTGAATTTAATTTGCCTCTGAGCTTCCTGGCAGCCAAGATAAAAAGAAAGACACAGTTAGTTACATGTTTCTGTAAAGGAAAAGCATGGTAAAGGGAAGTGAAGATTTTACCAAGATTATATTCTAAAAGGAATGTTTTGCTTGAAGCTTTAGATAATGGGCAGTAAGGATAAGTGAAGATAATTCTCTCAGTCAAATTATATAGCTATGCAATACAGTAGTCCTCCCTTGTTTGTGGGGAGTGTGTTCCAAGACTCTGGGTGGATTCCTGAAACTGTGGAGTGCACCAAATTCTGTACATCCTATGCTTTACCTATGCATACATACCTATGCTAAATTTAACTTATAAATTAGGCACAGTAAGAAATTAACAGTAAGTAAGAGTATAATAGAATAGGTATAACAAAATACTGTAATAAAAGTTATGTGAATGTGGTCTCTCTCAAAATATCTTGTACTGCACTCATCCTTCTTGTGATGATGTCAGATGATACTACATAAAGTGATGAAGTGAGGTGAGTAATGCTGACATTGCACTGTAGCATCAGGCTACTATAAAGGTTTCTTGAACGCCATACCACAATAGTTAATCTGATAACCTAGAAGACTAACAAGTAACTAAAGGGCAGGGAGCATATACGGTGTGGACACGCTGGACAAAGGGATGACTCATGTCCTGGGCAGATGGAGCAGGACAGCATGAGATTTCACCATGCTACCCAGAATGGTGCACAATTTAAAACTTACAAATTGTTTATTTCTGGAATTTTTCATTTAATATTTTTGGACTGTGGTTGACTGTAGGTAACTGAAACTGTGGAAAGCAAGTCATTACTATAACATAAAAATGCATTGCAAGGGAGCTAACATTTGTTGGGTGCTATTATGTATCAGGCATTATACTAGGGACTTTGCATGCCTCATTTTGTTCAACTTCCATAAACATGTAATTATTACACCTATCTTTTATTTGTTTTGTTTTTGTTAATCCTCACCTGAGGATATTTTTTCATTGATTTTTAGAGAGAGCAGAAGGGAGGGAAGGAAGGGGAGAGAGAGAAGGAGGGAGGGAGAGAGAGAGAAACATCGATGTAAGAAGCATGGATTGGTTGCCTCCCCATGTGCCCTGATAAGGTCCAGTATTGAATCTGCAACCCAGGTATGTGTCCTTGACTGGGAATCGAACCCATCGCTCTCCAGTGCACAGGCCAATGCTCTAAACACCATGTCACACTGGCCAGGGCTACACCTACCTTTTAAAGTTATCATTGTACCCACTTGCTGATAAGGGAACTCAGCCTCAAAGACTTTATATAACTTCTTCAAGATCTGTAGTAAGGAGTAAAACTGTAAATGAGAACCTGACTTTTTCTCATTCTAAAGCCCATGCGCTCCCCACTCTAGCATGTTGTTATCATGCTTTAAGAAGGTCAGTTAACTGAAAGCAAGTGTATCAGATTCTAGGTCTTTTGTGCTTTCCAGGGATGATTTTTTAGAGGATCATCTCGTGTAAATGTCACTTCTCTCTTATCTAGGCCTTGGTAGGAGTTGGGAAATAGAAATCTTCTGTTCTGTTGCTGCTTGAGAGTGTTTATTATCCCTAAACTAGGAATAATAGTTGTTTATTGTTGTTGTTGAATACTACCTGCTCTATACATTATCTTCTTTAGTCCTCCCAGCAGCTAGTGAGGAGGGTACCATTTTTATTCCCATTTTGCAGTTGAGGAGAGACTCACTGAGGTTAGATGACTCACAAAGGGTCATAGAGTGGCACAGTGGCAACATTCAAACACAGGTCACTTTGTCTGTAATGGGCATGTTGTGCTATTAGGCCTCTGGTTAAGCAAGTGCAAAAGTGACTAATCTCTTGGTAAAACACACCAAGATTCTAATCTAGACTCTTGTCTGAAAAAAATATTACCTCATCTCAGCACTGAGATAGACTGCAGGGATAGCTACAGGCAAGTCTGAATTTTCCCCTGACAGGCATTGGGTCAGTTCAAGCTTTAGTGTACAGAGTTTAACATCATTTATCATGAATGATACAACAGTGACATGCAGGAATTCCAAAGGTGTTCCTGATAATTTTCATAGCCATAGGAAAACCTTAAAAATGTTTCAGTGGATTTTATGTTTTGTGGGGTCTCTGAGGAGGCCCCAGGTGAATTAACCACTAGGTATAGGGGTGTCAAGAATTGACATGGATAAGTAAAATTTTGGAGAATACAGCCAAATGTAATGATTTTAGTTTAGAATAGTTAATATAGAACTGTTTTTTTTTTAACCCTCACCCGAGGATATGTTTTTATTGATTTTTAGAGAGAGGAAGGGGAGAGAGAGAGAGGAAGAGAGAGAGAGAGGGGGGAGGAGGAGGAGGAGGAGGAGGAGGAAGAGGAGGAGGAGGAGGAGGAGGAGGAGGAGGAGGAGGAGGAGGAGGAAAGAGGAACATCAATATAAGAAAGAACTATAGATCGGTTACTTCCTCTATATGCCCCGATTGGGGATCCAATCTGCAATCTTTTGGTGTACGTGACAATGCTCCAACCAACCGAGCCACCTGGCCAGGGCCAGAGCTGTTCTTTTTGACAGTCCTTCAATACTATGGTCAATTATATAAGTCACTCCCATTTTGTGATTATTCTCATAGAGTGCTAATCACAACCGTTACCATCATTACAGTCAGAATAGGTAATGCTGTGAGGGAGGTATAATTGTTAACTCCGTTTTATAGATGAAGAAATGTAGAGAAATGAGTAACTCACCCAAGGCACACAACTGATAAATGGTTGCTCACTGTACTAGTCTGCTCGTTATAGGTGGTGGGTCAAATAGAGATACATGTGCCCCTCTTCTTCATTGCAGGTTACAGTGCAGCCGGTTCATATGCAAGTGCTTTTAAATCCCTAAAAGCAGAAATTAAAAATAATGGGGGAGGGATGCAGAAAACAGCTTAAGGTGACTAGATTCCTTAGGAAGAGATCATGCCTGTTCAGCTTAATTCTTGCAGTGGGGCAAGTACCAAATGCCTGGAAATCTCTACTGAGCTCATGTAGTTCTGTTCATCATTGGTTTCAGTCCACAGAATCAAAAGCTGATTAGAAATCCAGAAAAACTTGATCTTAAGACATTGTTCTTGACAGGTTCCCTCACAAGGTAATGTTTCAATTGTTGATAGTACATACTTTTGCCTAAGTCCACTTGCTCTACAAGCTGAATATTGCATTGACAATTCTAGATGTATATATTGATAGCAAATTGGTACAAAGTTCTGAAAGAACAGCTGAGTGATTAAGCAGTCTGTAGCTCTGGGTAGCAAATTGGCTAAAACCTGGGTTAGGATTCGTGGCCATGGGCCATTTTACTAACGTCTCTGAGTCTCAGTTTGCTTACCTGAAAAAATGGGGATAAAACTACCAAACTCATAAAGTTGTTGTGATGATTACATGAGATAATCAACACAAAATGCTTAGTCTGGTGCCTGGCATAAGCTTTCAATAAATATGTATCATATCAGGTTGCCTGTTAAAAATGGTTAATGATGCTCTGAGTCCATTCAGACAAAATTATACATGAAGAATTAGAGCAAACAGCTTGACAAAGATTGGGAGTCACCAAATGGAATATTCGTGAATAATTTAGGTGTCAGAATTTAAGTCTGCACATGCAGTTGGTATGTTAGAAGAGTTCGAAGCTCTAATGATCAAACTCTAGAATTTATTTTCCGACCTGAAAGGAATGATGATGGTGCTGTGGCAGAGCAGAGAGAGCACCGAGCTGGGCTCAAGAGGCGGAGTTCCAGGCCAGCTGTGCACCTTTTACCAGCCACTTGACATTCAGTGCAATACTTGAATGTTTTGGGACTTCAATTTACTGTAGAATGAGGGATTGGTGTAGGTAATCTCTAAATTGCTCCTAGCTTTCATATTCTACTGTAAATTAGTTTAGGTTATATGAAGCTAGGTAAACTCATCAGTTAAAAAAAAAGGTGCCAGTAAGGGCTTTTTAAAGATATTTCCAAATAAAACAGAGAGGACATAACTGAAAATACAACAGAAATTCCAAAGTGGGTTGCTGAAGATTCGGTTTTTTTTTTTTTAAATTTAAATTTCAAAACTTTCCTTAGGGCCAAATGACCCTTTACTGTCTTTCATTGATTTCTTTGAGAAATGTCCTCAGCTCATTCACAGGCTTCGGATCTTTTGCTTCCTTCCTTGATTGAAAAAAAATTCCTTTCAGTTCTTTTCACTGCAGCAGCAGGAGTGGCCCCAGAGGATGCAGCCACAGGAAACGTCTCTGCTTTAATTGTTGCCCATGGCAGCACAGCCCTTTTCGGAGTCGCCCTGAGCTGCCACCAGAGTGAATATATGAATGAATCAAATGAATAGGGAATATAAGTCCAAATAGCGGAACAGTTTTCTTCTCCCGAATAACAGTTTTGTCTTGAGCAAAGGGTCATTTAGACTGGAGATGTGGCTGGCACCGTGCCCTGGAAAGGCTTGTCACTTTCTTTCTACAAGGCAGTACTTCCTGAAAAGTTCCCCTTTCGTCTGGGACTTGTTCTGAGTGGCTGTCATAATTTTCCTTAAAATAATGGTGACAGGGAGTGATGATTAAGTGTAGAGTACATTATAGAACTGGTCTTTGCCTTTCAAAGTTTCAAGGTAATACGATTTTTCTCAGAAATTTAGCTCTTCTGTCTCTGATGGTGCTTTGAGATATATAGCGGGCTGACCACATCATATATTATTTAGTTAAACCTTCACATTTAATACTGAATGTGAGACAGCTGAAGAAAAGTCACTTGGCCAGGGTGGCCCAAAGAGTTAACTTAGGCCTCTAACACTCAAGCAAGTATTTTCTTTACCACGCCACAATTCCTTCCTCTACTGGGCTGTGGCTTCCTCATTCCTACAAAACCTGAATTTGTCACAGCAGTAACGATCTTCCCCCAACATTAGAGCTTAAGTGGAGCCCTAGCTAATTTGGGTCAGTGGCCAGAGCATCAGCCTGCGGACTGAAGGGTCCTGGGCATGTACCTTGGTTGCAGGCTCCTCCCTGGCCCGGGGCCCTGGCCAGGGCGTGTACAGGAGGCAACCAATCAATGTGTTCTCTTACATTGATGTGTGGCTCTGTCTTTGCCTCTCTTTCCACTCTCTAAAAATCAATGGAAAAACATCCTCAGGTGAGGATTAAAAAAAAAAGAACTTAAGCGAAAAGATTTTCCTTCTTTGCAAAGCCATGCTTCTCAATGACTTTCTGCAAGTGATCTGAGCAGAACTCCAGTTTCCTCCTGTGAAACAAGGGGCTAGCTAGACCCTAGGTGAGCTCCAGAGTCTCTTCCAGATTTACAGTTCATGGTTCTCTGAAAAATTTTTTTTAAATAAAAAGGACTGTGGTATGATCTTAATTTTCTCTTTATTAGAATTTAAAGCCTTCATATGAGAAATGATAATTGGTATCTAACAATGAACTTGTTAAATAAAATGTTTTGTAAATGTCCCCTTTGATATAAAATATGCACGTTGTATACATGTATGTAATGCTACAGGGAGTTAATTGAATGACAGATTCTCTTTCAAAGCTATTTGAGGGATTATAATGCCACGTTAAATATTGTGTGTCCTCTTGGAATTGACAATCTATGAGCAATAGCTTAGTAATGCCAATGAAATATAAACTGTTAGTCTTGAACAATACACAACATCAGCGAGTGGCCAGGGACATTTAACTTATTTTCTCTCTTTTGTTTCTCTTTAATTTTCTGAGCGAGATAGCTGCATGATGCATGTTATTTCATTCTTATATTTCTTAGTTGCATGACCTCAGGTCTTGCTCACTGATTGGTATAAGTTCTGAAAAAGAGCGACTTTTTAATGAACGCTGTTAAAAAACCTTGTAAAGTTAAGTTTGGGATTTGAACAGAAAGGAAATGGAAAAATGATTGTCGTTCTTAGGAAAGAAAAAGCAGCATGGCTTGATAAAGTTCCCAGTGGGCTCTGTGGGAAGCCAGATAATAACGCGTTTGGCCAGTGCATTACAGTGTACGGCAAGCAGACGGGTGGGGTAGCCGCCTCGGGGAGAAGGGCAGCCCTAACACTGATTTTAACTGGACAAGAACCATGTCAATCGGCATTAATGCGTGGAACACCCACGTCTGTGATGGGATTTTTCAAATGTGCAAAGAAACAGGGACCCTTACATGTAAAGCCGAGGTGTGACAATGCTACATAGACTTGGTTTGTAAATCTAAAGAGCAAAATTTTGTCACGAAAATACCTATCACGTGTCCTCTCATGCATTTTGGAAAAAGCACGCCTGTCTTTGTCTTTTGTGATCACCTAGAACTGTTGATCTGCCTCAGAGCAGCAACCATGACCGTAGCTCTGCTGATGTGTTTTATGTTTCTTTCACATCATTATACTCTTCACTCCATTCTCCCCCCTCCCCTAATTTTAACTGGACAAGAACCACGTGAGTTAAAATCATTTCTCTTTCGTTGTCTTAGGAAGCCTTCCTGTGAAAACCCCATGCCCATCTTTGGTCTCTGTGTGCTCGTTCATGGTGCTGTCTCCTGGAACAAGAGGGCAGTTTGGGTGCAGAGTGTCTGCCGTGGCTGCAATGTGTGCGGTCTGGGATCTGACTCAGAGAGAGAGCCGCTCCTGTCCTCAGTCAGTCACCCAGGATCGAACTCTTCTGCCTCAGTTGCATTGAATGTCTTGGTCTCTGTGTGTGGGAAGCCAGCAGAATCTTGGCAGGATCAGGCCTGAGGGCTACTCTTGTCTCATACGTGCAAGCTCACCGCCTCATCACCTTCATTTCCAAGGAAGGAAATGGGAAGCTGTTGGGGGAGTGCCTTTTGAATCAGCATTATTGCTATATGGTCTCCCCTTCTTTCTCTAAGAGTCACAGTTGTAGATCACCAAATGGTACCCATTAAAAATGTATTGCTATTTAAAGAAATCGGATTAGTTATGAAACTTCGATTACCTTTTTTTTTTTTCCTGCAACATTTCCACTGGTTTTGCAGGCGGTCCAGGTCCTAGGGCACTTCCCTGTGGAGTTCAGTGTAAGCTGATCCCAGCTGGTCCCCGTGTCATCTTCTCAGACCCAAGTGAGCTTTTTATAGTCTGGTGCTGCAGATCCCTTCTCCTTTTGCTTCTTTATGCTAAATGAGGAGAGCAAATGATCGTCTTAGAGAATTTTCTCAGTAGTCAGCGTTCAGGAATAGATCTTTTTTTTTTTTCTGTCTTGACTTGTAAAGTCTGTAAACTTCTGCTGGAAACTTAACCCATGGTGATAAGGGTAATTGGAGTAATGCTAGGAGTAGTATGATGTCATAGGTAAAAATAAGCCTCTATCAGTTATATTTCCCAGAATGGCAATAAAAGGTTTCTCCTTGTCATTTAGACTGGGATCATTTTAGATATGATACTCTCTGCCAGATTCATTACTACTCCTTTAATGGTAGAAAAACTTGGTTTCTGCTCAAAGTATTTTTCAAAGAATTTGAGCACAAAGGGAATTTAAGGGCCAGCTGTTCTCTTTCTCACCAAAGTAAAAATCTTTGCTATAATTTTTCTGACTGATCATAATTCATACTCCTAGGGCCAGGGACTCATTGTTTGCACTGTGGTCCATTCCATTTGTGGATAGTTTTAATAATTAAAATGCTTTTCTTTACATGGGATCAAAATTGGACTTTCCATGATTTTGACCCTTTGGTCTTAGTAATACAATTGATCATCTCCCCCTCCACCCCTCCACAACAGCCGTTGAAAATAAGAAGGAATTGTAACATCTCTCAGCTTTGTGTGACTTGCTGTTTTTATGTTATTTTAAAGCTATATTCGACTTATCTGTCTTCTTCCAAGTCACTGCTAACAATGTCAAATAGAACAGTGTGCTACTTTTCCAAGCTGATCTTGGTTCATCAGTCAGCTCTCTCTGTGCTTATGTCTTTCTGCACCTTTGCATGGAAACTAGAAGGATGACTCACTTGTGCTTCTTGGTCTTTGAACACCTTTGCTCCCACTAGTGATTTATTTCCCATTCTTTTGTATATTTCTGTATTCTTACACTTTGTGTTTTATGTCTTGTTTCCAGTTCTATATTGTTCCCTGGTCACGTCGGGTTTTCTGGGGTTTCCTACTTTAATCATTTTGGGTAACTACCTGACAACTTACTCCTTTCACTAATAGCTATAAGACTTGAAGGTCTTATTAAAAATTCAGATTTTTGGCCTTACTCCCAGAGACTTTGACTGAGTAAGTAAGGGTGTTGCTCAGGAATGTTTTATAAAAGCATGCCATGTGGATTCTCTTGCAAGAGAGATGAAACATTGAAAAACATTGAATGTAAAAGATGATGCTTTCCCATTTACCGGTCGGTGGGTGCTTTGTATTGTATTGTCAAAGGATCGTTTGCCTTGGAGACTTGTATCTCTCCCCTGGCACGTGTCTCTTTCTTGTATTGTAGTGAAATACAGAAACACCTAACCAAATGGAATCATCACCAGCAGCTTCTATAACTTTATGCCAAGTCAGGTCAAACACTATATGTTGTCTTTGGTTATGATATGTAGAAAACACTCAACTTATTAAGACGGACAGAATGATATTGCCTTAACATTTGTGTATAGTTGTACTATTAAGTGGTATTTTCACGGACATTGTCTCAGTTGATCTTTATAAAAAAACTTTTACAGTTGGTATTGTTAGTTTCATTTTATGATGTGACGTAGAAAGTTTAAGGTTGAGAGTAAGTAGTAGAAGTGATACCCTAATCCCTATTGTTTATACTCCAAAATTAGGTAGGATTTATTATGTGCTAGGAACTATGATGTACATGCAGTTCATTCTCTTTCAATCTTAATAAGGACACTCTGAGGTAAGTATTATTATTATCTTTATGACTTTTTTTTTTTTTTAATTTGGCTCCTGATGAGGTTAAGTAACAGTAACTTCTCAAGGTCACGCCTTTAGGATATGTCAGGGCCAGGATTTGAGCTAGGCTTGTCTGATACCAGAGTTCATGCTCTTACCCTGTGATGGCAGATTGCCTGGATTGATTATGGTGTTCTAATTAGACGCCTGTATTCCCAGAAGGATGGGTGGTAGTATTTCCAGGCAGGTTACCAGTACACATTGCAGCAAGTTGCCAATATACATTATACAAAGCCATGCTACAACTCTCTTTAGAAAGTAATAGAAAAGAAAGTAAAAGAAAGTAATAGAAAGATCTAACCAGAAGGGAATTAGACATTCATACTATGAAAGGAAATAAAACCAAATGAAAGGAAACAAAATTGTACATTTTTATTTTTTACATATGTATTTTTAAATTAAATTTATTGGGTTGACACTGGTTACCAAAATTATCCAGATTTCAGGTGCACATAAAATTGTACATTTTTAGAAAACTTGATAGAAATAACATTTGCATTCTTTAATCACCAGGAGTACAATGGGTGGGCAAGGCGTTAAATTGTGGTCTACTTACATTCTGATAATGTTAGCTATTCTTTTTGAAGAAGTAATAAAGTTCTCTTGTGTTTTATAGGCTTTTGAGTGTTGTTCCGTCTTTCATTTATGGGATCATACTTCCATTCCTAATACCAACTGGCATTTGACCTTTCATACTTATATCCTTGGCAGTGATTGTCTCTATATCTCCAATGTACAGTATGGCCTTTGTGTTTTAATCAGAAGTTTGCTTTCATCTTGTGTTGTTGTGCTATACTCGCCCCCCCCCCCCCCGATAGAAAAGTCTCACTGATGCTGTATTTATCCTAGTTTTCTTTATGAAAGTTTGAAATTAAAAATTTTGGTTTCGCAAAGGACTTGTATGCATGCATATGAGCATAACCAATGGACCTGGGGCGGGTGTGTGTGTGTGTGTGTGGTGTGAGGGCATGTGCTGGGGGGTGAGGGCGGCTGGGGAGAAGTCAATGGGGGATAAAGGAGACATATGTAATACTTTAAACAATAAAGAATTTAAATAAAAAAAGAAAGTAAAAATAATTTTGGTTTTGGTTGTAATCCAATGATTACTTTTAACACATTGCAGACCAGTAGTTTTATTGCTAGCTTTACCCAGTGGCCAGATAAGTTTCTATTGAATGAGTACAAAAAACGGTTTACATAAATGTTAAAGGCACGCTTTAAAATTAAATGCCCATTGCATTTTGAAGTTATTACATATTCTTACAAGCTAATATCTTTTTAAAGTATGATACTTTGTAAAACACTGTGTAATATGAAGTGAGAATCCTCGTGATCCGTCCGCAATGTGTTTTAATACAGAAGAAATTAGAAAAATGTTGAAATATTTTCCCTCCTGACTCCTACTCTGAACTATAGGTCAAAACAAAGCGTGTGTGTGTGTGTGTGTGTGTGTGTGTGTGTATTTATATATATATTGCTGAATTTCACCCAGATTTAGGATAAGTAAATTATTTGAACCATTTTTTGGGGTCACAAGTCAAGCTTTACCATAACCTTGTATCATCTATTACTGTTGCTGATGAAAATTCCCAGGATCTAATATGTTGTCCTAACATCTATTAATCTCTCTCTACCAATGTCCATTTAGCAACTGTTCATATTCATCTGATTTTTAATACTTACCAATTACTTATTAGTATCTTTCAGCTCCGATAGTCTAGGGGACTGTGCCAGAAAGGAGCAGCTTTCAGGATGACGTCTTATTTGAATTGAGTCTGCCTTGCATGGTGGCCTACTTGAAAGCCATGAGAGGAAGATCTGGGATACATCATTCAGAGCTATCTTTTCTAAATGCTTCTCCTTCAGGGGGAGGCTGAAAATGTCAGAGGCCCTGCTTTCTATGGAGACAGTGAGTCCATGCAGCTCTTGATGGTTTGGCTTGATAAAAAGGAGTCGGAGAGCAAATGCAGGGTAGGGCCTCTACAGGAGCTTTCAAGGGCATCTGGAGCCATCAGGCCAGTATTCTCACTCAAGAAATCTTGTGGAGTTCAATGTTTGTTCAATTAAAAACAACCCATGGAAATGCCAGGCAGAGCATCCTGCTTTTCCCCTCACTCCATCCTATGAGTGAGAGAAACTCTGTGGTAATTATCTTTTTTTCTCCTTTGTATGACTGGCATCAAAACACGAATGACCTTTGTATCTTTTAGTGAAATGCTGGAAGCTTCTAGACTTTTAGTGTGGCTGGAGGAATTACATTCTAGGTTCTCAGACTTCAGGGACTTATGCAGAGGAATAGGCTGACCTTGGGAATGTACTTTTTTATGCCTTTGAGAGTAGCACTGAGCAAAGCAGATTGGGGAGCCAGTATTGCAATACACACAGGAGTGAGTAAGTAGGTTAGTTAAGAAATTATTCCTTATCCTTCCAGGAGGTGATAAGCTAAAGAGGAAAGCATGAGAAAGGGGATTAAGCTCATCTGAAGAGGGAAAATGTTTATAATGGAATATTTTTTAAGACCTTTTATTGAAGAAAATTGTATCTCTTTTGATTAAAATGTGTATTGGATGTATAACATTTCTTATTGGTATAGGTTTTGGGTATAGGATTAATACATTGGCCAGCCATGACAACTACTTTATTGATTAATAACTAATTAGTGGATGCCTGCTGGAATTGGAGTCCCAAAATGTTCTAAATGTTTTTTTTTAATAAGAACTAAAATGTTATTATAAATGAGACATTCCCTACTTCCAAGGCATTTTATAATCTAATAGGGATAAAGATAAAGTGTATGTATGATACTAGTTGAGAGCACATGCCAAGTAACATATCAATAAGTGGGGAAAAACCCCAGTGTAAATTGTATATCTAAATATTGAGTGATTAAGGGATGTTAATGGTAGGAGGCTAATGAGGAAGGAGGTGGATTTTGAACTGGACAAGGAAACATAAATTTGCAGACAGAAGTAAGGTTGGCATTTTGAGTGAGAAGAAAGGCATGTGAGAAGACACAGATTTGGGAATGACAACAAGTAAGTCCTGGGTGATGGTTCCTAAGCCCACTGGCTTGGTCCAGATCAGTGATGGCGATCCTTTTGAGCTCGGCGTGTCAGCATTTTGAAAAACCCTAACTTAACTCTGGTGCCGTGTCACGCATAGAATTTTTTTGATATTTGCAACCATAGTAAAACAAAGACATATATTTTTGATATTTATTTTATATATTTAAATGCCATTTAACAAAGAAAAATCAACCAAAAAAATGAGTTCCCGTGTCACCTCTGACATGTGTGTCATAGGTTCGCCATCACTGGTCCAGATGGAACTTCCATGGCCATGGGTAATTTGTGATGAATTTGATTATTGATTTGATGTGATAGACAGTAGGAATGTGCCATAGGTTCTTGAAAACATCAGGTCCTCGGATAACATCATTTTATTAAAGGTCGTTTTGTTATAACACTGATGAGATGCCAAAAAGAACTCTTATTTGTATCAATATGTTTATGGTAAAGTTGGTTTGGTTATACTTCACTTAAAGTTACAAAACCTATGGATGATGTTAAGTGAAGATTTACTATATATGCAATGTGCTAAAAATGATAGATATGATAATTATTTAGGCAGCAATATCTATGATGGATTGGAGTGGTAGAGCTAGAGATGGGGTGAGTGTCAGGGGGCTGTTTCATAATCCAGAGGTTAAATAAGGAAGATTTAATGTGGGGTGTTGGGAAAGTGTGCTGGCCTAGAAAAAAGTGAGCTCAGTTTTGATGTTCCATTTCAGGTGTCAGGGGTCATAGCCTGAGATGAGATCCCAGTTTAGAGGTCAAGCCTTCATCATTGATTTTTGAGGCACCTGTGCAAGGCGATAGTTCAGTAATGGATGTGGTATCTGCTTCGTGGTGGTGAATACTGAGGGAGAAATGCAGAAAGCTGAGTTCTGAACCTTAGGAGCTTTTGCCAGCCAAGGGGGTGGAGGCCAAAAAAAGAACAGTCAGCAAATGAGACACAGAGAACATCCAGAGAAACCATGCGAGGAGAGAATTTCAACAGTGCTAAATGAAGCATAGAGGTCAAGGGGATTGAAAACTTGAGCAAGGCCTATGGGACTTGTTAAGAGACAGGTCTTTAGAGACTTAGAAAAATGTGTTCCCAGTGACGTTTCAGTGCAAAAGTGCATCAGGGATTTTCTAGGTGCTCTGCATGACAAGGGGTTTAATGTTTAATAAATAAATCCCTTCTGTAATTGCTTTCGCACATATGCCTGGGTAGCTGGGTCTTCAGTATTTCAAGGGAAACTGTGAGGTCACCTCAGGAAGGAATTGAGGTTAGGTATCTCATATTATGCAAATCATTGAGGTGATCTGGTGTGTTATGTGAGAGAGAAATTCTCAAAGCTAAACTATTGGGCTGAAACTATTAGATTCACAAGATCATTTTGGCTCCAGGGAAAATCTCTGGGAAAATGTAAAACCCAAGCAATTGCTTGAAAGCTCCTCATGGGTCCTGTTATTTGGTATATGCTAATGGATGAGCCTGATGTATTTGTCATAAATGTTGAGTTGTAGAAAATAATAAGAATCAGGTTTGTTTATGAAGATAATTAACATAAAAATGGAGGCACCAAAGAAATGTTGGTCAAGATTGAATCAAAGCTCTCAATTTAATGGCCTATTACTAACATGATACCAAGAGAACATAACATCAGTCTAATTGAATAAATGGAGTTGATAGGTTAGGTATGGTGAAGAACTCAAAATTTAAAGGTCAGCAGATATTTTTTCATCACTCAAGGGGAGAAATTTATAGAAAAACCCCCCACAAACTTTTCAATTTATTTCTCATTCAACTAATTAGTGGTAGTTTCATTAATTATAAAATCTGAAACTATAACTATAACATGATCTAACTTAGATGTAAATAGGTGAAAATATGCTTTTCTGGTGAGTTCAATATGTGATTTTGGATTTATAATCACATCACAGCAAGTTAGTTGAGAAGGGATGAAGGTAAAAATGGGATTAACTTTTTCCTTTTGCCTTTAGCTTATTTTTCTTTAATGTTCAGGTGGTAGTTGTCTAGGACTCACTAAGGGCTAAATATAGTTTTGTTATAATTGAGAATGTGACCTTAATGTTTCTACAGATTTCCATGTCTTTTTTAAAAAATATTTTTATTGATTACAGAGAGGAAGGAGAGGGAGAGAGAAACATCAATGATGAGAGAGAATCATTGATGGGCTGCCTCCCACACACCCCACACTGGGGATCTAGCCTGCAACCCAGGCATGTGCCCTGACCGGGAATCAAACCAGTGACCTCCTGGTTCATAGGTTGACGCTCAACCACTGAGCCACACTGGCCAGGCCAGATATCCATGTCTTTACAGCAGAACATGAATTTCTTGTGCTGTTTCTCTTATGTAAAATAAGAGAGTTTTCTATTGCTCTATGAAATGTAATTTACATGGGTGAACTTGAACTATGCTTAAACTTGGATTGCATGGACACTGAAATATTCCTAGTAATCTGTTTAAGTTGATCCTTGGCTGTGATAGTGTTTCTTCTTGATTTTCCAGAAGCTGCTGTACAGTATAGGATGTACAGGGTGTGGCTAAAGTAGGTTTACAGTTGTGAGTATGCAAAACACAGAGTTTACTTTTATGTTATTATTTATTCTTGTATTATTTTCTATATGAACAACTATAAACCTACTTTTGCCCCACCCTGTATATTGAATTAAGCCAATAATTTTCAAAAGGTCTCAAAACTTTATAAACTTACTTACTAGAAGTCCACCTTATTACTGCAAAGTTCCAAGGTGACATATAGTTATTACAGAAACTAAAAGAACACAAAATAAATTATAGATACTTGAGAAAATGGAAGGGAAAAGAAGAGACTTAAATGGAGTCAAGAAAGAAACAAGTGTAAAACTTAGATAGTCACGGTTATGTGGTTCATGCGGACCTCACTTTTGTTTTAAGTTTTCCACCAGGCAGGGCAAAATATGAAACTTGATTACTTAATTTATAGGGACCACGAATTAAAAACAGGTTACTTGTTTAGGAGATGCACAAGTAATCCCCAATACAGAACCCAGAAAGAAAGAGAATGTGGTATAATGCAGCGAATGATGCCCTTAACATCTGGACTGGAGACCAGTCAAGGTCACCAGGTCCCATCCCTGGAGCTGGCTCCGAGAGTCCACACACTACTGGTGTCACCCGCCAAGTCAGTTCAATGGTGAGTCTTCAGGGTCAGTCAGATAATTCTCTTAGTAACTACAACTGGAGGGACAATTTTTCTTTTCACCCCACACGTTTTGAACTTTCAGGGCAGCCATTACATACCCATGTCACTCTGAAGGTCAGGTACTGGGATTGCAAACGTTCAATGTGCCAGCTCGCCTCTTACGGGGATCAGGGAAGGGGGCACTTTCCTAACAGCAGTGAAGGGTGAGTAATTCTTACACAGTTGGTGTTGGAGCACGTGATAAACTCCAAGGAACAGTTAGGGTCTTCAGTTCCCCAGTGGAATACTGGAGAACTGAACCTTGCAAAAGTTTCCAGAAATCGTTTTTCTGTCCCCTTCATAACCAGAAGTGTATTAGTAACTACTGCAATTTTTTTTTCTAGAATGAGGAGGAACATTCAGAAAAATAAACGAAATAAAATAGCAGTAAGAGTTCCATGAGTTTAAGGGAGAAGCACATTCTCCAGTTAGGCAAGGTGCCTCTGTGCTGCCGTGGAGCCATTCCCTGACAGGTGTGAACCGCGCCTTCTCTCTCCGCGGCCTGCTCGTTGTATTTCCCTTGGCACCTGGTTCGGGCTGTTGGAGACCTTGGTAAACTCATCACATTAGATCATGGGTTGATGTAAGTTCATGTTGGATGTTTTTAAAATTGGTTGGGGCCGGGCTCAGGGAAGAATGTATGTCCACAACCGCCCTGAAAGAGATTCAACAGGTTTGAAATGTTTTCCATGGCAGCAGCGTGGGGAGTCATGTTTCTTTCGCAGGGAGCTGCGAGAGTGCCTGTGAGGAGAGCATTCCCGACCTGCGAGGCTGGTTTGCTATAGGTTAGGTGAGGCCCATGGAAGCTGTTTGTCAGGGAGATTTTGTCATTACTTATAGGAGGTGCACATGCCACCAACTAAAGACGGGGACTAAAACCAAACTGATTTCTCTCTTGTGGTATGTTTTCTTTTCATTTATACTTTAGAGCTTGCTGCCTTCAAAGTAGTTGGTTTTCTCCAGCCAGTGATCTGTAAAGAATGGAGGTAACCAAAATTGTTACAAGTATTTCATTTAGAGTTATAGTTAATTGAAAGCACGACAAGTCAGTAGTCAAAAAGACAGTTTAGTTTTTTTCTCTGCCAAAAATTCAATCTTGTTCCATAAAACAGCTTCACAAACCCTTGCTTTTCCCAGACTATGTATTTAGCTTTCTGTAATTTTGAGCATTTGGGTGTGCCATCACTATACAGCATGCTTATTCAGACCTTAAGATTTTGGATACAGTTGGCTGGGGGAAATACAAATTCAGCAATAGAAATGGGGGACAGAGCTCATTTGTGTAGGGAGTGATAATTGGAGACAAAGGACTAAAATATAGGAACATCACAGTTGTGATGTTGTTTTAGGAGCCACCTATTGTACTTCAAATATATTTGTCTTACTGCAAAAGTAATATGTATGTATATGTATTAAAGAAAATATTATTAGTGTTGATAAGCAACAAGAAAAAAACAGTTATCTAGGGCCTGTAGGGTGGGCAAACTTTCTGACTCGAGGGCCACAATGGGTTCTTAAATTGGACTGGAGGGCCGGAACAAAAGCATGGATGGAGTGTTTGTGTGAACTAATATAAATTCAAAGTAAACATCATTACATAAAAGGGTACGGTCTTTTTTTTTTTTTTAGTTTTATTCATTTCAAACGGGCCGGATCCGGCCCGCGGGCCGTAGTTTGCCCACGGCTGCTGTAGATAGTCATTAATGTTTTGGATATATCCTCCCGCGTTTCTTTATTAAACAGACATATTTTTGATAAAAATGTTATCGTACTATAAATACTGTTTTCATAACCTGCTATTTTCTCCTAACAGCAGGTCATTACATAGGTTCGTAACTCAGTATAATTTTTAGTGGCTATTATATAAGTGTACCGTGGCTTCTTTAGTCATTCCCCTGTTTTGGGGTGTGAGGTTCTTCCTCATTTTGATTACCATAAGTAGCACTTTAATGAACATCCTTCCCTATAGGTAAACCCTTGAGCCCATCCATGGTTGTTTCCTCAGAATAAAATCCCAAAATGTGGATTTTTCTGGATGAAGGCGTAAGCAGAACTAAAAGCTTCCGCTGCACAGCATCACAATGATCCTCCACAAAGCCTGCATTCATTTACCATATGGTCAGTGGTAAATGGCAGGATGCATCGAGGTGGCATCCTCTCTGGATATAATAGCTGAAGTTTTGTTATCATCATGTAACTTGGGATGATTGACAGTTTGGTTTAGCATCTGGGCTGGGACCTCCTTCTTGGGGGTTGGAGCTTTCTTTAGCTCCTACACTATTGTGTCCGGTAATATTTTAGGCGACTCCTTTCTGAGCCAGGCTCCTCCTTACCATTTAAAACCACCTTGCAGGGTCAGTCATGGCCTGTGGCAAAGGGAAAAACTCCTCTTCTCCTTACACCTGCCTTTCTTTGACGCAGAGCCATCCACAGATACTCTTGTCCTGCTTATAGTTTGAGTCGTTTGCCGCTGGATTTGCCACTGAAACCTGCACTGGGAGATGGAGGGGGACTGTAGACCCCAGAGCTGCAAACTCTCGGCATTTATACAGCATCTGTGGGCTGCTTTACCTTTGGTTTGGAATAACACACATCGTTTTTTATACCCATGGAGGAGATTTTCAGGGGCTTTACCTTGGTTTTCTTAAGAGAGGAGGCAATCCTAGAACCGAATTCCTTTTCCTAACTCTTCAGCAGTGATTGGAGAAGACCATGTTTGTAGTCCCCCCTGCCTTTCATGCTGGGAAAGCCTTAATAATGTAACTTATTTTAAATCCGAGTGTGCTTATCCTTGGCAGCAGCTGCCCACCCTTCCATTTCTAAGGCTCTGCATCATTCAGCAGCTGTTTCCAGGTTTTTCGTGGCCCTGCCTTGAACCAAATCTTTAAAAGTTGCTTTCCCCCCACTTTTTTCTTTATCTCATACAAATAAAAATTTGAATGCATTTTTATTTCTGTAGTTCAAACAATGTGGAGTAAAAAGCAATAAAATACAGAATAAATGATGAAGCAGAAAATGAGCCTCTCGCCATCCCTCTGTGCTTGAGCCTTCTCCAGGGTTTTCTTTCTATTTCTTTCTCTTTGGATTTATATGCATTTAAATGCACAGGAAGAAGGACATTAATCTGTGTTTTGCAATAGATAGGATTAGAAATTTACCTATCGCACATGTAATGATTGATGAACTGTCAGCCTAAAAATCCAATTTGTACGTTTTAGTAGCATACAGCATTTCTATGTTATAAGAAATGTCCCGATAAATGGCAAAGCTCTAGGCTCATTGAGTTTATTTTTATTCAGAGTTGCATATATTTTTGGTTTCAGAGCCATTAGTGACTTTTAGATATATTGGACTAACTCATGATATTTTCAAGATGAAAAAAGAATTTGGGGGGACTCATATATGATTTGATAATTTTCATTGAGTTATGTCCACCGCCTCCTTAATATTTTCCTAATTAAAAATCTTCCTACTTGAAAACCTATTTTCTTAGGTTAAAGAGGAGAAGTATTCTGTCCTTATAAAGGGTGTCCCAAAATTCACGCAAGATTTGAATTTTACACCATTTGTGCCGTAAAGTGTTGCCAACGGAAAAAAAGATAGCGTGACAGCTGACAGTTCAGGGTTATTAAAAATGGAGTACTACACGAAAGAACAACACGTTTTCATTGTTGAGCAATATTTTAAAAATAATGAAGGTTTGGAAGCTACAGTTCACAATTTTCGTGCAAAATATGGTCGGAATAGTGATTTAATTCATCAACCGTGAAGAGATTAATTAAAAAATTTAGGGAGACTGGATCAATTAGTGATCTTAAACACTCTGGCCGTTGTCCTTCAACAAGTCGTTCAACACAAAACATCGAAGCAGTTCGTGAGTGTTGCTGAGTCCAGGGACATCAATTCGGCACCGTGGTCAAGAATTGGACATTTTGAGAAGCTCTCGGAGGCCATTTACCCGATATGCTATTCCACACATAACCCTATACTGTATACTTTATGAATCAATAAAAAAGTACAATTTTTAATTATAAACATGTGTTTTCTATCAAAATTACTTCTTGCGTCAATTTTGGGACCCTTTAGCTATGCCATTTCACAGGCTTATCAGTTTGCCTTATTGGCTGGGTGATAGAAAATCAAGGGCAGAAAATAAGAAATTATCCTCCATTGGATAGTACCTTGTTCTCTCATATTATCTGGATTTGAAAGTATTATTGGAAAAAAATACACCCTAATCTTTCATTAAAGATAAAGCTCTTACAAAGTATAGATTGTTTGCAGGACTGAGAAATATTGGAAATATGTCTTGGCTCAACTAGCTGGCCACTCTTGAGAGCCAGTAATACCAAGTGGCTCAGCATAGTTGCACTCAGTGGCAAGAGATGTTCTGAGGTTTCTCATGTATTGGGAGGGGGCCCAAGACAAAGAGGTCCTTGTAAGACTCCGCTGGAGACTTGGCCGTGGGACAGAGTCCTTGACGAATCTGCATTAACTGTGCCCTGCCCAGTGGCATATGCTGCCACTGCCCCTGTGCAGTGAACCATCAGCCTCATGGGATGAGCTTGTGTCTCTAGGTAGACACCCGAGCTTCTTCAGCTTCCTGACCTCATTATTGTCCCTGAACACTGGGGCTGCCCTTGGAGCATCACATGCCTTCTCTGCAAAATCATATCACACGTTCATTTTACTTATGCTTACATCTACCTTTCGGTTTGCTGTGTGTGCGTATGTATATGTGTGTACATAAGTGTATATATGTATGTATTTGTGACCATATATATTTACAAATGTGAATATATAAGTATTAATATATATTCTAAGTCAAGTGTTTAAATTCACCAATGCATTGGTTTCTTTTGCCACAATGTAAAGAGCAGAGTATTTGAAATCAGAAGACCTGAGCTCAGGTTCTGCTTCTGCCACCTAATAGCCCTGTGACCTCCTGAGGCTCTGTTTCCATCTCCCTTTCCCATCTTGGTTGGGACTTGTGAGCCTCCAATGAAGCCTCTGTGAACTCTTAACTACCACATCAATATTAATTGTCGTTATTTTAATTTACTCCCTTCAGGAAAATCACACATTAGTCATGAAAGCCTCAGGAGTGTCTTAATCCCAGAGAAGACACATAAACTTATATTCTTTTTTGACGGTCAAGAGGCATATTCATATAAGGCTACTGGTAAGGAGTGAAGACCACAGGTGTGCTAATGTCATGCTGGGTGCTGGGTGTTGAAAGGAGGAGGCAGACAACAAAGATCAATGAAAACTTAGTTTATACATAGCATGCCGAGACTGCATTTTGACAGTGTTTTACACTTTACATGGATGCCTAACAAGTAGCATTTACCAACTTTTAAAACAATGATTTTGTGAGTCACCAAATACACAAATAAGGTCAAAAGTGTGTTACTATTTTCAGAGAAGTTATCTAGCTGTCTGGGTAGTCAGAGTCCTTTGACTCCATAGGAAACAGCATAGGGAAGACGATTTAGTATTTTCTAAGGTGGATTTCACATCCTGGAAAAGGTGTTTTCTCAGTTAGATGCTGGGGCCATCTTCAGGTTAGAAAGTGTCAACAGGAAAAAGTTCAGGCTCAGGTATGGGCAGGTTCCCAGTTGCCCAGTTTCAAAAAGGGCATCTGGTGATCAGTTGTGACTTGGTTTTCACCCACCCAGCTTCGCAGGTGAGTGACCAGTTTCATTTCATTCTATGGCTTCATCTTCAGTGTAATTGCTTGTTCGTGCCTGGGAAACTTTTAACTTTCCTGATGAAACCTTTTTTTGTTTGTTTGTTCAACTTCAGTGAATTCTTAGAACATTTTATTAATTAGTCTAGCTATTATGTTGATTCTTATAACATCTCACATATAATGTTCATAATGTGAACATTTATATTGCCCTCTAAACAGTTTTATTCTGGGTTTGAGTGAACCGTTGAATTAGCTGAGTGACGAGATTCATTTTTGCTGCCTGTGAGGCTGAAAAGTGGCGGAAGGATATGTGACTTCAGCCAGCTGGCTGCTGACCAGCCTCCCTGTTGTCTGGGCCATAGGAAATAGGACATTTGGAGGCAGGTGCTGAGGAAATGAATAACACTTACTATGATAAGTCTGACACATTCCAGTTTTGCTCTCTATATTTGGTGTTAGGTGCTTTGTTGTCTTGCAAAGGATGGTATAGCTTAGTAAGATGTAATTTTATTTTAGTGTCCAGGTACGAATGACTGAGTGTTGTAGACCTGCGGAGGAGGCACCTGTTTGAATCTGGAGTTTTATTTAGTCTTGTGGGCTTGCAAGTAGTGTTGACTTTTTTTTTCAGTCTTAGCAAAGGATATATTTTAAAATCTCTGAAACAACGAGGTTATTGATAGCCAGGTTGTAGGAAGATAAATGTGCTGGGAGTAATGAATACAAAAAAAAATCTTGGCTCTGCTAATAGCTTGCTGAACATGAATGTTTCCCTTAATGTCTCTGAACCTTTGTTTTCTTGTTTATAAAATATTTCTATATACTTTCAAATGTCCCTTTTACATCTAAAATTCTGTGGCTCTGATTTTCCTCTATGTCTTGTCTCAATGATTATTATTTTTAAAATGTTTTTATTTATTTTTAGAGAGAGAGGAAAGGAGAGGGAGAGAGATGTAGAAACAACAGCATGGATCGGCTGCCTCCGGCATGTTCCCTGCTGAGGACCGAGCCCACAACCCAGGCATATGCCCTGACCAGGAATCGAACCAGTGACCTCTTGGTGCATGGGATGATGCTCAACCACTGAGCCACACCAGCAGGGTGATGATTGGTTAACTGCACAGACTATGAAGGTAACAGATACTTACTATTAACAAAAATTACCCTTAAAGATAGAAGGCAGCAAGTTTTGTTGCCAAGGACATATGTGCAAATGGTTCTGTGGGTCTTGAACCTAATGGGTTGCCTGCAGCTCACTCGCTTTGAAGTGTACTCCCTGCATTGTTGAGTCATGGCTGTTTGTTTCTCCACCTCCAGTTGCTGAGATTCTGGAAGGTCGGCGCTCTGTCTTGAGTGAGTAGTTTCAGCAACCTCTTTGTAGACAGGACATGTATATTTCAGTGGTGACTTTCAGTGGCAGTGATGCCCAGCCTTCATTGTAGGAACCATAGGTAATACTAACATTGGGACTTTGCAACCATATGGGAAAGGAGGACGGTGCCATGTTAGGATTAAATTGAGTATTTTGGTGCTGGCTGGGGTGGCTTGGTAGTTAGAGTGTCGGCCCGCACACTGAGGGGTCGAGGATTTAATTCCTGGTCAAGGGTACATACTGGGGTTGCAGGTTCATTCCCGGCTCTGGTTGGGGCACATGTGGACGGCAACCAGTTGATGTATCTCTCTCACATAGGTGTTTCTCTCTCTCTCTCTCTCTCTCTCTCTCTCTCTCTCTCTCTCTCTCTCTCTCCTCCCCCCCGCTATCCCCCTTATACTTTGAAAAGCAATGGAAAAAATATCCTCAGGTGAGGATTAACAACAACACAATTAAATAGAGCTTTTTGGAGATGCAAAATATCATATAGTTTACCCAAGCATAGATTTTGGTAAATGGATTTTCAATCTCCATCATGTTTCCTTAGACATTTTTACTTATTGTAGTAATCATTTTTCTGTGTTTATAATACATTCTGTTATAAATGAGGTTTACCATCTGCCAGAAAGAAAGTATAAAAATCAGGCTGTGCCCATCTTTTCCTCTCTCTAGAGTAATTTCCATCAGATCTCATTTTCCTCTTCTTTAATCTCTCCTGTGAATGTGGTCACGATCTTGAGTCAGGTACCTCATAAACTTGAGGCACGTTATAGATATAAATCCGAGGGTTTAGCAGGAAAAGGGAGGGCAAGATCAATGCTATGATGGGATGGGGGAGTAGATTGAATATTCATGTAACACTTGTTTGGGAGAAAGAACAGCAGATTGGTTGTTTATGATAAAATTTAGCCCAAATGGCATTTGCACCTTAGTGAAGGTTCATTTCACAGCAATGCACTATGCCTATTAGCGTTTCATACATCTCTCTGCTGCTCTGTCAGAATGTTTGCTGATGACTTTGCTGCTCATACTTAAAGCCACTGTTTTGTGTCCTGGCATCTTTCCTATGGACCATTGCTTGGTAAACAACTCTTCTAGTGTATATGCATGAAACATCTATTTAAGACTCATCCCATTTCTTTGATTATGAATCACAATTTCTGTGACTATTAGCAGAAAGAATAAAACGTGAAGCGATAGTTTAACATTGTAATCCAGGATCAAAATCACAAGACTGTGTGTGACTTTGAACCTTGCCTGTTCTTTCTCAGCGGTGTTGCAGCTATAACATCCTAGATACGTGTTTTTATCTTCTTTTCTTTCCTCTCCCTTCTTCTTCCACTTCCCTTTCCTGTCCATCCTCTCTTTCTCCTTCCTCCTCCCTTCCTCTCCCCTTTCCTGCCTTCTTTTCTTCCTCACTATACTGACGTATTAGCAAGAAAAGGGGCACTACCCCTGTGTGGCAGATTCCGATCCATCCTATCTAACAAGGGCCTGTTGTAGTCTTAGTTCTATGCTGGCCCATTCCTGTGCATGTCTCATTTAAACCCCATGGCAGTCCTTTGATAAAGCCGTTTCATTCCACTCTATCAATGAGGAAACTTTGGCCTGATTCACAGAGCTGCTATATGGCAGAGCCTGAAACTGGAATTAGGTCTTCAGAGTCCTTCCTCCACTGGGTAGAAACTCTGTGATTCAGTTTGGAAGTGCTTTTAGAAAGAGAGCCACACCTTAGTATGCGAGCAAGGCGGCTGTGATCAAATGAGAAAAACAGACCAGATTCTGGTTCCTGATTTCCCAATTACTGAGTTGGCCTTGGGCACGGTTTTAGCTTTGTATGTTCAAATTCCTCCTTATTAATTGGGATAGTAAAACAGTGTCCTAGAATAATGTTAATCTGTAAGTGTCTCTATTCACAGTGGAATCTTACTTTCATTTATACTTTACTTTTGTGGAATACTTGGAACTTCTTAGTTGGGAAAGAAATTTCAACACAGTTGTCTATACAGCACCGGCATTTTAAAAAATTTTATCATCTAAATCAGTTGTTAACAAATGTGCTCAGTTGCTGAGAAGAATCTGATTATTCACTGAGCCAACCAATACATAGTAATTGAATACCTACTATGGGACTGACAACTTGCATTTGTCATCTCATTTCATCCTTATATCATTCCTGTGAGTTCTCAAACACTAACCTCACAGATGATAAAAATGAGGCTCATGAACTCAGAAATGGAGACTAGAATCAGAGAAAGTATTGGTCAAAGGGTACAGACTTCTGGTTATAAGATAAATAAATTCTAAAGATCTAATGTACAGCATGGTGAGTATACTTAACAATCCTTTCCTATAAAATTAAAAATTGCTGTGAGAGTAAAGCTTAAATGTTCTTAACACACACACACACACACACACACACACACACACACGTGCACGCGCACACACATGGTAATTATGTGACAGTATTAACATTGTTATGGTAATAGTTTAGTAATATATACTTGTGTCAAATCATCATGTTTTACACCTTGATCTTATACAATGTTATATATCAATTATATCTCAATAAAAATGGGGTAAAAATGAGGCTCAGAGAAATTAAATAATTTTCCCAAGGCCACATAACTAGTAGATGCTGGAGCTGGAATGTGGATCTTTGAGAGCATAGAAATAGTACAGTGGTTACTAGTGTGGGATTTGGAGTTAGATTTAAGTCCCAGTAGTATCTCAAACTACCTGTGCAAGTGACTTGACCTCTAAATTTTCATTTTTAGAATGAGCTACTTCAGTGCACTCCTCTGAAAATTAAATCACAAGGATGCATGCCTTTAACACGGTCTGACATAGTGAGATATGAAATGAGTTTACCCAAGTCTACAAGGGCTTGCTTTGTTAAATGAGAAATGAAGTTGAAAGATGAAATGTGAACAAAATTTTATGTTTCATAATGTATGATAACATGTTAGCTCATGTGGTTTATCAAAAGAGAAGACTAGGGTGGTGCATGTGGTATATTAGGCAGATGTTGAATCAGGGCTGGGATATGCACAATCTTTCCTCATCTTTGCCACTAGGGTACCATGACTCTTAGAGTAAATCATCTCACTTCTGTGGCCCTCTTCCTGTGCTTCATTTGTTCAGTCATTGATCAAATATCTATGGAGAGACAGCAGTGTGTGCAGGCACACGTACTAGAATCTAGGTACTAGAGAAGGACTTAAGACATGGTCCCTGTTCTCAAATGGACCTTGGGACTTACAACCTACTAGGAGGAGAGGCAGGCATGAAGACTTAATTATAATGCAGAGTGAAAAGTGATATAATAGTGCTTGAGACACACACACACACACACACACACACACACACACACACAGTACTTTGCTCACTACAGAAAACATTGGTAAAGTCTGTCTGGAGTCAGGGAAGGCTTTATTAAAGACATGACAATTGAATTAAGCCGTGAAGATGAGAAAGGACCATGTCTTATTCATCTTTGTATTAACACAGTGCCTAACACACAGTAGTTGCTCAGTAGTGGATTAGATACTGAGTCACAAGCCTGAATTGTTCTGAAGACCCCTTTCTTCCTATGTGTCATGTAACAGCTCCTCCACCTCTGTTAAACACAGTTCAAAGCCATAATCTACTCTCAGCGTCAGCACACCAGATGGTGAAAAGCAGAGGCTCCGAAGTTAGTCTTCTTGGTTTCAGTTCCTCTCTCTATCACTTATTGGCTCTTAGGGCTTGGACAGGTTACTTAACTTCTCCTTGCCTCAGTTTCCACATCTATAAAAGGAGAATAATAATGGTACCTAGCATTAGTAAATGGAAAAAATTAACTGCAAAGCACTTAGGATGGGGACTAAGTTTTAAGGATAGTAATCACTTATTAGTTAGTAGCAATTTTTATTTTCATTTTCCCTAAGGTAATTTGTCTAATGCTGCCTCACAAACCCTCATTGTTACCTGCAAAAATAGTATTTACTGTATATATTGTGATTGACAGGGGACAAAAAGGGAAGATGGCTTATTTTAGGAAGCAAGTTACGTATTCATGGCCTGGTCTTGCTGTAAAGTACTGACCATAAGGTCCTGGTTAATGTCACAAGGAACTCACATGTGTTTTGCTAATTACAAATCATGCTTTTTGGCGGCCCTTTTAACTGTTAAAATGACCTCCAGATTCCGATTTTTCTTCACTCTTTATTAATAGTTAACAAATTGTTTTAATACGTAGCAGGAGAGCCAAGTAAGCCCAAAGCGTTTAGAAAATGGCATGCGAATTAGTTGTAAACTGTTTCAGTAAACATTAAATGGGGGGCAATTACTTAAAGTGATTGCCTAAGTTTCAGTAAAGTATTTAAAAGAAAAAAGGTGCTTAATGCCGCTTTAATTATAGGGAACTCATTGGGGTAGCTTCACTTTATGGTTTACCAAACCAGCTTAATTCATAACCTCACCCAGGGCATCTTTTAAAAATATGGATTCCTAACTTGCCCTACCCCACTCAGACCTACTGATATGGGAGACCTGATACCCTGTTTTTAATAACTCAGGTGAATCTGATGATCAGGTAACTCGTCCTGTGTTGTCTGGCTAAAGGTCTGCTTTAGAGTTTGCTTTTAACAATTGGAAAAAAAAACACTTAAAGATACTAAAGTAGAACTGGTTATCAAGGGTTCATAGTGGTGTATATGGAATGAGAGTAGCTGAGAAAATGGAAGTTTGTGATGTTTGGATTGTCTTCCTAAACCATCAACATAGCAGCAACACCATTTATTGGGCTATGGCGGGAAATGCTATAGCTCGATCTGCTGCAAGTTGTTGTTTTTTTTAGATAGGTGAAGAGTGTGGATGTTGTCTGATAAGTGGGAGTGGTACATTTGTGAAGAGAGCTGCAAAAGAAATGCTGAGTACACTTTTGAAGAAAGGTGGCCTAACCACCTATTATTGGAAACAAATAGAAGCAGGCAGCTACATTCTCAAGGTGTGTCCAGCCAAGAATACAGATGCTGAGATGCAAAGAACAGTCAGGTTGAATAGGTGTCCATAGTAGGTGTCGCAACTTTACAGATGCATTCACTTTGGTAAGAACTGCTGAATACTTTCCATCCTCCACCCCACCAACGATGGCACGGACCTAAACGGTTTTCTAAAACACACACCTGGTTTTGTCGCTTCCTGCTTGAAGCCCTCAATACTTCCCTATTGGTACTATAGGATTAAAGTCTAAGTGCTTTATCAAAGTATATAGGGCCATTCACCATTTATCTCATAGCTGTTTTTATAGTTTTATCTTTCTTCTTTTACCACATTTTCATGCTCTGTGCTCCAGCCACACTGAACTGTAAGGCTTCCAAAATAAGTTAAGGAAAAAAACATTCTGTTATAGCCCTTAGAGCATGTTGCCAGTAGGGGTTCAGTACACAGTAGGTGCTTAATGAGTTTATTGGAAAATGACTACATCAACAATACTTAACACAAGTACTGTAATTATCTGTTTACATGTGGGTTTTTCCCTTTTGGTATGTGAGCCAACTCAGAGCTCTAAAGTGTGTGCACAGTTTAAGGCACATTGAAGACACTCATTACAAATGTCTGACTGAATCAATAGTCTGATTGGATCACAGATTATAGGTACTTTCCACATTTATGGTCAGACCTTAGTTATCCATGCTGTTGAAGGGAGCTTGGATAAGCTAAACTTATTCAATAATAATGTGTTTGATTTTCTTGGAATTTGAGAAATTATCAAGCCAAACATGACTATCTGAATCTTGAAAGACTGGAAATTTGGCTGACTTTCTGGGTACCTCCCTTCCCCATGGAATTTTTTTACTTTGCTCTCTAGTCTATGTCCAACAGCATCAAACCTAAGGCTCACAAATATCATAGATTTAGGCTTCAAAATCACTCTCTCAACAGTTCACACCTCTCCAAGTGGGGAAGACAAGTCAGTGTTGTGAACTGTATAAGACTTTGGCTCGAGTGGGGTTTCCGAGGCAGACAAAAATAGGCAAGAGGTATTGAGTAGTCATTACATTATTTTATCACCGTCCGTTTAGTCATGATGAGGAGCTAAAAGGAATGGATGACAGCTGCCATAGTCAGCTGGATGCACATGGAGCCATGCAAAGCCGTGGTGCAGACGTTGAGTTAGACTTTCTTCAATGGAGGCCAAGAAGACTTCCTGCTCAGACGAGGCTGCAGATGCTCCCAGGGCCGGGGGCATGAGGCAGAGTATAAACACATGGACCCGAAGCATCACTTTTACTTGGATATTTGGAAAGAAACATTCTTTAAATAATAAAATAAACATAGAACTATGGTTTTGAAATATAAAATCCATGAAAATCTTTAAAGTTTAAGAACAAATCTTGGAGATTTATAGAGATTATTTTGAGGCTCGGTGGATGCCTCAACTATCCCCTCAGATTAAAAACGTGAATAATGTGCACATTAGCTAATGGATTGGTTTGTCACTTGGAAGATTTAATGACTGTGCCATAGACATTTTCAATTATAGCACATATTTAAAGGACAAAGCCCTGGAAAGTCATAGTTTTTTTTTTTACTTCATTCCTGTGGACTGTGAAATTCTCTCTCACCACTTCTTGGGCATAAAAGACGGTGGTACAATCGTCATCTTCAGTTGTTGCAGGGGAAACCGGTTAGGACTCAAAGCTTCTGAGAGAGAGAGGGAAGCCTTCCTGCTTTTGAGAACAACTTAAATCAGGAATTGCTTTATCTAGAGTCAGTTGGAGGTAGCACACTGCTGGCAGCTCCAAACCATTTCAAAAAACAAAAGTTATGGTTATTAATTTTTGAAGCCACAAAAGCATGAATCAACATTATAGCCATTGTCAGTATCTCAGTAGGAACTGGCTTCAACTGAACTGTGGCAGCAAAATAAACATTTGCAGATTGTTTTGACAGAATGTCTTCCACTGGGCTTCAATTTATTCACCAGCAGCCTTACTTTTGAAACATTGTTGTTGCACTCTAAGTAGAGAAGAAAATCCTCCTGCTGAACATTTCTGGACCTCAGCAAATAACTCTATTTGCAAGCATTTGAAATGCAGTTCTGCAAATGTTTTCAGAAAGAACTGAATGCAGTTGCTAAGGGATGCGCCTCTAAACATCTGCTTGACATATTTCACTGTTGTGCAGATTAGGAAAATGGATTCATAAAGCAAAGTGGCTAGCTGGTCACCATGGTGGTACTGGACATTTTAAGATACAGGTCACATCTCTTTTTAAACTCTCTAGACAGTTCTGTAAAATGGAGAGGTACTTTTTCAGCTAATGTACTGAATTATTGTAAGCACTTATTGACCCTTGACTGTTAGATAGTCTTAAATTAAAATTATAATAATGTAATAATGTTCCTTGGCTAATTTTTATGGGATATATATATATCCTCTAAGATTTTATGTGTTGATGTACTGTTAGTTTGTTAGTTGATTTTATTCTTATTTTATTCTTATTTTCCAATGTACACCCACCACTGAAGATTGGGTACATGCAAAATCCTAGATTATTCCCTGAAATGATGTCTTTTTTATGTTTTGGAAATTGTCTGATGAATCTGAAGAGAATAATTTTCTAAAGCATTTACATCCATTTTATACAAAACTCGGCTTGTGTGTTTGTATGCATTTCATCTGCCTCTTAAACAGATCTGCAGTCCCCAAAGTTAAAACTGACAAGTTTATAGACTAAGTTGTTTGAGCTCTGGAATGAATTTAGACAGCTCTTAAAGCCATTTATAATCAGAGGAAAATAAACTTAAGGAATAGAATGGACGGCTTGTTGAAAAGTGAGGGAATAATGGCTGAGTCCCAAGCTTAGTGTAGAAACAGTTTAGCTCTCATTAGAGGGCACTTGGTAATGTAGAGCTTTGGTTATTTAAAGAGAAAAATAAACATTATTATCAAGATTTCAACACGCCTCACTTTCAAAGAGTTCAAGTCAATGGCCAGATATGTTTTTGAGATAAGGAGCATGGGCTCTTGGAGGGTGCCCTTATTCAGAAATATGGTAGAGATAGAAACGAGGGGGAAGCGCACTAGAATAAAAAGCATGGACGTCATGGTCAGCCAAGTCGGTATTGACTGCATTCAAAGTCTGGAGCTCCTCATTACTAGATTTGTGATCTGGGTAATGTATGTGGCCTCCTTGAGCATGTTTCATTTGTGGATCTAGAGCTAATAATCCTTAGGTTATAGGAGTGTTTCCAATCAAGTGTCCCAACTAATGCAAAGATTACAGTTTAAACTGCTTGGCTGGAGAAAATGAAAGCAAGCTGAAGACCATCTTCAATAAGCCCCGTATTAGTAGTCATCTCTTGAAAAGGCATGCATGTGGTGAATGAGGAATGAAACCTTGTGATAGTGGAAAAGAGAAGTATAAATTGTGGAAGAAAATAGTTTGCTTGTATGTGATTATATCCCCAAAGAGATTATAAGCCAAGTTATTGTACTCACAGTCTTTGAGCATTTTATTTATTTATTCATTTAAAAAAATTTATCTTTATTGTTGAAAGTATTACAGCTGCCTTTTTTTTCTCCCATTGACCCCCTTCATCCTATTCCTGCCTTCCCCAGGCCTTCTTTGAACATTTTAAATAGCAATAAGTCGATAGAAGAGAAACTCACACCTGAAATGAGCTTGATTTCAACATGTGAAAGAAGACATTTTTTGGGGGAACTCAGTTTCAAATATACTAATTTCATAGGCAAATTAGCCAATTGTTATTCATGGCAGGACATACCATGCAAGCATTTCAGAAAAATTTTAATTGTAGTTGATGTTTCTGAAGTGAATTCTTGGACATAGCCGTCTATATAATTTTGATGAATCACTCCATAGGAGAAAATTTAGTATCAACTGATTCAATGTGCAAATAATAAAATGTTAATATATTTAGGTATATTTTATATTAGTGGCCAAAAAAAAAACACATTAGAAGTTGACTTTTAGAATTTTGTTTAGGGGATTTATTTAGCTGAGATCACAAGGAACTATTAGATGTCATTTTTGGGTGTGTTTTAGATGAATATAATGTTATAAAAGCTGGGCATTGGTCAGTTTCTCTTTGAGTATACAAGGAAGAAGTTCAGAGTTTATTTAATAACTATAATTTCATGTAAAACAGTGATGAAATTTGTAAAAATATTTGAGCTCTTGTTTAGAAAATTTAAGACTTTCTTTTAGGAACATGGTTAAGAACTGATTTACACATTTTATTTTAACATGAGTTTTGTTCTGTAGTACAGAATCACACTTCCGAAAATCTCTACTCAACAAGAGTAGAAACTAGGCAGGCATATCTTAGGGTATAACAATTTTAACATGTGTCTATTTTGGGCACAGCTCAGAGATAACCAATGTTGTTTAATATTCATTGAGTATCTCTTGGGTTGCTGATTGTATATTTTTAAGACAGATATTACTTGAAGAGAAAAAGACGTGATTGTCAGTAAAACCTGTAAATCAAAACTTGTGCTATTCACAGACAATTTTCATATTTATTTCAGTAAGTCACCCTTGTGTGTAACTTAGTTCTTTCACCACATATTCTTTTTATCTGTGAACCATCATGCATATTCTTTTTATCTGTGAACCTTTCTGTCTTCGGAAATTCTCATCCTTATTCACATGCTTTATTCTTCCAGGGAAGTCTCAGCTTTTTAATTACCTTAAATACTTAGTGCTTACTTAGGTCTCTGGAGTTGATTATGTGCCTTTACCTCGTAAGGTTACTTTGAGGGTTATTTTCGATGCCACAATTGAGAAATTCATTGAAAAAGGAAGAGTAAATATATTCATTCATTGTGCAACTTCTTTATGTAGCTGGTGTCTAAATACTACTAGTTAGTGCTCACTACATATCTTTAACTAAAAAACAGTGTAAATAAAAGATGTGAATATTGCTAAGGATTAGTTTTCCCTCCAGGAATGCCTAGTTCAGTTGTTTCAGTCGTGGCATTTGAAAATCTGTTGGTAGTGCTTCTCAAAGGAAAGATAAGAACAAAACTGGCAGAACCAATAGTGCACTAGTTATCATCTATATAATAAAAGCCTAAGTGACCGGTATGGCAGAACGACCAGAATGACCAGTTGCAATGATGTGCCCTAACTACCAGGGGGCAGATACTCAATGCAGGAGCTGCCCCCTGGTGGTCAGTGCACTCCTATAGGGAGAGCGCCACTCAGCCAGAAGCCGGGCTCACGGCTGGCGAGTGCAGCAGTGGTGGCAGGAGCCTCTCCTGCCTCCACAGCAGCGCTAAGGAACAGCGAGCTGAGGGGTAAGGAGTGAGGGGTCCTGGATTGTGAGAGGGCACAGGCCAGGCTGAGGGACGCCCCCCCCCCCCCCCAGTGCATGAATTTCATTCACCAGGCCTTTAGTTTAATATAATAGCACTGTCTTGTATTTATGAGTATACTAGAGGTCCGATGCACAAAATTCATGCATGGGTAGGGTCTCTAAGCCTGGCTGGCAATCAGGACCAATTGTGGGGTGACTAGTAGGGCAATTGGGGGGCCCCCACTGGCACCCGCCTTGGCTGGCCTGGCGCCGCCCGCTCACCGGCCTCACCCCCTGCCATTGCCGCCAGTTGCCTCCCTCTGTGGGGCGACTGGCAGAGTGACTTGGGGCCCTGCTGACACCCACCTTGGCTGGCCTGGGGCATGCAGGCTGGGGGCAGCTCCTGCATTGAGCGTCTGCCCCCGGTGGTCAGTACATGTCATAGTTACTGGTCATTCCACCTGTCATTCTGCCGTTTGGTCGATTTGCATATTAGGCTTTTATTATATAGGATTTTTGTAAGCCAGAAGATCAGAACTCAATTTCACCATCCATAGATGTGCCTTGTAATCTCTTCACTTTTCTTATTGTTATTATATGCAAACCAGATGCAGAAGCTGAGTCAGAGGTAAAGGAGCATTGACTCAGAGTTGAAGCTGAGCATGGGATCTTGGTCTTATAATTCTGACTGCATCACTCTATCTATAACTACTGTTTACTCAGGGTTGTGTTGTCACTAGATAGGAGAGCATGTGCAGAACCCCAGATGAACACTACTTCTTAAGCTATAAAGATCCATTTCCCCTGAGGATGTGAGAACCAGCTGCACTGCACAAACACTACATTGGTCCCTTGCAGAAATTTTGCCGACATATCAGCCAGGTTTGGAGGATCTTTGGTATCTTACAGGAGTCCTTCCTAAAACTTTTTGAGAACCCCTTATCCATCACACCCCCAAACAACAGTACTTCCTTAATTCATTTTCACATTATTAGACAACTTGAGTATTAATCTATATATATAAAAGCCTAAGCGACCGAACGACCAGAATGACCAGAACGACTGGTCGCTATGACGCTCACTGACCACCAGGGGGCAGACACTGAACTCTGGAGCTTCCCCCTGGTGGTCAGTGCTCTCCCACAGCGGGAGCGCCGCTCAGCTGACTGACCCATCCCAGCAGCCCAACAGCCCGGTGGTAGCCACTCCCTCCCTCAGTAGTACTGCAGGTTCAATCTCTGGAGACGGGCCAGGCACTGATGGCCCAGTGCCACCAGCATGATCCCTTCAGTGCTGCTGGCCTCCTGGAAGTCAGCCTCGGGCACCATGGCTGCTTCCCCTCCCTAGATGCTCTGCAAGGAAGAAACAATATAAAAGTGGCCGCCAGGTGGCTCCCCGACAACCAGTGCAAATGTCAGGAGGGCGGATCTGGATCCGGGGCCAGCAAGGGTGTCCCACCACCTGCCCAGAAGGCCGATCTCGTCCTGGCCCCCCTCACCGCCCTCGGGACCCCACCCGTGCATAAATTTGTACACCGGGCCTCTAATGTTTTATATTTACCTTGACCTTTATGTCCTATTGAGTCATCTACATTTCAACATTGGGTTGCTTTTATCTCAACTTACCCTAACTTCTCACTTGGTAACTTGATCTCGATTCTCCCTTTGGTCCCTTTAAGTTTGCTGTTAATATTTTTTTGGCTTTGGCATTTGTACCTTGACTTTCTCCTGGATTTTGGCTTATCTAGTCTTTCAGACTCTGAGCATTTTCCATAGCCTTAGTAGGAGTTCCCTGTCTCATTTTTCATATTCCTCTGAATCTGAATCCCACCTATCCCACATAAGGAAGGTGTCAGAGGGATTCGAACAGTTTTCGAGTGAATGTCTAATGTTTACCTTATAAGATTTCTAAAGCATTTTATGAACACAGTTCTAGGAAAGACAGATCTGAGCTTATGTAGGTTTTAAAAATTGTGATAAATAGATAAATGTGTTTCTAAACTAGTTTTAACTGCTACATGATGGATCTAAAGAAGGAGTTATTTGAGAAGGCAAAGGAACTCTTAAGTTCTATGATTGATATTTAATTAATTGGAAATTCTGAACCCAATTAAGGAACAGCCATGCATTACACATCACCACAAGCCTTAGAAGTGAATACTACTTTCTCTTTTCGTTCTTTCTGAACAGGAAGCTGTTAATAATGAATCCTGAAGTGGCATTCATTTACCTCCCCCCTGGTGAATGGAGGTTTTCTCCAGATGATTTGAAGTGTTATACATCAGCTTTTCATACCAGGGATTAGGAAATGTTGGCTAGAAAGAGTATAGTGAAGCATATTGTTTTGAAAAAGGTGATTACTTTTATTGGCATTGCTCTGTGAAATACATGGATTGTTTCAGCACACTTGAATAGGAAATTGAAATCCCTAACCAGCCCACACATACTCTCTGATCCCTGGTTTCCATCAGCTTTATGTGGTTTTGCTCCATGGATAATTTAGAAGGAAGTTTATTTTTGTCACAAATGATGCTCCTCTGCTCTAAATCATGGTTCTAAAAACTTAGCTGATCCCATTTTATTACTAGCGGCCCAGTGCACGAAATTGGTGCATGGGTAGGGTCTCTAGGCTTGGCCGGTGATCAGGGTTGATCTGTGGGGCCCCTGCTGGCACCCACCTTGGCTGACCTGGGGCCTGTGGGCTGGGGGCAGCCCCTGTGTTGAGCGTCTGCCCCCTGGTGGTCAGTGTGCATCATAGCGGCTGGTCATTCCACGAGTTGTTCAGATATTTGGTCGATTTCCATATTAGGCTTTTATTATATAGGATTGGAAATAATTTAGCAAATTTCTGTTGATAATTTGGGAAGGTACTTAATGAAACAGAATCAAAACTTCACTTGTTTACTTTTTTCTCCCAAAGGCTTATGACCACCAACCAAACCTGGATTAAATGAAGTAGGGAAAATGATTACTCAGATTTGTAATCCAGATGCCATCTCTCAAGTAGTTGAACTGAGCCTTTACAAATGATCTTTCAGATTCTGGCCTGGTTTTTGGGTCTTGGACATGTGTTGCTGGTTGTTTTCCCTAATGCAGAGTTTTTTGGGTAGATAAAACAAGCAAATAGAGCTGTCTGCTGTCTGCGAACAGCCAAACTATAAATATCAAGTAGGTAGTGTTGGAGGAACTGTTATATATTCTTTGCTTTGCTAAGAATGTAATTTAGCATTAGAGAGGTTGGGTGATCACTGCCACAATTTTGGACCTTTAACTCAGGTAGAAAAGAAGAAAAATTTATTGTAGAATCTTAATGATGTTTTTGTATTATGTTGAGAGTTTTATCAAAATCTTTAGAGCAGTGATATATCTATTAGGAATATGGCTTTTTTTTTTTAAACAAAGAACCAGTCCTTGTAATGTTTTCTTGATACATGTGGTTCCTACTCTCCCCTTTTAATGGGATTATAATTTGAATCACATTTTTCAATATTGCTATCTAGAAAAAGATGGGTAGAACTTTTTGGCAATGTGGAGATGAAGTCGTCAGAAGTCCTAAAGGTTCTTTAACACTTGGTGCCTTTATATTCTTATGCATTTTGACAGAGAGTCTATAGGAAGAAGGCTGTCTTTTGTATGTGAAGGCATCTAATGGCAGCATTAGCATGGTGGTTTTGACACTAATATTGGAGCATTAAATTTAGCTACTTTGTATAGAAGATCATTGCACTTGAGCAAAGGCTGGAGACTTTATTTTTGGAGTCCTGAAGATTTCCTAATGTTGATGAGAATCGGGTCTGACTTTAGAAACCTCAGGGTATAAATTGTGCTGATAATTGTTCTGAATTGAACCTGGAGAAAATGCTGATGTGTTCACTCTTAAGCAGAGTGATTCATCATAGAAACCTTATCACGGACAGCTCTGGCAGAGCAAAGCGAAGTGGAGTTAGAAATGAAAGGAAAATGGAAATGGGAGTTCTGACATACATTAGGAACTTTTAGGTCTTTTAGGAAGAGGCTGTTGGGTGGCCATATTCTTTTCCATCTTAATTAATGGGTGAGTTTCTGTTTGCAGAAAGCATCTTACCTTTCCATGCCACATGCAAGCAGCCCCTCACCTCTGTTCCCATTGTTCTGTGCTCATGGGATTATTTTTAGACCCATGTGGCTGCCCAGTCTGCTAGCTTTCACAGTCATAGCCAGTCCTGTTACATGGTATTGTACTAGGGTCGTGACATTGCCATGCTGGGCCCTGGTGACAGTGTTTATAATGTGGTACCCTTTCTGGGTGGATTTTCAGACACAGGGCATCAACAATGGTATGGAGCCAAAAGGATGAGTAAGTGTGAAATGTCCATTAAAATACCTGGGAGGAAGATGAATTGGAGGGTAGGAGGGGTGCAGGTTTGTGATATGCAACTGGGGAAAGAATCAGTGAGATTCAGTTATTACTATTTCTGTGGGCCCATTTTTTTTCTCTCCCAAAGGCTTATGACCACCAACCAAACCTGGATTAATTGAAATAGGGAAAATAATTAGTCAGCTCAGGCTGCCATAACAAAACACCATAGACTGGGTGGCTTAAACAACAGGAAATTATTTCTTACTGTTCTGGAGGCTAGGAAGGTGTAAGACCAAGGGGCCAGGTGATTTGGTTCCCTAGTGAGGGCTCACTTCTTGACTTGCAGATGGAAGCCTTCTCACTGTGTCCTCACACAGTAGAGAAAAAGAGGAAACAAGCTCTGGTATCTTCACTTATAAAGAGCACCAATCCCGTCATGAGGGCCCCACCCTCATGAGTTCATCTAAATCTAAATACCCATCAAGGGCCCCATCTTTAAATGCTATCTCATTAGGGATTAGAGTTTTTCTATATGAATTTGGGGGAGGGGAGAGAATTCAGTCCATAATTGTTACTCATTAGGCCATCATTGAGGTTGCTAAAACCCAAAATGACTGATTTGAATTTTATATCTCTCTGATAGAGATTCTTGAAATATTGAAATAATATTAACAATATAATTAATATAATTAAATACTTAATAAAAGAATCAACAGGCCAAAAAAGACTTTGAGCCAATGTCTTCTCAATACAGCATGCCCTGGAATTTTATAGACAAAATTTATTTGACTGCTAGTCCATAACTGGGACTGCTTTTTTGTGAACGGCTTAGTAGCATTACAACCCCCCCCCCCCCCCAACACACACACACATTAATGTCACTGACAGCCTAGTTTTAATTTTTCCACCCCTCGGATCGACAGAGATTATGAAGGAGGAAGACAGAATTAATTGGGGGGAATTTAAGGGCTATCACCTTTTTATTCTAAAGAATTCTGAGTATTTTATACAGATTACCTGATAACTTCTTTGTGATGTAAACATAGGTAAGATTCTTTTTCAACATTTTGAAGATGAAGGGCTAAGGCACAGATATTTCCCAAAAATATCTCAGCAGGTTCCAGTTTTTATTACCTCTTGATAGCTGAAATTGAACTTATTCTGCTCCTAAGTAAGATAGTTGGGTAGTGTTCTGAAATCCAGGATCTTAGTGTTGTTGACTCCTTATAGCTGAATAATAATGGCACGGTACATTAAGTATAATTGTGTTAATTGACAGCTTTTCATGTGTGGGAGTTTATTAATACATGGATGCCTAAGTATTTTTAAAATTACCTTATTTTAATGAATGCTGTTTTGCTTTCTTAGCTAATTTGAAAAGAAGAAGTAACCATCTAATTTACCTGTCTAGAATCTGCCAGTCTGTAAATCAGTAATCATTTTCTGGATCTGTTGAGGTAGAGGTAGGTTAAAGCATGAAGAAAGGCTAGATGACTTGTAAAGATCACTCCAAGAAAACTTGAGTTCCATATAAACACATTCTTTGATACAAATTACTTTGAAGATGCTAATCTCTAACCTGTTAAAATAGATTCGTATCTGCATATATCAGGACTCTTGGTTGAAAGTGACAAAAAAAATCATCTCAGATTATTTTAAGCTAAAAGGGAATCATCACATATGGTTGAAAAGTAACTGACTTCAGGTCTGGCTGAATCTAGGTGCTTAAATGATGGCATTAGGAACCTGTGTCTACCTGGTTCTGAGTTCTTTCATGTTTATTCTCAGGCAGGCTCTTCCCTTAGGTTGCAAGATGACCATCTGCACTCAAAGCTTTTGTTTTACTGTCTTAACACCTTAGCATAAAGTGAAAATGTATTTACTGGAAGTTGCACCAAAAGGCTGATATTACTTCCTCTGATTGGCCTGGATTAGGTAAAGTATCCACTCAACAATGAATTGCTGTGGCCAAGAGTTATGATATCCTCATTGTTCAGACCTGTATTGCAGGGGCTGAAATCAGCCTCAGTGAACTTACAAGTATAAAGATGGTTCTGCAAAAGAAAATTGGAGGCTGTTGTCAGAAAAAGAGTTTAGGTTGCCGAGTGGGCAGGAGTAACAGATAGTTACCACAATGCGTTTGTGTTTTAAAGATTTATATGTATGTGAAACTTTACTCAGTTATTTCTCATTTCTTATAGTTATGAATACGACAATGAAGTTTGAGGATTTCATATGTATATTTAAGTGTATTTCTAGAGTACTACAGTGGTCTAATAATTAGATAAATTGTGGAAGTTTTAACAACCATGATGTCAACCTACAAACTATATCTCAGAATGAAGAAGGGAAATGAACACTTAAAATTATAACTATGTAAATAAGTTGGTGATAGCGCATTAATAACGTAAAGAGATAAAGTTATTTCTTTTTATACTTTGGTTTGAGAGCTCAGAGTTTACCAGATGGTGGACTTTGTCAGGAGAAAATACAAGATCCAGAAATCCTCATTTAACCCACAGGAGGAAATTTGCATATAAACTTGCCATGCTCAGTATGAATTGTTCATTATGATCATTATTTCTATTAAAAACAATTTTTCTTGGTAGCCTGCAGGGTGGCCACAGTGGGATGCTTCCAAGACCGAAAATAAAAGGGCACAGTCACAAGGTGCCTTTGTGTGGTTAATGAACCACATGCTCAGTTATTACTTTAGGACTATTTCATATGCCATTGTGATTTCTGTCTCTTCTGAAATCCAGTACATTTATGTCTGTGCTGTTCATGTGGCAATCTGACCCTTTTTTTGTTTTTGTTTTTAAATGAGATTATTCATTAGAGTGTGATGGCTAAGAAATGGGCTTGGAAATAATATGGGTAGGTTTGAGGTCAGATCACTTGTGTGATCCCTTAACCTTTTAACACTCAGTTTCCCCATCTGTACTATAAGAACAATATCAGAGGAGTATAATAGTAGATATTTCATAGGCTTAACAATACCTGATACAGTGTAACCATTCAAAAATGTTAGTGATTGCAGATTACATGTTTATTCATGCCATTTTTCCTATTGTTATTTGTTATCTTACCTTCTACGAGTTCCTTGAGGACAGAGGACTTAAAAATAGTTTATGTTCTTTCAACAAATACTGTCGTGTATTGCACCCACTAAAAATTAGTAAATATTAAGTTGCAAAGTAAAAGTATAGAACTATAGATACTTCAATTACTGCTAGGCCTCAGGGTTTCCATTTTGTCACACCATCTCGTTTTCCTACTGCATTTACAAAGAGGCAGAGGAAAGAAGCAGAGAAATATTTCTTGTGATAAACTGGGGCAGAATGTATATTATTTATTTTTTAACTCATTGTCTTACTCATTCTGTTATCCATTCTTTTTTGTGTAACTTCACTGTGCATTAAGTAGGCACCAAGAATAGTTGGAGTAAGGGATGAACCAGATGGTTGGCTTAGTCAAGGTGCAAAGACAAAGTACAGCACTGAATACCACACAAAGCAGTGGGTACTCAATGTCTTCATAGAAATGCAGATTACATGTTGTGGTCCCTGGGGGAGGTGCTTGCATCAAGCAGAGAAAATAGCTTGCCTGAAGTTGTTTATTCTGTTATTTGTAGCTTCCTCAGCATAGAATGCTGACTGTATTTTGGTCTTGGTAAAGCTAATGCAAAGATGGATTAAGGCAGGGGTGGGCAAACTTTTTGACTCGAGGGCCACAATGGTTCTTAAACTGGACCGGAGGGCCGGAACAAAAGCAGGGATGGAGTGTTTGTGTGAACTAATATAAATTCAAAGTAAACATCATTACATAAAAGGGTATGGTCTTTTTTTTTTTTTTTTTTTTAGTTTTATTCATTTCAAACGGGCCGGATCCGGCCTGCGGGCCGTAGTTTGCCCACGGCTGGATTAAGGGGAAGGGTAGAATAAGGGCAGTTTTTAAAAGAGATATTTCTCATTTCAGAGCTCTGTACGCTTCCTTGGGCAAATGGTTATGTTTTTATGTACTTGGAAATGTCTAAGGTTTATTAAGCCATATCTAATTCATTACTATTCAAAGTGGCTATTAGGTGCATGGTACTAGGCCTGTCTTTGAGAGGAAAGTGCATAAAACACAGACCCTGTCTTCCAGGATCTTGGGGATCTAGTTGGAAAGTCAGACCTACAAAAGTTAGGTAATCATGAGCAAACTGCATAAGTATTTGTTGGTGCTAAGTAAGTAATTTAGACACAAAATATTATTATGGTTTGACTGAAGGAGAGACTCACCTTTCTGTGAATGGTTAATATAAGTTCTTGGAAAAGATAGAATTTTCAACTGGAGCTTAGCAATTGAGTCAGAGTTAGAGAGGAGAGGGAAGGATAATCTAGACAGGAAAAATGAAAACGATCTGAAAATGAGCGGGTATAGTCTGTCATACAAGGTTGGACACACAAATTGGGGCCAGAGTGACATGAAAGGCAATCTGAGAGTAGACTGTCTTCTAGCCGGCATGGTGGAGAGGATTCGGCTCATTACCCTCTCTGACTGAGGGACAGTGGCTGCTCTGAGGCCAATCAAGTTCAGGCTCAGCAGGAAAGAGCGTGGTGACGTGTGAGTGATGTCTTCCGTAGGTGCTGGTGGTGGGAGTGGAGTGCACCGCATTCCTGCCACATATCTGCCTTTCTTCTTGTCAGCAACAGGAATTTTGGAGCCCTAAGTCTTCCCAAACTTTTCAGACCATCACATTGTTATCCTGCAGGTGGACACTGGTCAGGGGTAATCACATTGATGTAGGACCCTCCAGGAAATTCTCAGCTACTAAACAAGTAAATCCCCCCAAAACAAAACATTTTAACAAGAGAACAGAATAAAAAAGAAAAAAGAAAAAAAATCAAGGCAGAGGCTTTATCCACAGGGCTTGTGTTCCGACAAATGCGATAGGATAAATTTGAAGTTTCTTTCTCTTCCCTCATTTCCCCCCTCCCTGTCACTCTCATTTTCCTCCAGGTTTTCTTTTAGGATGAAACTAGGTTAGTTATTACTTAGAATCAGAATCTCTTCATCTGTAATGCAAGTTGATTTTCTGATGTCCCCCTCGCCCCCAGTTACTGAAGTGAAACTGTAAGGATTTCATTATTTTCCCCTGTTCTTTTATTGGCTGCTTCCCAGAATGTAGGTTATCTTTGTGTTCTCATTACTGAAGCTACTTAATTCGCTGAAGTAAGTAACACATGCAGAACTGGTGGCTTTTTTCTTCCCTACCGTACATATTTTCCACATGTAGGGGCTCTGAAGGCCAGTATCTGTGAGAGCTTTCTTTCTTAGAAGGTAGGCAGATTTTACTAATAAGGACCAGCAACTTTTTAAATGAATTAAAGCCTTCTATTTAATGACTATGTAATGATGATCATCATCCCACTTTTCAGGTAGGGAACTTGAGACTCAGAAAGGTTAATTAATTTGTCTTAAGTCACACAACAAATAAGTAACAGAGTTTGGATTCAAACTCTGGCAGTTTGGCTCCAGTATACTTTTAATCTCAATGAGATGCTGTGTCTTGTGTTTAGCCCATTTACCCATTTGATCAAAAGTTATGGGGCCCTATCCTGTTTGGCTCAATGGATAGAGCATCAGCCTGCAGATGGAAAGGTCCCAGGTTCAATTCAGGTCAAGGGCACATGCCCGGGTTGTGGGCTCAATCCCCAGTAGGGGGTGTGCAGAAGGCAGCCAATCACTGATTCTCATCATTGATGTTTCAATCTCCCTCTCCCTTCCTCTCTCTGAAATCAATAAAAATATATTTTAAAAAAGTTATGGGAACAAATGAATTCTTGATGCACTTCATTACGGGGACTCTTGTTCTGCTTATCTTTGTGTTAAGAATAATGCTAGGGCTCTGGCTGCTTGGACTGTGGGCCCTGGCACCAGTGGGTTTCTGGTTCATTCCCGTGCCCCTTTTGAGGCATGTGCAGAAGGCAACCAAATGATGTTTCTCTCTCACACCAATGTTTCTCCCCCCTCTCCCTTCTCTCTAAAAATCAATGGAAAAAATATCCTTAGGTGAGGATTAACAACAACAAAAAAGATGTTAGAAATTGGGAAGGGTATTTTGCTGGCCACAGAGGATGCCCCTCCTGTAGGTGGATATTTACAATACAATTGTTGTGGCTTCCTATGTGCTTCTAATTCCTAGGAAGCTTAGGAGAGCAACTGGGGAAAGGAATTTACTAGAATAGCAAGCTACTTTATGACACATGATTTTGGAATTTTATTCCAAAGGGGTTGTTATATTGGTTGCTTAAAGGCTGTATTTAATAAATAAGACAACTTAAGAAAGGTGCTTAGCCACATGCAAACGAATGAAACTGAATTAGTTTGTCCCCATGTGCAAAACCTAATTCAAAATGTATCAAAGACCTAAATATAAGACACAAAACAGTAAGTTACATAGACTAAAATATAGGTACCAAACTTATGGACCTTGGTCATAGAGAACATTTTATGAACTTGACTCCAAAGGCAAGGGAAGTAAAGGCAAAAGTAAATGAATGGGACTATATCAAACTAAAAAGCTTCTGTACAGCAAAAGAAACTGACAACAAAACAAAGAGGCAGCCAACAAGATGGGAGATGATATTTTCAAACAGTAGCTCCAACAAAGGTTTAATTTCTAAAATATATAAAGAACTCATAAAACTCAACACCAAACAAACAAACCACCCAATCAAAAAGTGGGCAGAGGATCTGAAAATGCACCTCTCCCAAGAAGATATATGAACAGCCAATAGATATGTGCAAAGATTTTCAACCTCACTGGCAGTTAGAGAAATGCAAATCAAAACTACAGTGAGATACCCACTCACACCTGTTAGAATGGCCATTATCAACAGGACAAGCAATAACAAGTGTTGGACAGGTTGTGGGGAAAAAAGGAAACCCTCATTCACTGCTGGTGGGAATGTAGACTGGTACAACCACTGTGGAAAGCAGTCTGGTGATTCCTCAGAAAATTATGAATGGAGCTACTATACAACCCAGCAATCCCTCTTCTGGGTATATACCGAAAAACTTGAAGTCATTTACTTGCAAAGATACATGAAAACTTGATGTCATTTACTTGAAAAGATATATGCTCCCCTATGTTCCTTGCAGCATTATTCATGGTGGAAACAACCAAGTGTCCTGCGATAGAGGACTGCATAAAGAAAACGTGGTACATATGTGCAGTGGAATACTACTCAGCCGTAAGAAAGGCTGAAATAGCGCCATTTGTAACAACATGGATGGATCTTGAGAACATTATGCTAGGTCAGTGGTTGGCACACTGCGGCTCGTGAGCCACATGCGGCTCTTTGGCCCCTTGAGTATGGCTCTTTCACAAAATACCGACTTCTGCGCATGGGCCACGAAGTTTCAATCGCACTGTACATGTGCGCCCCGCACATGGTATTTTGTGGAAGAGCCACACTCAAGGGGCCAAAGAGCCGCATGTGGCTCGCGAGCCACAGTTTGCCGACCACAGTGCTAGGTGAAACAAGTCAGACAGGAAAAGCTAAGAATATATGATTTCACTCATATGTGGGATATAAAACTGAAGCTCGTGAACATAAGCAGCAGTGTGGTGGTCACCAGAGGGAAGGGGGTCGGGGGAGAAGGGGAGCCTAATATATGGTGATGAGAAGATTTGACTTTGGGTGGTGGGCACGATGCAATATACAGAACTTGTAACATAGAAACCCACGTCTGAAACCTATATGTTCATGTTGGCCAATGTTACCCCAATAAATTTAATAAATAAATTTTTAAAAAAGAAAGGGAAATGTGCTTAGATACAGTGCCTAGAGAGGACGACCAGAGATATTGTTGCATCCTTCTTCCAGTCCACTTTGCAGAAGTCGCAGGTGAATTGCTGTCTGATAAGCAGTGAATTGTGTTTTCCTGGCTGGAGAACACCAGACTACAGAGTAATGTCTGTTGATTCGAGCAGAGCAGAGATGCGTGCTGTCTGTGCAGGAGCTTCTGTTCTTTAAGCAGGAGAAACATTGACTCTTCTGTTGGAGGTTGGGACAAACCCACATCACCTCTTTCAGAAATTCAGAAATTGACAAAAGTTGATTCTCTAAACATAGACTTGTCCCTTCTAAAAGCTGGTTCTAACTCAGGGATCTTTGAAGTTGAATGTTGATGAAAATCAATCAAATTTGTCAGTCAGTTGTAGAACCACTGTGATCAATAACTACATTACCAGTAATGTGAACACTATTCTCCTTAGAAGTATTGCCCAGATTCCAAATGCTGCCTGTCATGTTTAAACCCCCCTCCCTTTTTTTTGTGCCGTCCCCGATCCTACATAAAAATAATCACACATTATTTTTCTTGACTGGAAAAGCATTGCAAATGTTTTTGCACAAGTTCTGGAGCTTTAGATATTTTTCTACCAGAGATGTTAAGAAATTTTAAAGCCCTTTTTTTTTCTAATTACAGAAGTAAGACATCTTGTATCCTGTGCTAATATGTGTTCACTTACCTTATGTTTTAAAATTGATTTTTACAGAGAGAGGAAGGGAGAGAGAGAGAGAGAGAGAGAGAAACATCGATCGGTTGTCTCCCAACCTAGGTATGTGCCCTAACGGGGAATTGGTATATAAGACTATGTTCTAACCCAACTGAGTCACCCAGCCATGGGTTAGTTACCTTATTTTAATGTTTTGCAAACACACTTCATAAATATTTTTTGCTTGCTGTTTAATTTAATTAATTGGCTAATTAATTAATGTTTGCTTCCCCTTCTACCATGTAACCTCGATAACAACAGGGATCTTTTTGTCAAGTTCTTCACTTAATTTAGAGCCTGAAGCAAAGTCTATTAGAACATAGATAACATTCAGTAAATACTGATGAATGAATACATGAATGAATGTGCACACTTCAGAATTAATAGACAAATAAAAGGAAGAAAATAAACATTTGAAAGATGTATATACAAGCATCCTTGCATTTGCAGGACTGTAAAACTGACTATGCATGCTGAAGGTATGCAAAACAATCCTAATAATCAATGAGAAGAGTTACTATTGTTCTTTGACTTTTAAAAAATTTTGCCAAATCATTAAGCTCTGTCTTGCTTTTGGCTATAAAGGCATAGGGAAATAAAAAAAGTAGTAAAACTAATATTTATTTAGTACATGCTAATTTTTAGAAACTTTAAGATGAAAGGGGGTGATTCCTTTGTAAAATCACATCAGAAGTAGTTTGAATAGTACTTGCTTTCTTGATATTGTACAACTAACGAAATGGAATGAGCATCTTTTCTATGCCCAAATTGTCATAATCCTTCCTAAATTGAATCAGCTTCCAGCATTTTATCCTCTGCGCTTTCCATGTCAAGAAATGTCTGTGAGGGTTTCTTTAATGTGAAGTGGTTTTTTGTTTGTTTGTTTTTTGCCAGCACCACTTCCTCTGGGACACTGTTGTCATTTTGTTACAACCACTTTCCTGTTTATGTTGACCAGTATGCCTTCACTGAGTGCCTCCACTAGAAAACTAGTCTCTCAAATGGTCAGTGGCAGCATTGTCTGTCTACGTGCCCATGACCAGCGAGATCGTCTATGCCTCCATTTACATTTGACTACAGATTTCACTTCCGGTGTTATCACGTTTTGTTTCTGTGCAGTTCTTTCATCTTTGTTGGCCAACTCTCTCTTTTGAATATCCATGTTGTATGAATTTATCACAGGGAGATAAGAAGGCAACACAACCACACAGTATGCTTTCGGTACATGAACTGGATAACAAATGTGTAGTAACCAATCACTGACAGACTTTGAAAGATGCACTATGATTGGTCACTGATCAAGATGCACATATGTTATTTACATAGTCATTAATTGTGGACTAAAGAGGTAGCAGTGAAGTTTGTACTTTATGTAATTGCTCACAGTTCATATACCATGCTAACTAAAATTTGTACTGTTAGGGGAAATTTAACTAAACTGAAATTTCACACACATTGGAACCAAGCAAAGTGAGGACTCCCTTAATTCCAGGCTATTTTATGTACAGATGTGTATTTTTTTCTTCACTAAAGTGGAATCACTTTATGTATATGAATTGACAATTTTATTTGTTTATTTAATATTATGCATATACATAAAAAACCAATAATCTTAACTTCATGTTTTATGACTATATGGTATTTTATTTTTAAATATATTTTTATTGATTTCAGAGAGGAAGGGAGAGGGAGAGAGAAATAGAAACATCATTGATGAGAGACAATCATTGATTAGCTGCCTCCTGCATGCCCCCTACTGGGGATAGAACCCACAATCTGGGCATGTGCCCTGACCAGGAATCGAACCGTGACCTTCTGGTTCATAGTTCAATACTTAACCACTGAGCATCACTGGCCGGGCAACTATGGTATTTTATTGAACAGTTGTGTTATAGTTTATTTAATCAATCTTCCTTTTTTGGACATTTTGGCTTTTCTATTTTCTTAATTATAAAATTGTGGTGATCACCTGTAGCTAAGTCTTTGAGATAACGACTGCTATTTATTTGAAATGAATGTCTTTCTAATGATCGAATTGCTGGCTCACTGGACTCATATACTTAAATTTTTTTTTTATTGATTTCAGAGAGAAAGGGAGAGGGAGAGAGAGAGATAGAAACATCAATGATTAGAGAGAATCATTGATCAGCCACCTCCTACACACCCCCTACTGGGGATTGAGCCTGAAACCCAGGCATGTGCCCTGATCAGGAATGGAACCATGACCTCCCCATTCACAGGTCAGTGCTCACCTGCTGAGCCATACCAACAGGGCTCGACACATACACTTCTAAGACATTTCCATATCATTCCAAATTTCCCTTCAGAGAGTGATGCTTCCTGTTAGGCTCCTATCAGTGATATAAATTTTCTAAATCATTGCTGATATTAGACATTATCATTCCTTTTCATTTTTGCCATTTTTATTAGGTAAAAAACATTTTAATTAGTTTTGAATACTAGTTAGGTTGAATATTTTTATGAGTTTATTTGAGTAAATACATTTTGAGCTATGAAATTTTATTCTTGTTCTCTTTATAATAGTTTCCAGATGGTATGGTGTTTTTTTTTTAGGTTATTTGAGTACATACATTTTTACACACACACGCACACAAAACAAACACACACATATATATTGGTGTACCTGAACTACATTCATATGTACATACCATTCTTAGTTTTACCTTGGGATTATAAAGAATATCTGTGGGCCTTAGGTTTGTAACATAGCCATCAGTTTCCAAATGCTATCCTTTAAAAAAAAAAGAGAGAAGAAGAAGGGGAACATAACCCATGACCTGGAGGAGATGCTAGTTAATTTTTTATTATGTTATTTTCAGGAGATGGGGTCAAAAGGAGCTAGTAGGGCATTCAATTATGTGCTTGAGTGTGTTGGAAATCCCTCCCCGCTCAGGTGTACAATATTTTACTTGGGCTTGTTTTTCAAGTGCATTGAAGTGTGACTAAATATTTTTGGTGCTCCATTATGTAAAGAAGAGGCCCATCTTGTTAAATATTCCTTCATCAACTTTGTAGTTAGCCTGTAAGGACATGGGCGTTAGGCATCGGACAGAGGGAAGGTAGGTGGGAGGCGGGCACCTGGGCGAAACTGAGGATAGGGGTGCTCCGTTGTCTCCTCCCACTGTTGTAGAAAAGTGATTGGACCAAGCTTGTTTCTCTCTAACCATTTTGGATGGTTCATAAATGGGGAAGGAGAGAAAGTCATGAGGTTGGACCTCAGCTCATCTGAGGGCTAAAGGTTCTTTGTCACACACCACACAGAACTGGAGCGCTGTCCTTCCGGAGAGTAGTGGAGAGCGGAGATACAGTTTAGAACCAAAGGAAGAGAGAAGAGCTTTGGTTTCTTTTTGTCTCGAGGTTGAGGATAAGCAAGGAAGATGTCCACTGAAGATGTGGAAGGGAAGCCCAGCAGATTTGGGGACGGAGGAAGAGCTCAGAGCTACACGTTCCTCAGGGTGGTGCAGCCAGTGTTTAACCGCAGTATTTTCACTTCTGCAGTCTCTCCCGCCGCAGAGCGAATCCGATTCATCTTGGGCGAGGAGGATGACAGCCCAGCACCCCCTCAGCTCTTCACCGAACTGGATGAGCTGCTGTCCGTGGATGGGCAGGAGATGGAATGGAAGGAGACGGCGAGGTGAGGCACGGTGGATGTTGCAGTACTGACCTGGGGGAACAAGGGTGGGCAAGAGAGTTGAGTGTGAATGAGCACCTTTCTCTAACCTCAGCACTTTGAATAACCGATGAGCATGATGTTGGCTGGGTTAGGGAATTAAACAATTTTTCTCTTCTCTTTCTCATTGACGTGATGCTGGACACCCTTTATTGTACTGCTAGAGCATCGTTTCACTGATCCGTGTTGCTATAATTTTAACCCTTACGAGGAATTAATAGTAAATCTCCATCCATATACTACTTATTAGTGAAATATTTTAAAGATAAACTCAAGTACCCAAACATGATAGTGTAAGAGATATGTGCCCTCACTCTCCGCATGTCAAAATACCTTGTGAGATGATGTTTGATTTATTACCCGTTCCCTGTTAGGGAGGGAGGTTGCAAAGGCAGTAACTGGTACCAACAAACTTGCTATTATTCCAAGTAAAAACCTCTCATCTTTTTAAATATCCAGTGAAAGTAAGTAGAAGGTTCACCCGAACTTAGAGTTTAGAGACCTGAGTTCTATTTCAGACTCTGTAGCCTGTTAGCTCAAAACAGTTTCTCAGAACTTTGATTTCATTATCAATAGAGTAGATAATAATGCCTATTCCATATAACATGTATTCTATATAAGATATGTAACATATGTAAATATAATATTATACAATATATGTCTGCTTATTTTATATAAACACACATGTATGTATATAATGAAATTCTTTGTAAATTGTTAAAGCACTGCATACATATCCAAGTTTTTGTTAATTTCATGGTAGCAGAGCTTTTCTTTCTTTCATATATAGATTTAGTTATATATTCCACTCTAAATCTTTGATGACATATAACATTTACATAAGATAAAGACTGATATAATGCAGTTGTTGGTCTCTCATTGCCATCATTACACAGAGAGTCAGTATATTTCACTTTCTTAAACAGAATTATGTTAAGATATGCCTTTTATAGTCTGTAATTTAATTAAAACCAATTAAATTTAACCAGTGTGTTTTGAATGCCCAGTATAGGTCAGGTACTATTTTAGGTATTGGGAATGCAGAAGTAAATATTTTTATTATTTGCTTTTTTAGGGCCTCTTTTCATGATATAATCATTGTCTCTTATTCCCATTCTCAGTACCAATAACCTGGATATATAAAGTCGTCCATAAAGTAGTTCATAAAACATCCTGCAAAAGGAGGCTTTTGAAGCAAAAACTTTTCTTAGTACCTGCATTTCATTCTTTCTTTACCTTCTTTCTGACAGAAAAAGAATGAGAGTTGTACTGTGCAATCTGAATTAAGTGTTGGGGAGATTTTGGTTTAGCCTTGGCTCTGTGTTAACTAGCTGTTTAACTTCGGGCGAGTCATGTAGTCATGTCATCTTCCTGAGTTTGAGTTTTCTATTCTATCAAATGAGGGTCATATTGGGTTACATCCTCTCTAACATCATGCAATTTTAGAGCTCTAAAATTCCATCCATGCTGTATATTGGTGTAGTCAGCTGTGATTAGAAGACATATTTGACTCTTATTTTTATCTTAAAATTCTGTGAGAGTACTTTATATAGATTAGAATTCAGGTATAGCACCCTGTTTTTCTTTCAGTCAAGTGAAGACTACACTTTATTTTCTATGACCCCTGGTCCCAGAAATGTGGAGAGATCACAGTTCACTTATAGGTAATAAAATGTTGAGAGAGGTGGACATCGTATTTTCCTTTAAGGTTGTTAAAGATTAAGATGGACTTGATACTGTATTATCTATAAAGACTTTATTTTCTTGGAAGCATATGTGTCATTTTGATGATGCCCTTGGTTCCTGGGAGATTGGACTTCTGGAGAAGGGGTGGGAGTATGCCAGGTGTCAGAGGGAAGCTGTCCAGGAAGAAACATACTTACACGTAATCAACACCCTATGACTTCTATATAGGACTTGCCACAGTTACTGTTAACTATTAATTAATCATATATGTGACATTATTGTTTTGGTTTTATCTCCCTCATTACACTAATTCATATGAAGGCAGGGATCACCATGTCTGTGTTTTACTACTGTATTCCCAGTTCCTTGCTATACATAATAGGTCAGTAATATTTGTTGAGTGTGATTAGTTGAGAACTGATTGCTTTATAAACAACTGTTCTACATATACTTTCTTAGAAGTCTTACTGGATCAAAATTGGAGTTCTGTGATAATCCATCCCTGATTGATAGATAGCTGACTGATAGACCCAGGGTACCAAGCACATCATTGAGAAAGCCCAGAAGAGGACTTGTGTTTGATGTTTCAAACTAATTCATCAATATACTGATGACATCTGCTTTTAGTTCTCTAGCCCATACTTCTTGCCTCATTTGACTGAAAACAAATGGTTGGCCCAGCTGGTGTGGGTCAGTGGTTGAGTGTCAATCTATGAACCAGTCATGGTTCTATTTCTGGTCAGGGCCCATGCCTGGGTTGTGGGCTTGATCCCCACTGTGGTGTGTGCGGGGGCAGCCGATCAATGATTCTTATCATTGATGTTTTTATCTCTCTCTCCCTCTCCCTTCCACTCTGAAATCAATAAAAATATATTTAAAAACACACACACACAAATGGTTGGATGGCTAATGAGCATCTCAAAATAACATGTCTAGAATGAAGCTTCTGATTCATTTACTTCAGATAAGCTCCTCCTACAGAGTTCCTCACTACAATGAAAAACTCCATTTTTGTAGCTGCTCAAGCCAGAAGCATAGTAGTCTTCCTTGACTCCTGTCTTTCTCTATACCCCTCACTTAATCCTTTGGAAAATCCTATCTATTTATCCTCAAAGATATTCAGATATTCAGAATCTCACCATATCTTATATTCAGTATTGCCATAACCTGGTCCAAGCCACCATTATCTTGCAAATGCTTCTTAGCTAGTCCACCTCCCTGCACTTGTCCCGCTCTTACCTCCCTCATGAATCATCCACCATGATCTCTTTGACCTCGTCTGCTTCTTCTGTTCCTCTTGTTCGATCTGCTTGCACCTCACTGGCCAGTCATGCTTCTGTGTCAGGGATTTTGCATTTGCTGTTCCCTCTGTTGGAAATGCTCTCCCAGCCACATCCCCACGGTTATCTACATGTGGCTCATTTTCTCACCTCCTTCAGGTCATTATTCAGATCTGACCTTCTCAGTGACTGCCCTTTCTAAAGTGGAAACATCCCCCCAACTCTCTATCCCCCGTTCTCCATAATTTTTATCTTTAGCACTTACCAGCATTTAGCATTTTACATCTATTGTTATTTTCTCTTCCTAATAAAATTAAAGCCCCCTGAAGGCAGGAATTTTTGGTTGTTTTGTTCACCACTCTGCTTCCAGTGCCTACAACTACCTGGCACACAGTCTACAATCAAGACATCTGTGCTAAGACAATGAGTGGAGAAATGGGACCTTGATTCTTAGTTTACTGCTCCACCTAAATCCTGTTGGGAAGTTTTGAGGTCATTGTGCCTCCAGAAATTATTCAGGTTTTCAGTAACTTCTACTTCCTGTATGTTTGCAATAATTTGACTGCCATTTATGATGTCCAGTTTCCAGACATGATCGGGGTTCTTTTTCCCATGAAAAGCTCTCAAATCTACCAGACCAATAAAAGTGTTGTGCTTAGAGGGAATTCACTTTATATATGAAAGTGCAGCATGGGTATTTTTGTGGCTAACTTATAAAATTAAGAAACCCCAATTGACAGATTATTTATTCCATAGAGAACTAACCTACCAGACTTCTTCAGCTTAATATAGTTTCTACTGTTCATACTCCCTACCCATTTTAATACTCTCCCTTTTAATATTCTATACTTTTTATTTGACTAATGATTTGATAGCACCAAGAATATCCTGCATTGAGTGTCAGAGTTACTGTAGTTTCAGGAAGTTCAAGTTAGCTCTGTCTTAAAAAGTAAGGAGGAGGATTTCAGTAGTAGGAAAAATATCCCCCTTTAAGTTGTGGGATTCACAGTAGTCATGTAAAACTATGAACAAGGGAAGCTTTTATTTATATGAAATTTGAAGTGTAGCCAGTTCTACCACCTTCATTTTTCACATCTTTCCCCTGCTCTTCCCTTTCCTAACAGTTAGAACTTTAAATTTTTACTGGCTCTTCCAACAGAGTTCAAGTTAAAGATTGTGCAAAGGGTGGCATGATGAGACCTAAGAAGACTACATGGTCAGTGGAATGCAGAGAGCACTATGTGGTTTTTTTTTCTTCTTCTTTCAATACAAGGCTTTTATTGTATCTTTATAATATAGCAAACATCTTTATAATATCACAAACAAGTGTGACAAATCATTCGGCATCTTGGTGTTTCTATAGCTGGACAACTTAGATATTATTCATCAGCCTACAGAACTGGTCCTTTTTGGAATATAGATACTATCTAAAAAATTTCTGATATCCTTATTTTTAACTGTTGTGGCTTGCTGAATCAAAGCAGCTGAATTTGATACAAGTTCAATGTCATTTCCTTCAAGAATCAACTCATCTTTCTGGGCTTGAGATACTGAACAAGCAATGCCTAACTTCATCTGAACTCTGGGAATATATTTTCGCCCAAGAAATTTCTAATTTCAAGAAGAGAACCATCCTCCTTAATAATGATGTTGATGGGGAAGTGAGTTTACACAGACCTCATCTTGTAACGGAAGCCCAATTTAACACCCCTGATCATGTTCTGTACATGACTGCGGATAGTGTGAACTGTGGCCAATTCCTTTCTATTTCCCCACCTTTTGTCAACCCAGAGTCTCTTCTTTTTCTTTCCTAGGAGACTGATATCTACATTGATGTAGTTGAAGTCCCTCTGCAGGGTGCCTCTGGGGCCCTTCACAATAACTGTGCATCCCTTCAGGGTGATGTCCACATTTTATGGGATGTCCACAGTCTGCTTGCTGAGAATGGTATTCATCCTCACAGCAGATGTGTCAAAAAGCGAGAGCACTGTGTTTTAAAGAGTACTCCTAAGTGTTAGTCCTTTTTGGAATATAGATACTATCTAAAAAATTGTAATGAAATATTTGATATTAGGGAAGAAGCCCATGTTTCTCATTAAGAATTTCTAGGAGCTAGGTTTTAGCTAATGGACTCATGAAGCAAACTAGTAAAGAATAAGTCATGGTCCAGCTTTGGTGACGGCCCCATCACCAAACTCTGTTTCTTTGAGTCAGTAATATCTCTGCAGAAATCGTTATTGGCTTTCACTTTTATTTCAGTGACTGCTCAAATGGGCAATGTTGTAAGTGGTGAATGTTACAAGAAACTGTGTTAAAGTTCACTCCCTCAGTGTCTCAGTGGGTAAAAAGGAAAGGCATCACAAGTTTCAGCAAATGAACACGCCAACAAAGGGAAAGGGTATTGGTGTTTCCCTTCTGTTGGGAGTGCACACAGGAGCACCCGCTCGTTCCAGTTTGCCCTGCAGACTGACCTACGTACCTCTGGAGAATCTGATTTCAGGGCCTGGCCATCAAACAGAGCCACGTGCACTGATCCTGGGGCCCTGGAGAGAAACCGCTCCCTTCCCAATTGACATTGACTTCGCTTTGCAAAATTCCATTGGAGACCAGGTTTATTGTTTCTGTAAGAAAAAGGCTGAAGGAAAGGGAATTTAATCACTTTATAATTCGATGTAGTTACAGCATACAGATAACTTATATAAATATGCATAAGTATAACTTTATATACCTTTTATACATACACATAAATTTTATAACAACATGCATAGAACTTTTGCAATAACTTTCACAGTTGCTCTAGAAATTTAAGCATTCTCCTTAAAAACATCATTTATCCCAGATACACACTAGCACTGGCTTTTTTAATGTGATGAGGCAATTACTAGTTAGCAAGAAATTTTATTATCATTTTAATAGTTTTATGAAGTTGGACTATAATCTAAGGCAAAGGTCATGTCAATTTTCCACAGTAAAACTGGCATATTTTTAAGTTAGAGGTCTTGTCTTTTCTTAATTATATTCAATCATATGATTGGAAAATTGCAAAATTCAGTGATTCCCAGTGAGTTTTCTATTTCTTCACCAAATGAGTTGAGTTCTGTTGTTTGGCAGTCACTCAGAGTGTGTTAAACTGCAGTGTGCTTTATCATTGTTCTTCTAAGACCTTGGACTAAATAAACTTCACCTAATAAACTCCTCTTCCAAGGTTACAAGTTTTGTAATTGCAAGCATTTAAAAAGCCAACTTTTGGAAATAATTTTCCTATAACATGTCAAGTACTAGGCAGAAGAAAAAGTGAGAAACTCATTGCAGATACATGATTATTCATAGCTACTATGAAGGGTAGATGGTGGCTTTTAGTACATTTAACAGGAAGAACATCTATTTTTTACCATTGTAATTACATGGTACTGAAGCACCTTTACAAATCCATTGGCTGAACTTTGGTACCTTGGCCTTAGTCTTTTCCTTAATGGGTTCTATTTGAGTTGAGTAGTTTTCAGTTTTTTGTTTTTTTTTTTCAAATTTGTCCTTGATATGTGAGGAGGATGGACATAGCCTGTGTAGTTTCTAGAATGAAACTCCCTGCCAATAATCTGTTTAAATGGTAAACTTAGTTGATGCCTGAAAGCATACGTTGGAAGTACCTTGAACAATCAATTCCTTGAACAATTAGAGCAATGCATTTTAAAGGAATTTAATAGTCCTTATTCCAGAGTTTCCCTTATGCTGTTAGCTGTGCTAGGATATGACATTATCACAACATTCAATATTTACTGAACTCAAAATGAAATAGATGCTAAACTGAACTATGAGATAATACATATCCCCTGAGAATGTGGATTCTAAGGAGCTGGCTAGTTTGAGACTGCATTTCATTCCTCTACTAGAGGCCTGGTGCACGAAATTTGTCAACTATGGGGGGGAGTCCCTCAGCCTGGCCTGTGCCCTCTTGCAATCTAGAACCCCTCAGGGGATGTCCAACTGCCGGCTTAGGCCTGATGCCCCCTGCGCTCACCAGCCGTGAGTCTGGCTTCTGGCTTAGCGGCACTCCCACAGGGGAGCACACTGACCACCAGGGGACTACTCCTGTGTTGAGCATCTGCCCCCTGGTGGTCAGTGCATGTCATAGCAACTGGTTGTTCCACAGTTTGGTCGATTTGCATATTAGGGTTTTATTATATAGAATTGTTATATCTTGACTTAAAGACCTGGTGTCCTCCAGGAAGGTGAGTAATGCTATTCCATAAATTCAAGCTAGTTAAGATTTATGATTTTTAAATATACTTTAAAAACTTGTTCAAAGTCATATTGAAGTCCAGTGTGGTTGCCTATAATATACACTATGGAGAGGAATGAAATAAAAGATCAAACACAGAAGAATGCAGAGTTTTTACTCCTTTAAAAAATTTTTAAAATTTAACTTATACTGTTTAAATAGTTGAGGATGATAGTAAAATAGAGCCATTGTCACATGCTGTATGTAAGTGAGGCTTAGTTTTCTCTCAAGAAATGGTTTTGGCAATATAAATTTATGGCAGATGGTAAAGAGGGGGACTCGTTTAGTAAAGATTAGCCGGAATTGAAGGCTGTATAAAACACTTCCCTTCACTGCGTTTCTAGCTGACTCATGTCATTCATCTTGGGCTTAAATTCTATGGCCAAAGATTCTATTCCTCAACTAATACGAATACTTTTAGGAATAAAAATAAGGAGTCACTACAGTCTTTAAATATGACATAATTTTATGTAACCCTGTCTTGGTTTCATATACTATATAATCTTCTAACCTCTACAGTCTTATCTTGAGTCATAACTTATAACATCAAATGTAAATGTGACTCACATAGTAGTTGCCAACAAACATGGTTAGAGATTCTGTCAGCAAGCATGAAAAGATAATACACCTAAAGTTAACCAATGTAATATGCTCCATAAAATGATTACTCTCAAAATAACCCCAATTACCTTTTATTGTTTTGGCAAATTATACGAGTATGATGTAAAATTGTCATTATTCTCTTACTTCTCTTTCTGTGGTTCTAATACCAGCCAAAGTGAAGAACTAAATTACACATACACAGACACACACAAGAATATTAAGGGTCTTTGGTTCTTTCTTGGGATGTTTTGCAATTACTTTGTAGAGATAAACAAGGTCCAGTTTTGAAGGTTTAAAACTTTGGTGGTGCTGTTGGTTTTTTAACTTGTGAGGAAAGCCTGTAAAAAGTCTCCACTGCCTACATATCTTGGGATACAGGGGAAAGGAGAAGGGTCTTAGAATTAAGGGTGAGGTTAGGAATAAGGTTGCCATTGACAAGTGGGAGTTTATTGGGTGGGAGAGGCTTACTGAGAGGGGTAATGGAGGGAGACTTTTCAAATATGGCTAAAATACTTCTGAATCACATGAGTGTTAGGCTTGCTTAAAATTCTAAATTTTCTATGACACTGTGGCTGATCTCTTGATCTCTTTTCCCTCCTGGTTCTGCTAATGTGTTTTTTCCTTCCTCTGGGGGTGGTGAGCGGTCTATAAATAATATCTTATGTAGAGCTTCCTCTGATCTCTGCCCTTTGTTCTCATGTTTAGTGAGCTAGGTGAGCATTTAGCTTTTCTAGGTAAACATTTTTCAATCATTAAACCTTTGGGTGAAGAATGTAGAAAAACAGTTTTTTATACCCCTCTGTTGATCTTTTTCAGTATCTTTTAGAAGGTTGAAGTGAGAGAAAAAAAAGCATTTTTCTTTGGATCATGCTGAATAGCAAAATGATAATGCTTTCCCTTTTTATTTAATGTGTATTTTTAACCAGTGTATGAAGAGTCTATATGTGTAATATGTGGGACATAAAAACTGTCAAGTGTGTTTTGCTCTCATTTCCATTAAACTTTTTTGATATATATTACTAAGCTATCAAAATGTCTAGGAGTCTCAGAAAGAAGAAGCTCTGAAAAAGGGTTGTTTGTTCCATTGCTAAGGTTAATAGATCTGTTATAAGAAGAAGATGTGTTGTTCGTTGAGCTTGTGTATCTTTAAACACATGTGAAGCCAGATTTTAAGGAGGGAAGAGAGATGAGCTGAGAAATATATATTAAAGTAAGACATAGCAACACATGCTCACCCTCTTTAGGCATTAAAGGGGAATTTTATATTCGTGTGACCACTTTACACCATGTTTTTCAAATATTTAAGATAAATATTGGTTTATAACTGATATTTCACCTTCTATAAATTTGCCTTGTGAATTCATAACAGAATTCACACAGTGGTGGCTATTTTTACCCATAGTAGGCTCTACCTACATGGATAAATCTGTAATGCATATATTTCTACCTTGTTTTAAAAAATTTAGTTAAATCATTCTTAAGGATTTTGTGGTTACTGATAGACAGATATAAAACCTTTGGTTCTGCCCTAACTGGTTTGGCTCAGTGGACACAGCATCGGCCTGTGGACTGAAAGGTCCCAGGTTCGATTCCAGTCAAGGGCATGTACCTTGGTTGTGGGCACATCCCCAGTAGGAGGTGTGCAGGAGGCAGCTGATCGATGTTTCTCTCTCATCAATGTTTCTAGTTCTCTATCCCTCTCCCTTCCTTTCTGTAAAAAATCAATATAATATATTAAAACACACACACACACACACACACACACACACACACACACACACACCTTTGGTTCCTTTGAGTTTGTTTTCTTTCTCTCTAATATTAGGGAAAGGTGCAGACTACTGACTCTATTTGGTGTATTTTTTTAAAATTTATCTTTATTGTTGAAAGTATTACAGATGTCTTCTTTGTTTTTTTCCCCCCATTGACTCCCTCTACCCTGCACCTGCCCCTCCCAGGCCTTCAACACACTATTGTCTATGTCAGTGGGTTATGCATATAAGTTCCCTGGTTAACTCCCCCACAAACAACAACAACAACAAAACCAAACCAAAACAAAAACTAATTAATGATATAATAAGGTTTTAAGACTCTAGGAAAGGAGACATTTTGGTAGTGCTGATGGGGGTGGAAACAGAGGGGTTGATGTTGCCGTGTCCAAGGTAAGTTAGAACACTTTTAATTGCTATTCATGATTCTCATGTTCCTAGGTGGATTAAATTTGAAGAAAAAGTGGAAGAGGGTGGGGAGAGATGGAGCAAGCCCCACGTGGCCACATTATCCCTTCACAGCTTATTTGAGCTGAGGACGTGTATAGAGAAAGGATCCATCATGCTTGACAGGGAGGCTTCTTCTCTCCCACAGTTGGTGGGTAAGTATGTTGTTTTAAATTCCTATCATTTTTTCATTGTTCCCTACCTATTCACGAGTTTCCATCAATGCCGATGACTTCTAGTGTAAGCAGAGTTGAATATTCTAGAGCATTTATTCTCTCTCTTTTTTTTAAAAAATATATTTTATTGATTTTTTTACAGAGAGGAAGGGAGAGAGATAGTTAGAAACATCGATGAGAGAGAAACATCGATCAGCTGCCTCCTGCACATCTCCTACTGGAAATGTGCCCGCAACCCAAGTACATGCCCTTGACCGGAATCGAACCTGGGACCTTTCAGTCCGCAGGCCGACGCTCTATCCACTGAGCCAAACCGGTTTTGGCTCTCTCTTTTTATGTTATAAAACTAATAAGGTTTTTTGCAGAAAATTTGGAAAATATTGAGAAGAAAATTTAAAAAGTCATTCATTGCACCTAACATTTTGGTGTGTTTTCATCAGTTTTGTTTTTCAATCTTCTCTCTTAATGCTTTTTATTTTTTAATGTTATTTTATAAAAATTAATATTGTGATTATACTGTATGTATATGGATATGCATTTATTTCTGGGATTAATATTTTGAATGGAGTCCCCACCCAATTTTTGGTTATATTGGACTGGATGTCTGGATACTAGATTTCTAGAAGTCTTTGACCTTAGACATTGAACTGCTCTGGGCCTCAGTTTTGTTGTCTGTACAATAGGGTTTAAATCCTCTGTAGGAAGGAAAACAATCTAGTTCCTGGGTTAGGACTGATTTCATAGACGGAAGTCAAACTTCTTTAGCTGTAGGTAGAGAAAAGTTGTGTGGACAAGAAGCCAGAAGAACCTTATGGGTTAGTGACTGAGTCAGATCAGGTTAGTTCTGAGTGTCATTTGAACAACCATCTGCAAGTCGGTAAACCTAATGGTGCAGGGCAGCTTGGGCATCTTTTGAAATTAGAGTTGTGTAGTGAATGTTAACTCACCATGTAGAACATCTTGGGCACACATCACTACATTCCAGACAGCAGTAATTGTTTTTATTTTCTAGCAGAACCAGACGTATGGCCTAAGTGGCCTTAATTACCCTTCAGATCTGGGTGTACTGAATAACAACATAAATGTGTTGCTCATTGAGCACACCTTCAAAAACAGGTGCAGGGGCTCTGCCTGTTATTCCTGGGAAAATTCCATAACCAGGTGACCATTGGACCTGTTTGGATACTACGCTTTCCCAAGGGGTCTTCAGGATGCCTACTTTGGGATTATGGGGAAGAGAATGTGGATCATGGCTCTACAGAAAGGGACTAGTGTAAAGTTTCTGTGTAATTTCAGATTGCTGCAAAATTTCTTTGATTATCTTTAGACAAAAGGCTTGCCTATGACATCTGTGTCTTTATAGACACTGGGGAGGTTATAGCACTTATACTGAAAGAAAAGATTTGTTGTCAAATGAGGCATCTATCTAGCTGATGTATATGTATTCCATTCTTCTTTAGAGAGCTTGTTAGATTTGCAAAGAAACCCCATACTTTTCATGCATCTGACGTATTGAAGGTGCATGAGAAAGGAGAAAGACCAATGTGAAGATGCTGGGTGCACAGAATTAATGAGTTCATGCATTTATTCAGCAATGATGTGTAAGCTTCTGCAATGTGCCAGACACTGTTTCAGGCCCTGGAATTAGGTTTGCAAATCTACCACTTTGTAAACGGGATAAGTTACAAATCCATGTCTATATAGGTAGTTAGAAGATAATGTAGGAAATACAGCTCTGTGTAGAATTTTTCGTATTTGACAAAGCAGATGAGGCTGAAATGGACATTTGATATATGAGGAGAGATCTTGGATTATTTTATCAAGGGAAAGTAGGGCCCATCTACAAAGACAGAAGCAAATGGAAATGATGGTTTTCTAGGCAATTTGTTCCACTGGCTTTTTTTAAAAGTAAATTGAGATGTTACTTTCATGTTGTTTGGGTTTATTAAAAAAAAAAGATTTTTATCATTGAAACTTTTGTGGCTTTCAAATTCCATAGCTGAATGATGGTTACTTTAGCCAAGTGATTCTTTGAGGTAGATAAATGTAAGGATTCTTCCTTCTTCTTCTGCATCTCGCAACAAGAATGTAAAATCAGAAACATTAGGATTCTAAATTGAATAAAGGCATTCACATTGTATGTTCTTTACTTTTACAATGAGGGATACGTCAGCTTTTCTTATAAAGCATCTTATGAATAAATTAGGATAGAACAATAAGTGATCTCAGTGATACAAATACAACTCATGCTTCAGTAGAAACAGAAACATGGAGAACAAAAACGTGTCTCCTAACAGAATAATTTGCATATTGACGATTTAAGGTTTTATAATTGCATAAGCACCTTACAGAGCTGAAAGCATCCTAAGTATCAGGCTGCCAGAATTGTTTCAAGTATCCTTAATGGCCTACTGGCACTACAATGCACTCTTAAACATACATGTGTATCACTCTTCACCCACTAACTTTTTCTCATTTATTAAAGTCTGCATGAGAGAGTATCTAAAAAAGTGTTATGGTTAGCAAAAATCAATCCAATTTTTGAGTGAGAACTGCAATCTCTGTATTCTTAGACTTTAAGAACTCACCTGGAGCAAAAATGTCTGAAGTCAGACAAGTTGCAAAAATACATCAGAAATGCATACATGCAGGGCAAAATGGACTTTAGTAAATTGTGTCCTGGCAATGCCTAGGCAGTCTAAGGGGAGAAGATGTGTGTGGTTTAAAGGTCACCAGAAAGGTTCCTGTATTCAAAAGAAAAAGTCTCACCATAGGCTTTTGTTACTGCCTGAAATGTCATCGTTTGGAGATTTATTTCACCGAGCCCAGAGAGCCCTATATTAAAATCTACTGCTGTCTGACAAAGGTCCTATATTAATTCCATGAGACATAGAGTGGTGTTGTAGAAAGGATGGTGAGTTTACACTTGAAGAGGGTTTAATGAAAGTCTACGTCTACTAGCCTGGATGACCGTGGGATGGACAAAGCAAGTTACTTAACTCTTTAGTGGTCTCAGTTTACTCCTCTGTAAGAGGAGGATGAAGGTGGGCTTCTCAGGGTTTCTGTGAGAAGCAAGTGAGGGTATCAGGTGTGATTATTATGCTCTTACATAACTATGTCGGCATACATGAGTTTATCCAAATCTTTCTCCCTGTCACCCAGCAGAGGGCTGAGTGTAGACTGAGTCAGGTAGATGTTCAGGGACTTCATGAGCAGGAGAAAAGATTCTGAAAGGTGTAGTGGATGGACCTGGAAATAATTAACAGCTTCTGTGCTGTGCCTAGATGTGATCAACAAAGGTGATGAAAGTTAAAGTGGAATTACATACTTGGACTTTCTGTAAGACTGGCTTTGGATATTCATCACCAGAAAGGGTCATCTTAAGGAGCTTCTGTTCTTCCGCAACTAACCGACATTTTAGTTGAAGTAGAGGACACTCTCCCACATTATACTGGAGCCTTGTTAGCCAGTGACCAGAGAGGTTCTGATATTTACTACATTTAAGGAAGGTTTTCCAAGCATTTTGTGTTCTCACTTTAATTTTCCATTACCTTTTGTTACCAACTGTGAACTTTTTCTCTAACCTCCATGCATTTATTTAAAAAATGGTCATTAAATTTTAAAATTAGACACTACTAGGTCACCTTGTACTATCATCAGTTAGGTTTGCTCTGCAGTCCCTGGGGCGAGCAGGCAGAGAGGGCAGGGGTGCATTCTGGAGCTGAAAATACAGAGAAACAAGACAGAGGCAAATAAAGAGGCAAAAACAAAACAAAACAAAACAAAAAACAATTCACAAGCAAAAGAAAGAAAAGAAAGGACCAGATTTGCAGGAGTGCAAGGAGAAGAACATATTTGAGAGAGTGTAACTGACTGAAAAAAAATACTTAAACATCTTCTGAAACAATCTAAACCTTGCAGAAAGTTAAAGTATATGAAGGGGGGAAAGCCCTTATTTCATTTTATTTCATGTATTTATTTAGTTCTCATCCAAGGATATGTTTATTGATGAGAGAGAGAGAGAGAGAGAGAGAGAGAGAGAGAGAGAGAGAGAGAGGAGAGAGAGAGAAATATGGATCAGTTGCCTCCTGTGTGCATCCTGACTGAGAATTGGACCTGCAATCTTTTGGTGCATGGGATAATGCTCCAACCAACTGAGCCACCCAGCCAAGGCCCTGATTTTATTTTAAATGACAGAAGATAGAATGGTAACTTGAAGAGTTATTGTCATTATTTGTTTATCAAAAAGTTATTCTCTTTTTAGCAGAGGGTGGAGTTGTTTTGTCCTGAATTGAGTTGAGAATTATGTGCAGCTAAGTCTTAATTAAGATACATCTCCCCTCCACCCCATTTATCTCAACAAGTGAGAAGAAAAAGTAATAATAACAAGTGTGATTGTATCAAAGAAACAATAGCAAGATTTTTATCTTTTTTTGCAATCTACCTGCTACTCCTTCTTAGTGGCATCTGATGCTTTGAGTTTGCAGACATGAAGGAATCTGGTCATGAGCAGAGGGAAACTGTTTAAGCAGTTGTTCCTTGTCACATGTGCATAAAAAGAAATTCAGCCCACTTCTGATTCTCCTCAGAGCCTCTTCTTTTATTTTTTTTTGGCAGAATCCCTTCTTTAAAAAAAAATGTATTTTATTGATTTTTTTTTACAGAGAGGAAAGGAGAGGGATAGAGAGTTAGAAACATCGATGAGAGAGAAACATCGATCAGCTGCCTCCTGCACACTCCCTACTGGGGATGTGCCCGCAACCAAGGTACATGCCCTTGACTAGACTCGAACCTGGGACCCTTGAGTCCGCAGGCTGACGCTCTATCCACTGAGCCAAACCGGTTAGGGCCAGAATCCCTTCTTAAAGCTAATAGAAAATTTTGTCTTTAAAGTATTTATAGGATAAACACTGATTATTTTTTTAAAATATATTTTATTGATTTTTTACAGAGAGAAAGGGAGAAGGATAGAGAGTTAGAAACATGGATGAGAGAGAAACATCGATCAGCTGCCTCCTGCATACCTCCTACTGGGGATGTGCCCGCAACCAAGGTACATGCCCTTGACCGGAATCAAACCTGGGACCTTTCAGTCCACAGGCTGATGCTCTAGCCACTGAGCCAAACCAGTTAGGGCAGATTATTTTAGTAGCTTTATTATTACTATCATTATAATTCTACATTTAAAGTGTCATTCACATGTGAAGCAAGTACATTGGTATTTTCCTCCCCTCCTAACTAAAAAAAAAAACTGTCATTACAGGTATTTTATTATGATGGGACATGGATTAGGAAAATGTAGCTCTATTTTAGGAGTTCTCATTTTATATTTAAAGGCATTCCTGAGCTATGGCTGTGGGCAGATGTGTTAGCTTTTTTTTTTCTTTTACATCTTTTATATTTTCAGAATAGTAATATATTTATGTTTTATCACAAATCTATGTTCATTTTTAAACAATCAAGAAAAATATAACACAAAAATCAAAATACCACAAATCTGATCCTGCAGAGCTGTCCTCCTGCAATTTTTCTGTACGTTTCCAGATAAGAAATTTATTTTACAAAACAGGATCATACTATTACACTTTAATCTGCCTTTTTCTAAACTCAAAAACCTAATACAGATTTTCTTTCCACCTCATTAAATAGAAATATAAACATCATTTTAATAGCTGCAAAATACTTAAAAATCTATTATTGGGCATTGAATTGCCTTTAAGATTTTATTGTAAAGAAAAGAAGTGATGCAGCTGGTGTGGCTCAGTGGTTGAGGGTTGACCTATGATCCAGGAAGTCACAGTTTGATTCCCGGTCAGGGCACACATCTGGCTTGTGGGCTCGATCCCCAGTGTGGCAGCCAATTAATGATTCTCTCCATCGTTGATGTTCCTATCTCTCCCTCTCTTTCCTCTCTGAAATCAATAAAAAGATATAAAAACGAAATAAATAAAGGTCACTCAGGACTGGGTCCCCAGACCTCAGCTTAAAAAAAAAAAAAGTGAACATTTTTGTCCTCTTGTGAAATTGTTTCTTTAATATAGATTTCCAATGGTGACGTATTCAAAGGGCTTGAACATTTTATTATTATTTTTTTATTTTTATTTTTTATATTTTATTTTTTTTACAGAGAGGAAAGGAGAGGGATAGAGAGTTACAAACATCGATGAGAGAGAAACATCTATCAGCTGCCTCCTGTACACCTCCTACTGGGGATGTGCCCGCAACCAAGGTACATGCCCTTGACCGGGATCAAACCTGGGACCCTTCAGTCCGCAGGCCGATGCTCTGTCCACTGAGCCAAACCAGTTAGAGTGGGCTTGAACATTTTAAAGGGTTTTGTCATGTGGCTGCGGGCCTTCAGGACAGGTTGTGCTAGTTACTACACTCATCATCGGTATATGGAATTGCCTGTTGCACACATCCTTCATGTCATCAGGAATTCGCTTTTTACATTTTGCCACGTTAGTAGATTAACAGATACCTTGTAATTGGTTGCATTGTAAAATTTGTTTAAATTGCCTGTTAGTTTTGGAGTTAACTAATGTCTTGGGTGTTTGTATTTCCTTTAAGAATGTCTCCTTTGGCTTTTTTTTTTTCTTCTGTTGCATCGCCATCTTTCTGTTGGTTTGCAGAAGCTCTGCATGTATCAATATTCTTTTTGGTTTAGAGCAGTGATGGTGAACCTTTTGAGCTCGGCGTGTCAGCATTTTGAAAAACCCTAACTTAACTCTGGTGCCATGTCACATATAGAAATTTTTTTATATTTGCAACCATAGTAAAACACTTATATTTTTGATATTTATTTTATATATTTAAATATACATTTAAAAAAGAAAAATCAACCGAAAAAATGAATTCGCGTGTCACTTCTGACTCGCGTGTCATAGGTTTGCCATCACTGGTTTAGAGCTTCCTTTCAAATAAAGAGAAGTATTGTGTGATATGGAAGAAAATCTAAACTCTGAGTCAGAAAACCTGGTTTTATTTTGGGGTAGTTTGCCTGTAATTAGCTATGTCTGTGAACAAGTCTCTCTTGCCCAGTCTTTTCTCATCTGTGGAACAGGAGGTTGAACTGGACGCTCTCTGAGGTTCCTTGCAGCTCTGCTATCATGTAGGGTTGGCACATTCTTTCCCAATTGGTAACGTCTGTGGAGTTTTGACACTGAAGGCTTAATTTCAGTGTAGCTATGAGATGTTACTGCCCCCACTTTCCTTGAACGGTTTTGTAGTTTATGCTCAAAGAGTTCCCTGCATGGTGGGCCATTTTTATGGAAACTTAATGAAAGGCATAAGCCGCACAGATGTTTTAACCTGTGTAACTGGTGATTTCCAGGCATTACTAACAGGGCTGGCTGTGCCTATGTAGGCTTGGTTTGAGATTACAAGGGAGGGCAAGAATAGAGGGAGGCCCTGCCAGGAAGGGTAGATAAGAAACCCTTTAATCCACAACCCTGGCATTAGAGTAGGAGTTTGATAACACTTGCAGCAGATATGCTGGGGCTGTTTGTTTATTTTTGTGGTTCCGCTGTAAACTGGACTTTCCACATGGAACAAGACTTAAAGGGAAAGTAGAGGAGTTGTGTTTAGTAGCACCTAATTACTTTTGCTGTGGAGCAGAGGGTTCATTGCAATTACAGAATCAGTTCTGAGAGTTTGTTGAGCATGGTTTGCATACTTAAAAATGTTCAGCGCTAAAGGCCATTGTCAAAGCAAAAATTCCGATGGGAGAGACTCTTCCTGCTTTGCCCAGGCTCCCCACCAAGTGGTCCAGCGTGATGTGACACTTACGGCATCTGTGTAAGCACATGATGGAAAAATCTGGATTCTGCTTCTGTTTGGCTCCCAACTAGTTGATTGTACCCTGTGTAAATCATTAGTTTCTAGTGCTAGGCCGTGAGGCCCGGTCTGTGAGTGCTTGCTTTGTACAGGTGAGCTGCTAAGAGGTGCGGTCATGCCCCAGCCAACCCCCTTGAATATTCCTAACTTTACAAAAGGTTGGGAACGCTTGGTAGATGCTCTTATCCTAACAGCTCTGGCCAATTTTATTTTATTTTATTTTATTTTATTTTATTTTATTTTATTTTATTTTTCCCCCATCACCATTTATCACTCCTAATACCCTCTTCCATCTCCTCCCTCACCCCCTGTCAACCACACTTGTCTGTGTCCATGAGTTCTTTCTGGTTTTTTTTTCTTTTTTTGCTCAATCCCTCTCCCCCCTCCCCCACACCAGAGCCGTCTGCCTGCTCTCTATCTAGGAGTCTGTCTCTATTTTACTTGTTAGTTCAGTTTGTTCATTAGATTCCACATATGAGTGAAATCATATGGTGCTTGTCTTTCTCTGACTGGCTTAGTTCACTTAGCATAATGTTCTCTGGTTCTATGCATGCTGTCGCAAAGGGTACATTTTTCTTCCCTTTTTGCAGCCGAGTAGTATGGAGCTTTGTTTTCTTCTCCATTTTTGTAAACTGAGAACTTTGCCCAAGGGAAATATTGATATGTGCTAGCTGCACCCATGCACCTGAACAGGTGGGCATGGGGTGCATTGTTCTGGTTCTCTGCAGGGACAAAAACTCTGCCTGCATATGCTGAGGTAGCGTCTGCCATTGCATGTCTTGCACAGATTCGGTGATGCTCTGTCCTGAGTCCTACTTTGGACAGAGGAAATGTCGAATTGTGATGTGACATTAGGATGGGGTGCACCAGGGTACATTTGTGCTGACTTGTGAGAAAAAGGATTTCATATTTTTTGAAAATTTAAAAAAATTTTATTTTTTTAAGTTACAGTTTATATTCACTGTTATTTTGTATTAGTTTCAGGTATACAGGATAGTGGTTAGACAGTCATATTAACCAAGTGTTTCCCCTGATATTTCCAGTACCCACCTGGTACCATACAAAGTTATCACGATATTATTGACTATATTTCCCTTGCCGTACTTTACAGCCTAGTCACTATCTTATTTATGATTAGAGTAAAACTTGTCCTTCAGCAGAGCCACCCATGGAGCAATTTCTATGAAACACAGTCATCTTTTCTAGTGAAAACCATTCCTAAAAAATGAACTAATAAAAAATTTAAATTTTTTTGTAGTAAGAATAAGATATTAAAATTTCATAGAAAATTGTAGTCAGGTTATATCTTAAAATGACTAATGGGTTATATTGGATCTAAACAAGAATAGGCATCCCTTTTTAGATAAGACTAAGGCATAATTTGTAGTTTAATTGTTTTTATTGGATTAATTGGTATTCAAATAACCTGATATGGGGAAAGACTTTGTTTTTCTTTACTGGGTCCCATTATAAAGAGAGTAGAACATAAGAATTTGAGGAACTATTTTAAAACATCAGTAATGTCACTACTTTAAATTTTGCATATTCTCTAAGTTTTTTATATCATTTATATTGCTGGCACACTTGCTATGATAGAGTACATGAACTTTTCTAATCTTATCTTTTTTTCTTAATTGAAAAATGTAAATTGCTGATTTATGGTGTTACTCATATAAGAATTGATTAATGTGAATTCACTATTAAGTGGGATTAAAAAAATGAACAAGAATTTTTCCTCTCCAAAAATATAATTAATACTGGAATATTTATAGCTCTTACTAATGCCAATATTCCTGTACCTGTATCTCTACCCTTCTCCTAAGGTGGGAAGTTTGAAATTTGGAAAATAGTGTATTGATATTAAATTTGAGGATGACATCTCTAAAGTAAAAAAAAGGACTTCCTGGTCTTGTGACTGAGTTTTGTTTTTGTTTTGCTTTGTTTTTGTATCAGATATGATTGTTGACCATCAGATTGAGACAGGCCTTTTGAAACCCGACCTTAAGGATAAGGTGACCTACACTTTGCTCCGGAAGCATCGGCACCAAACCAAGAAATCCAACCTTCGATCCCTGGCTGACATTGGGAAGACGGTCTCCAGTGCAAGTAGAATGTTTGCCAGCCCTGATAATGGTAATGCAGGGCCGGCTGTCTGCTGCTCTCTTTACCAGTCTCACCTTTCCTCCATTGCTTGTCATCTTTTGTTTAAACCCCCTCTCCATATTTCTTCTTTGCTCAAGTTCATATGCCACAGACATTTCATAATGACACTTTTTATCCAGTTGGGCAGGTTTGCAGTCCTGTTGGAAAGATTTCGGTGGCTGTTGCAGGCTACAAATGCCAAGATGCCTTGCTTGCTGCATATACATCTATTCTGATGGACTGGGATGGTTTGGTAATAATGTTGTGAGGAAACAACTGAGATGAATCAGCGAATGTGTAGATTATTTTATTTTAAAAATATATATATATTTTATTGATTTTTTACAGAGAGGAAGGGAGAGAGATAGAGAGTTAGAAACATCGATGAGAGAGAAACATCGATCAGCTGCCTCCTGCACATCTCCTACTGGGGATGTGCCCACAACCCAGGTACATGCCCTTGACTGGAATGGAACCTGGCACCTTTCAGTCTGCAGGCCGACGCTCTGTCCACTGAGCCAAACTGGTTCCAGCGAATGTGTAGATTATTGAGGACATCAAGGAGTATGCTTTCGACATGGTAGTTTGTCAGAATTAGGACAGACTCACACATGAATGCTCTGAGATCTCTTATAGTGAAGTATTTGCTTGGGATGTGAGCTGGTATCCAGCCTGTAGATGATCATTCATCAAAATAAGGCTCACTATTATCTTTCTACTGAAACACACAATCTGTTCTTTTGTTATATGATAATGATAGCTAAGGAGAATAATGATTCCAGGTGGGACATTAACCTCATTATATAGTAATATGAAAGACTGTCTTATTCATATTCTGTTGCATTCACCAGAGTTTTCTGTAAGGGGTCTGTCTTCTGTGTCATTGTGTTTGTTTCACATGAATGTCATGATTGGATACAATCTGAGAAGGGAGAAGTTAATTTGTATGGAGCACTGAAAAATGAAGGCATGGTGGAAAGAGTTGCTGAGCATTGAGCCGGTAGAAGTAGGTTTCTCCCATCCTACCCCCAGTCGTTTTTTAGTATTAAGAGAAATGAGTAGCTAAGGGAGCTTCTAATTCACTGCCCTTTGCTACATTTTCAGAATAATATAAAACATGCTGTCACGGAAAAGGTGGGCTAAGTGAATTGTATAAACTGAATTCTAACTCAGCCACTCTGTTTCCGGAAATTTTAATATTTCTGACTGAATATTAAAATGAATGGTAGTCTGGAAGAAAGCTTTCCATTAGCAAACTTTTGAACCATTGCATTATTGTAAATATTAAAATGAATGGTAGTCTGGAAGAAAGCTTACTATTAGCTATATTTTTTAACCATTCTAACCTTGTAGTTTCTCATGAGTGTTTAGTTCTTAAACAGACCCAGATAAAAAGTTGTTTTATTAAATGGCTTATTTTGTCAAAAATAAAATCAGTTACAAATAAAATAATTTAAATAAAAATACTGCTTATAAAAAAACATTCACAAAAGAAATAAGATAATCTAGAACATTCCTACTACAATTTGATGGCCCTGCCATTACCTGGAATGTTACTGCTGACTGGAAATGTTTTGGTTTTTGTAGGTTTTTAAAAATTGTGTTTTTGGAGAGAGGCATTGTTTAGTGGCTGGAAATGGTATGGGATGAAGAAATTATTATAACTGATGTCACATATATTTCATTTTAAAAGCACCCCGTGTTTTAAAAATTGTGACAATTAAAATAAATTCTGTCTTTCATATTTTATTTATTATTCTTTCTCTGGCATAAAATGAAATTCCATGATTTGGAGATTTTTTTTTGTCATGAAGTTGGTGGTAGTATAAAGAAGCAAGAATATTGATATACTTGCAGAGAAGAGGAAAACGGGTATGACAGAGTGAGGGTGCCTTCTACCAGTGTGGTGTGATCTTCGTTTTCGTAGATGTGCAGGCAGCGTAGAATTAGGAACAGATGGGTCTTGGAGGCCAGCATCTTGTGCTTTGGGAGAAAGTATTTGGATGTGGAGTAACTAATGAGTTGATATCACTCATCACTCAGTCTTTTATCCTATCAGTAGGTCTTTGTACTTCAGAGGAAAGTTGAAATTGCTCTTGTCACTCACCTTTTCTCTGGTGAAGGGCTATATAGCTGGGCAGAAAGCAAATAGGAAGGGCAGGCAGTTCTTCTCCTTTCTGGCTCTCCACTTACCCTAAAGCATGGGATTCAAGGAGGGCATTTTAAACAGGTTATTATTGACCGTTGTGTTACTTAACTCCTTTTAAATATCCAGAGGCAAGATTTGGCTTTGAGAAATTCTGAGGTAATGAATTTCATGTGCTTCCAGGGTGGTACACTCTTACAGATGAACAGATGGCTACTTGTTGGTTTTCTAGAGGCCCTTAACTTACAAGTTTATACAGTTACCTTGGTATTTTAGGGTTTAATTATGTAATATTTTTAATGTTATGAAATATTCCTAGGATAAATTTCTAAAAAGAGAATTATGGAACTCTTGCTGCTATTTTAATAAACCAGAATCTTATATTTATTGTAGTTAGAACTAGATTCTGATATCTGTATGTAAAACCTAGATAAACTTATCATAGTCTAGAAGATAGACTCAGTGACACTGTCAACTTTAGTTATAAGAGCAACAATGTAATTAGTAGCTGAAATTTATGAAGATACTGGAGAATCAGAAATTTTTTATTTTATAGTGGTATACTGGAGCGACCTCTTGTCTACTAATAAGAGTCAGTTATCAGGAATTTTGTGACCTGGTTGTTATATACAGTTGTTAGTAAAAATTAAATTATATAAACATATGCTTAAATACTTATATTAAAAATGAAGGTAATAAAAACTCAAACTTTATTGCTTCCTACTTATTTTACTGCATTTTGCTATAGTCTATGCTCTTGAGGATTTTTACATCTACTGTGCCTGGATGGTAGCAATACTATAAAATGATATGCTATTGTGCACCTCTTCCCAACTCTGCATTTAGTGACTGGTAGTATTCACACCAGATGAATCAGCAAAGGCTACAAATCAGGGCTAAGATTTATTGGTGATTGATTGTCTCTAGACTTAAAAAATGATGAAGAAAATGTTAATAATGCAGAGTCAACTTGAAAGTGTATGATGGCCATAGTTGCCTTAGTCACCTTGGCTGCTACAAGAAATCACCACAGACTGGGTGGCTTAACCAACTGCATTTATTTCTCACAGTTCTGGAGGCTTGGAAGGCTGAGATCAAAGTGCTGCCGATTTGGTATTTGCTGAGGGCCCTCTTCTTGGCTTGTAGATGGCTGCCTTCTCACTGCATTTTCACCTGGCCGAGACAGATGACCTTTTTCCTGTCTTTCCTTATAAGGACACTAAATCCCATTCAAGATGGCTCTGCCCTCATGACTTGTTTACCACCCAAAGACCCTACCTCCTAATATCATGACATTGGGGGGTTAGGATTTCAACAGGTGAATTTGGGGAGGATACAAATATTCAGTCCATAATATCTGTTAAAATGTGAATAGCACAAATAATTGAGGAAATAGTCTTCTGGTATTCAGAAACTATTATTATCCAGGTTAGCAAAGGAGTTGCCAACATTATTGACAGGTGAGTGAAGTCTGACACGTGTCTTCATTGTTTTGCTTTTGTCTTGCTTGTTAGCATAAAAGATAATGGATTTTCATCATGGAACCTGGAACTATGCTTGTTTGCCAGTTGCCACTATAAGTTGGCTACAGATAAAAGAGTTTGGTGAAAATCAACACAAGCATTCTATGAGAATCAACTGGCATAGGCAGGCAATTTACACAAGATTATTGTGTATTTTATTATTATTCATATGTGTGCTGCACATCCTTTATATCAGTAAAATTTACTACCCCCCCCCCCCCCCACACACGCACGTACGTTTTTCTGCCCTGCTTGAGAGCTGTTTTCAAATATTTACCACTACACTCGCTACCAGTCCAAACACTGTCTATCCGTAGCTAAAGACTAACTCTCATGTTTAAGGTCCTAATGTGGCTTGGAGTTCAAGACAACTTAGTGTTTTTTTAAAAAAAGGTAAACGTTTTTATTTGTAATAAATTAGGGAAGAATCAGGCCAGCTTCCAAGATGTTAATTATTGTGAAATTGCTACTTGTCTGAGACATTTATGAATTGTGATAGATGTGTCTGCCAGGTAAGAGACATTAGGCAAGTGCTATAATTTCTCAATATATTAATTGAGGCATTTCTATAGAGTTAGTGTTTACTGAAGAAATTAATGAGGTTATCAATTTCTCTGATGGTGGGTTTTCCTTTACCTACTCTATTTCTCACTGTTGTTTCAGGTTGAACTATATGAAATTGCCATTTTTGTGGGTAAGATAGAGTTGACTGTTGGTAATTTCATATAGTTCTAATAATTTGGTCTGAGACATGTAGGTGATAGTTCTGTATTATTATGGTTTACTAGGAAAGAATAACATTTAAGCCTAGGAACATTCCTTGGTAGTATTTAAAAATCGAGTAACCAATCGATGTGTTTCTCTCACATTGATGTTTCTCTCTGCCTTTCCCTCTCTCTTCCACTCTCCCTAAAAATCAATGGAAAAATGTCCTTGGGTGAGGATTAAAATAAATAAATAAATAAATAAATAAATAAATCAAGTAGGATGGATTCAGTTTGCTTTTTATTAGAAAGTGGAAGTTCCTACTTTTGGTTTGGTATTCATTAATACATATTAAGGTGTTTATGACAAGGCTACCTGATAATTCTGTTTAAAAAAGCCATGGTTTATAGGATGATCTGATTTTTAAAAATACCACTTACCATTTACATGGATACTTCTGATATGTATGGTCTAAGCTCAGAAAAGATTAATGAGACCTGCCTTGAGGACCAGGATCAACCAGAAACCAGGATCACTGCCTTTGTGGAAATGTGGGCAAAGCTGTCATCAATTTGTCCTAAACTATTATAAAAATCAGTTCCTTGTCCTTCATGGTTGGGGAATACCATACACTTTACTGGAAAGTGACTTTGGTTATCCAATCAGACCTATACTTTGAATTTTATTTCTCCTGAATACAATTTCATGACCCCATTTCATTTGTTTTTTAAGTAAAAAATTCTAAAGTAATTTAGTACTCAGTTTTAATATCTATAAAACCGAGGTAATAAAAATTAAATGAGCTAATATATGTAAAATGTCTGGAATGGTAATTGTCACATAATAAACACTCAACCAATGATATTAAATTATATATATGTTAACACAATTAAGGAAGAAAATCTCACAAGATTTTCTTGTAAGAGTGATTTTTGGAATGAGATTTACCCTATAGCTTACTATTTGGGGAAGACACTTATGGATACAGTGCTGATTTATTTCCCCTGCCCTTTGGTAATGTCATCAGCAATGGGAGAGGCAGGAGCCTGTTTTCATCACAGTCCTCTTACAGAATACCCGTCCCTGTCAATGCTTTTACATTTTGTTGAATGGCTATCAGGGAAATACTGAACCACACTGAGAATCTAAGACTTAGATGAGAAGTTAGGAAAGGTGGCAGCTCCAGGCGCGGGCAATCAGCTCCTAGACCTCACTCTGCTTCCGCCAGGCTTTCTCCTGGTGCCATGTGGCGTCTTCTAGCCAGTGGTTGGCAAACTGCGGCTGGGCAAACCGCAGCTCGCGAGCCCCATGTGGCTCTTTGGCCCCTTGAGTGTGGCTCTTCCACAAAATACCGACTTCTGCGCATGGGCCACGAAGTTTCAATTGCACTGTACCGGCGCGCCCGCACGTGGTATTTTGTGGAAGAGCCACACTCAAGGGGCCAAAAGCCGCATGTGGCTCGCGAGCTGCGGTTTGCTGACCACGGTTCTAGACTATTTATTGGGATATAGACTACTCCTGATTGACTTTATCTTCAGTCCACCACTATTTTTTTTCCTGTCAAGTTTGAGAAATTAGATCCATTTGCTCCCACCACTTATATCTCTCTGGATTCCTCTTTTCAATGTTATCTGCCAGGCATAATACTGCTTCCTTGCTGTCCACCACATGCTGTTTCTGACATAAGCACACAACATCATCAGGTGTTTTAAAAGTCTATTAAATTTCCTAAAGTGACATAGGGTAGTGGTTAACAACATAGAACAAACAATGGAAAGAAATACATCCTTTTTGTTAATAGTAATTCTAGGCCCCATTGAAATGTCAGATTAGCTAGGCTGTTGTTGCTTTGGATCTGATTTGAGATTAGTGTCTTCAAGCTCTTTGGTTTGGATAACAGATCAAGCTGCCTCGATGCTGGCATGTGGTGGATCTGGCTGGGACCACTGCCAGGTTTGGCAGCTTTCTCAGTCTCTTTAGAAACTCTTAGCTTTTTGTCTGGGCTCTGGATTCCAGCTTATCTTGATTGTCTCTGGCTGGGTGGTTCTACTTGGTGCTCCCTCCCCGCCTCCCTCACCCCCCCCCCCTGCCCGCATATCCTTGAATTCAGACCTGGTCCCTGAATCAGTGGGTGAGGCAGGTATTTCCTTTACTTCCTTCCCTCAGATTCTGTTCCACTGAAGCAGGCCATCATGCTCCTCTAGCTCTGAGATGGATCCATCGACAGGCCCACATCACCTAAGATGAGTCATCTTCCCAGGTGCCTTTCTGCATACAATCAGCTCTCTCCAAAAGCTAGCAGCATCCCTCCATCTGTTCTGTTCAGAACGCTAATTCTGCATTCATTTGTGCAGCACAAATGAATATCCTGGCCAGAAACCAATGACCAAGCTCTTCTCAGCCTTAGATTTACTAGCCAATCCATGGAAAGTTTCTAAAAAAGTACCTGAATGAAAGTGTTTCCTGAAACAGTAGTTATCATTATATTTCTAATTCATTTATCAGACCCTATTCTTGTTTGTTTTTTTCCATCAGACTCCATTTTTATCTTCCTTTCTTTTCCCCAGGTAGGTGACCTATCTTCCAGATTTATAATGTTCAGATCTTTAAATAAACAATAATACATTTTCCTCCATGGGTCATTCTCTTCCTGTATGTGGTAGTCTGTTTTCTTTATGACAGAGAAGAGTCAGGCTTAACCAGTTAACTGTCACGCATCCAAAACGGAAGCCATCCCCATTTCTTCCATATGCGCTGGAATATTTACAAGTTTAAGTTATCATAATTTCCTTTACAAACCCAGAGATGTCACTAACAAGTCTGATTTTAAAATTGGGTGACCAGAGTTGATATGTGAGGTTTGTGTCTATAGACGCTTATGGCATACGGAGTTAAGAGATAATCACAAAAGTGAGGATTTAGATTTTGACATTAAAGGCCTACTTTATAATCTTCTTGAAGACATGGTATTATCTTTTCCAAAGGCTACACTAATCCTGGGCTTATCCTTAGTAGTAGTGTGATTTTGAGCAATTTATTTTAATTTTTTATTGAATTAATTAGGGTGATATTGGTTAATAAAATTTTATAGGTTTCAGGCATACAGTTCTATAATACATCATCTGTATATTGTGTTATGTGTTCACCACCCCTTGAGCAATTTTAATAACCTTCTTGAGCCTCAGTTTTTATATGTGTAAAATAAAGATAGCAATGTCTTATTCCGTGTATACAACCAGGAGTAAGCTATCTTTGTGAAAGTATTTAATTAGCACATGATGTACACTGTAGGGAACAGGTATTATCCAGAAAGATTTTAAGGGACAAATTTAGTGCCTTTCAGATTTAAAACTGAGGACAGAACTTTAATTTGGCACCTTTATTTTGTATTCTATTATTTTCTGTGTCTCTCAATTTTTTTTCTTCCACTGCGGTGGTCGGCAAACTGTGGCTCACGAGTCACATGATGCTCTTTGGCCCCTTGAGTGGGGCTCTTCCACAAAATACCACATGCGGGTGCACATGTACAGTGCGATTGAAACTTCGTGGCCCATGCGCAGAAGTCGGTATTTTGTGGAAGAGCCACACTCAAGGGGCCAAAGAGCCGCATGTGGCTCGCGAGCCGCAGTTTGCCGACCACTGCACTACTGCATATAGGGAAACCTTCTTGGAGTTTTACTTTTTAAACAGTGTTACTTTCATTATCAACTTTACAGATGCCAAATAATACATAATGAGGTATCACACATGAGCTTTATAATATTTTTAATTTAGAGTTTGAAAATTGATCGGTATGTCTGAGCAATGACAGTTTTTAGCTCTCAATAAGTAATATATGTGTAACAGGATATTACCATGAAATGAACATATTTTAAAGTGTTACTAATTGCCAGTCTGTTTTGCATAGCCAAAGTCTGTGATGAAGTAAAGTAACAGGCCCTTCACTGATTTGCTGCTGTTAGCCCTGAATAAATCTTCTCTCAAGGCTTAAGGTCCTTGGTAGAACTGCCCATATGAAGTCTTGTTTTCCTAAACCTTATCTTGTTCTAAGAGCAAATAGAAGTAAGAGTAGATCTGGGATCAGGTCCTAGTCTTTATGAAAGAGAGTAGAGAGGAGTAGAGGAAAGATTGGCAAACACGAGAAAAGGAGGTAAGGCAAAATAAAGACATGAGATGTGAGCGCTGTGGACTCTTTACTGTGTCTTCTCAAAAGAAAAAAGGGGAACTAAAAGTCTTCCAAGATGATTAAGCATGCCTTATTCTACTCAACCCCTGTTTCATTACAAATACAAAGGACAAAAAGGAGATCTTGTCAGGTTTGTGAACCTGATTTCTTAAGAATCACATTTTAAATTTAAAGTAGGTTTTCCAACACCCTTTTGGATGTTGAACAAAGAAGACATTGTTCTATCAATGATAATAGTACTAGTAGCAATGATAACAACACCTCCCATTAATTGAGCACCTATTATATACCAGGCATTGTTCTCTACGATGGTTCTAATGTATATATCATTATCTCCATTTGTAGATGAAAACCTGAAGCTCAGAAATGTGAGATAACATGTTCAAGCATACAAAATGGAGGAACCCAGTTGCTTAATAACAATATGCTACTGAAACTATAGCAGGTCATGAGCTTCCTGAAGTGTAATTTATTTCCCACACATCAGTGAGTTGAAGTCTCTTTGTGTGATCCTATGATGTTGAAGGGCTCTGGTAGGAATACATACCAAACATGGCAGTTGGATGTCTTTATTGATTTTTCCAAATGGAAATTTGTAGATAACCTGTCTCATGTGCTCACAGGTGAAATTGTGCTATGCTCTTGGGCTAAATTTTCTTGGCTAACTAACAGTATGAAATGCATAGCAGTTGCTCAATAACCATTTGATCATACAACATTGCAATCCTGAAAGAGTCCTAAAACATTAACATAAGTAAAATTTCTTTTCTTCTTAATAAGACTTTAAAAAAGAATTTTCATGGAGTAGATTCTTGGTCTACTTGAATAATTCAATGAGGGACACCCTCCTCACTTGAACAGATTTGGGATTGATGGTTTTAGATAAGTTGATTCTCCAGGGAAACATGAATCATCAAGAAAAAAGTCCTCTTCACAACATCTTTTTCTACAGTCTAGATCAGTGATGGCAAATCTTTTGAGCTCGGCGTGTCAGCATTTTGAAAAACCCTAACTTAACTCTGGTGCTGTGTCACATATAGAAATTTTTTGATATTTGAAACCATAGTAAAACAAAGACTTATATTTTTGATATTTATTTTATATATTTAAATGCCATTTAACAAAGAAAAATCAACCAAAAAAATGAGTTCGCGTGTCACCTCTGACACGCATGTCATAAGTTCACCATCACTGGTCTAGATATTGGAAACCATCATCCAAAAATCTTCATAGCTGTATATCTTTCCTTATCAATTCCCAAGCATATAAACCAATTTCTACCTTGTTCATGCATGAAGTCAGGCAAAGGTGATTTAAAACAGAACATGTAAGATAGAAGCAAAGCTAAATTGTTTATTTTGTAGCTTAAGTGTACAATAAAAACATGATTTGGAAAAGGTGTTTGATAACATATTACCACGGTATAGTCATAGAAAGTTATGCTCCATCTTTGGGAACAACTTTCAAAATTTTATCTTTGGAATAAAATTGTGAAGAGAAAAGGAGCAAAATGAAAGGGTTATAGAGTTTGTGCCTCTTTCTGCCCAGAAGTATGCATAGGGTCTGACAAATCAAAATGTTGTAATTTGCCAATGTAAGTAACGGATGCTGTGAGCCTCCCCGTTTTCATGATGGTAAGCAGCCAGAGGGCTCCAGTCAGCTTTGCCGAAACACAGGTGCCAAGTCTCTATGGGCAGTTTCATTTTCATGCAAGTCTTTGGAGCCAGGTTCTTTCCTGGTGTGTGGCAGGCTCTATTCCACTGTCTTCTTGATGGTAAGGTTCAGTGTCATTGGAGATAGTCTATGCAGAAGGACTTTCCAGCTTTAGTTCCCAACAAATAACACATTGATACATTCAGTGGAGGAGAGAGAAGCTACTGAGAAAAGTTCGTTATTAGCATCTGAATTTTGGAGTGGCTGCTGACTTCTTTTACTTACTTTTGGAGCAAGCCATGGCATCAGTAAGCTACATGCTGATTAGAAGCTAACGAATAAGAGCGTTCTTTTGAGTTTACTTTGCATTACCAACCTCTGTTAGTTCTCACTGACCTGGAATTTCAGTAGGTTCTTGCTTGGGCCTACATCAATGGCTGCCAGTTGTCTAGCCTCTCTCATTGCCTTTAGCTAAGCCTGCAGGAATAATGGCTCTTGAAGCAGGTCACTCAGTTGTCCAAAGAAATAGGAGGTGAAACTTGGTCAGTATGATAATATATGTTTCTGAATGCCTCTCTCTTGACAAAAGCAATTTTGGAATAATCTCAACTGGTTCATTTCCCTTTATCGTGTTTCTTAGTGCAATAAAAACTTGCAAAGAAGTTCAGTTATGGGAAACAATTAAAATTTCAGATTGCAAAGAGAAGACATCAGACTTGCCTCAAACAGGTGCTGGCACAGATGGCCCACTCACAAGTGCTGGCTTTATTTACAGCATTTAAACATAGACAGATAAATTGACAAAAATGTTTCTAGATTTTATAATGTGCCCAATGCCCAAACTTGGCCATAAAATTACATTAACTTATGTAAATGATTCCATTTAAAACTTGACCTCCCACGTCACCAATAAATAGCCTTAAGAAGACTACTTGTCTGCCCTGTCGTATATATACTTGTGTGAATAGATGACCTAATCTTTTATTTTAGTTGAATGTGCCTTGATCATTAAGTGACTGTCTTTCTTATTAAGGGGGGAAAACTCTCTCACGTTGAATTGTATGGAATGTGAAGGTTAGATATTTCCAACCTCATTGTCCTTCCTGGAAGGGTAATGATGTTGCGTATTTCTTGGCATGCCTTGGAATGAGGCGTTTGATAAGAATAGTAGAATAGATAACATGAGACCCAAATGAAACTATCTTCAGGCAGACGTTGAGGAAAACTACCTGGAGGAAAACCATACTATATATTTAGCCGGCATCATTATTGTCTTGGGTGTGGTCTAAGATTTGGCATGGGTGCACCAAATTGTAAAGTTATAGTAAAGCAAATATTAAAGGGCACCAGAAAAGGAGTACTAATTTGCATTCCTAACTTGGTTTGTATTAAGGTATTGATTTAGCTATTCCTAGTCTTATGTTTTGGAAGGGCTGAAAAACACTAGGTAGAAGAAATTGCAAACCAGTTCAGAATTGCAAACCACTCACCAGGGACAATATTTCAGAAGTGGAAGTGTGAACTGTTGCTTTCTGCATTGGTGCACAGGAACCATAGAAGGGTCTGTTGGGCAGATCAGAAAAAAGCTGCTTACTAATACAACACCCTGCTCCCGTGCTTCACAGAACTGTGCGGACCTTCCCTGTGTGTGCGCTCAGGTGGTGCAAAATTATTAACAGTCTTGATCTTACATCTTGGATTAGTGTTCATTATGTGACTCTCTCCTCCGGATCCAATCCATGTTTTGTGTGTTAGCACTGCAGGGCGGATCATCCACTGGTACCGGGGGAACTATAATGATTGAATGTAATGTTTTCCTTCTGTGTTGGAATTTGTTCCATCAAAGGATGCAGGGCCATGGGAGGGGGTGTGTGTCAATGTAATATGTCATTATTCTCCTTTAACCCGTTTGTGTGATTTGCTTTAGTATTTTTTCTTCTTAATTAATGCTCCATCCTCATCCTTGCTGTGGCTGCTTCATGTGTCCTCCTCCTCCTCCTGTCTTCTGCTTCTGACACTAAAGCCCGCAGCCCGCTTGAGAACTCAGTGCCCTGCCTAGCAACCCGCACCCTGGACGATGACCCTCGAGTGCGGCGTGCTCCCAGCGTGGGATGGCTGAGTAAGTCAATGACTGGGGCAAGGGCAAGGATGGTGGTGGTGGCGGTGGCGGTGGCAGTGGTGGGCAGTGGGAGGGCAGCGAGACTGGGCTGATGGTTACTGAGTGGAGGGCATCCTCAGGATGCCTGAAAAGATAAGGCTTGCAGATTCCTAAACTCACAGTTACTGGTTTATTCCTGCTGCTACCAAATTGTACAGCAAAAATGTCTTCTCTGGATAATCTGCCATCCTGAGTTCAAGTTGAGTACCTTGTAAGGTAGCGGAAAGAGGTTTTTTGTTTGTTTGTTTGTTTTTGTTTTTTTTGGTCTTATTTTAGAGAGAGAGAGAGAGAGAGGAAAGGAGGGAGAGGGAGGCAGAGATAAATTGGTTGTTGTTTTACTTATTTATGCATTCATTGGTTGATTCTTGTATGTGACCTGATCGGAGATTGAACCTGCAACCTTGGAAAATTGGTACAACACTCTAACCAACTGAGCTGCCCGGCCAGGGGCAGTAGAAAGAGTTTGAGACAAAGGTTAGGCCTGGCACTGGCAGCACCTCCTCCATGGAGCACTTCTTAGCTTCCTTCAGGGGATTGTGAGGAAGATACTGGAGATGAGATCTCTGAGGGTGGTTTGAAAGCATTCAAGTGATAGGTAAGAGGAAGAACTTACTATTAGGTTAATGGTCTAAAAATTAAAAAATCCAGATTCCTGTTACCTGCTAGAAAGGCAGTAGGTGTTATGGGCAGTGAAACAATAATATAATAGAATCTTTATTTTTAAAATAAAAAACTTTGTAGAAGAGACATGTTTACATACCTAAAATCCAAAGATAAAAGAACATGCACAGAAAACCACATGGACTTTCCCCTGGGATTTCCAGATTTGATTATGCGTGCTATAAGTTTAGTTGTCAAGAAACCCATCCATGGTGACATCGTTCAGCCTTAACTGTTTATTATTACCTAAGCCTATTGATTTAAGCTTTTTACTGTTTTAGTGTGAGTACATTTCACTTTCCTAGGGAGATGTCTTTCTCCATTGATGTCATGGGGGACATTTTAGTTCATCCTAAAATGGTGTTTGGTGTGCTACACTATTCCATGGCTTTCAATGGAGTAAATTTAACATTTTTAGAAACTATTAGTAATCTTTATTTCCACTAAGGATATAGATGCACTGGGTATCCGTATATATAAAAAGCTAGCAACTGGAATGCTGTACGACCGGTCACTATGATGCCCACTGTGTCCAGCAACCGGCTGATCCAGGGGTGGGGCTGGCAGGCGAACCTCCCTCGGCCCCTCCCTCCTCCCCCCAGCTGCCCCACCCCTGATCGGCCTCTCCTGCCCTGATTGAGCACTGGGCGGCTGACCAAATTGCCCCTCCCTGGCCCTTCCCCCCCTCCCTCTGGCCCTGCCCCCGATGGGCCCGTAGCCCTCTTCCCAGCCAGTCCCACCCCTGATCACCCCCCCCACCCCAATAGGGGGTGGGGCCGACTGGCCAACCTCCTGCAGCCCCTCCCCCTGGCCATCCCTGCCCCCGATGGGCCCCCATCACCCCCATCGGCCCGCAGCCCCTCTCCCCAGCCAGCTCCATCCCCAATTGGCACCCCCACTCCAATCAGGGGCAGGGCTGGCTGGCCAACCATCCATGGCCCCTCCCCCAGGCTGCTGGTCCCCAGCTCCCTCCACCTCATTCAGGGTTGGGGCCCGCCAGCCAATTGCCTGCAGCCCCTCCCCTCAGCCGGCCCTGCCCTGATTGGGCCTGATCGGGGTGGGCTGGCTGGCCAACCTCTCGCCATTTCCTCCTCTCGACAGGCCCACCCCGATCCACCAATTGGGGCCGGACCGGCCGGATTCCACCTGTGCACGAATTCGTGCACTGGGCCTCTAGTTTAGAGATAAATACATGAGTCTTTGCCCTCAAATTTTTTTTTTTTCCTAATGAGGGAGGCAGGACACAATACATAAAAATTGTACAAAATGCTAAGTGAAATGACTGAAAAACATGCATACACACTCGAATACGTAAGATTATGGGAACATCTGATCTACTTGGCCTGTGAGTTGTGTTGGTAGAAGAGACTTTGGACTAGATGATTTTGGGGCTAAATCTTAAAGGAAGAGTAGGAATTTGGTGGTGGGAGAATTGGAGGAAGGGCCTCTTATTGAACTATTACCTTGGTAATGATTTCTGCAATAAAGTAGGTCTAATTTTACTTGACTCATAATACAGGTTTCAAACATTAATTCATTACTTTTCAGATAAAAACCCTGAGCTAAGTACTTTGTGTAATACCATTTCATTTTTTGAACAATCCTGTACAATGACTATTGATAATATTCACATTTTTCAGATGAAGAAGTGGTACTTAGAGAGCTTTAGCAACTTGTCCAAATCACACAGATACTGACTTGTATAGGGCAGGACTTGAACTTCACCATAAGGTAGTTTGATCTATACCGTTGATAGGCAATGTCGTTGAAATTAAAGTATAGGATATTCACATGGTCAGATTGCCAAAAAAATCTTCTACTGACCCCACAATGAAGCTCTGACATTAATATTATTTTCTCTGAAAGAATCATCCATTCCTTCTAAATAGTGCTTTTCCCCTTCTCAATGATGCCTGTGAGATAAAAAATAAATTTAGGTAAGAAGTTTAGTCATTGGGGTTTGGAGTCAAGCAGGATTGGGTTTGAATCCTGCATCTGCCATTTGCTGGCCTCCAGACATTGGGCAAATTACTTCTCTACTGTACATTTGGGTTTCTCAACTATAAAATTGAATTAGTTTTACCCACATAGGATTGTAGTAAGAATTAAATTAGAAATACATAAAATATTTAGCAAATTGCTCAGCACTCAGTAAATTCAGCAACACTGTTATTAGCAAAGTGCTTATAGGAATTGCTTAACAAATTGTAGTTGGTCTTATCCTCTGAAAATTTTATTTATTCCATGTCATACATTCAGACACTAAAATATTGTGGATAAAGCATCAAGAAAATTGACCAAAATATTTAGTTTGTTGATGATACGGAAATATGGTAACTATTTGGAAATTAACCTAAGACCACATCTGGGTCAGTCTTTCTAAGAAAACACATTTTAGTTATAAGAGAGGATCCTTCTCATAGTCTATTTATGTGATATATTCACTCCCTAAATAAACAACTTTGATGTATAATCTTAATCATCTTCTCCAGGGCTTCTTATACCTACCACACCAATTCAGTAAATTTTGGATACATATAGTAAACAATGAAGGTGTGCAAAGTGTTGTTACTAATCCTTGTTCTACCTACCTATCCAACCTAATTCTCATCTTTTTTCAGGATGAACCTATAGTCCAATCAACTTCTCTTTTTCTTTTGGCTTATGTTGTGTCAAGTCCAATTTCTGTGTCTTCATTGATTCCTCTGTCCTTCCAAGAGGGCCTTTTCAAGGTTGCCTATTCTAAACTATCCACCAGGGTCTGAATGCAGTGTCATCTCCCTGATAAAACAGTTCTAGTAAGCATGAAAGATCTCTCCAGGTCTTAACATTTCAGAGTTGCTGCTGCCTGTGCTTCACAATTGAAAATTTACCATTATGTTGTCTTTGGGTGCTGCATTGTTTGTGTTTTTTGGTTTCAGCTATATAAAAAAATCTCCTTTAGGGCAGGTGCTATATCTCATGCTTTTGTGTGTTGGCCAGTGCAGTGTAGGTACTTGAAACATGGGCGTTGTATAGTAAACAATTATCGATTCTTGACACTTGGACATTTCATTAAAAGCCAACAGCAGCTCAGTATTCACTAAGGTCCATCTTGGCCACAGTCAACTATTAACCAGAAATGAATATTGTTTACTACCTGGAAAACAATTTCCCCATATTTCTGCTCATCCTGGTCTGAGGAATTTGATTAGCAGTTTATTCTGATAGCTAACACGGAATTATTTTTCAAAAACGCTGCCAAAATATCAGCTGAAACACAGGTTTGTGAACAAGGTTCCAATAATTAAATCTTTCAGTATTCTTAGCAAGGCATCTTTAGGCTTGCTGTCACTTGAAGTAACTAACTACCTTTATAAAGCTCTATTTAAAGCTGCTTTTGGTGTAAGCGCTCATCATTTTTACATTGTGTGCTTCTTATCTTAGTTGTCACCTGAGGCAGATACGAGCTTACAGCTCTTATCCATTTCAAATGCTGCCAAGGTATTGAATTAGAAGTTGGGACAAAACCAAAAATGATTTCCTCCTACAGATCTCACTGGCAGGTCTGAGACCAGCCCTGGCCACTGAGAGCAAAAGAAAAGTCTCCTTTTCAGGACAAACTAACACCCACTTAAATGCTTTGCCATTATTAGAGCACAGGAGCAGACCCTACCTTGGGAGGTCCAGAATGGCTTCACTCTAGCGCTTATCTGGGAAGTCAGTTTCACATCTAGCACTGGCATCCTCGGAGCCCTTAGAAATCACTTGTGTCCTTTCGCAGTTATTGGAAGTTGGGATCAGCTGTTGGGACTCTTATGTCTAAACTTCAAAGAAGAAAGTACGGTTTAGGATTTTTTCTTACCGTCTTCTACACATTCTGGCATGTCTTCACCTTGCTCAACAAGGAGATTGTGGTATTTGCAAACATTCAAACTTGTGCTTGGTCAGATGGTGATATGTAGACCATGTTCATATTCACATTCTTTCTCTCCTCACCAAAGCTGTTCCTTTTTCTGACCTTCCTGTTTCTTACCATCTTTCTTCCTTCTTTCAGACTTGGAAACGTATAGCCGTCTTTGATTATATACGCTCTCTTCCCCTCTACCCTCACTGAATCACTGCATCTGTTCATTGTTACCTCTGTCTCCATTCTCATCTTGCTGTCATTGCTTTGGTTCTGGTCCTTCTTTCCTCTCGTTGAGTCTGACTCAGTAGCCTGTTATTTGTGGTCACTGCTTGTGGTTGGGCGTATGCAATCACATTTGACACTTTGCTTCCAGTTAGTCTTACCATATCTGGCTGATAAGTTACCTCCTCATGTGGAAATGGTCAAGGGCAACTCAGTGCATCTCAAACAACATCCAAAACACTAGGCCTGGCATTCAAGTCTCATTGCACAGTGACTGAAAGTTGAGTAAGTGGCATTTCATGCTATTGTATTTCCCTTTATTTACACTACATTTCAGCAGCTACTTACCATTACTTGAATTTGCTGAATGCTTCCCTCTGTTAGTGTCTTTGCCCTAGGCATTCTTTCCACTTGGAATATTCTCCTTTCTCCTGAGACTTTCTGTCAAAATTCTGCCCATTGTTCAGGGCCCACAATCTCCTTGAAACCATCCTAACTTGAGGTGCTCTCGACTGACTTTCTGAAAGCAACTGTTTTGATATTCCTCATATGACATTTTCTCATTTTGCTTTGTATAGATCCTGTGTGGGTATGCATCTTACTGCCTCTGCACATTTCTTAAGGGCAGGGCCCGGGTCTAATTCATGTAGATACTCTCTATCACAGGGATGGGAAAACTATGGCTCATGGACCAAATTTTATCTGCCTGGTTTGGTAAATAAAATTTTACTGGAGCACAGCCATACTCATTAGTTTATGTATTGTCTATGGCTGCTTTCATGCTACAGTTGTAGACTTATGTACTTGCAACAGAGATCATATGGCCCACAAAGTCTAAAATATTTACTAAAATGTTTTCTGACCTTTGCACTATAGTACTGTTTCTTAAAGTGAGAACTGGAGAGCCCTGGGTATCCCTGAGATAATTTCAGAGGGTTTGAAAGGTCGTAGGATTTTTTTTAAAAATATCATTCAACCAAAACATATATATCTCAATAGATTGAGCACAGAGCAGACAGGAGAATCCAGTTGTGTTTGATTAATCCATACATTAAAGAGATTTGTAAAAATGTGAATGCCATTCTTTTTATCACATTTTTTTTGTTTTGTGAAACAAGTTATTTTTCATAAAATACATTACTTATGCTAACATGTAATGGGTTTATTAATATTATTGAAATTTAATTGATAAATATTTTTAAAATTTTAGTTTTAGTTTCTAATATGATACACATTGAAAGATAAACAAACACTCTTAATTTTTAAGTGTGTAAAGGTGTCCTGGGACCAAAAGGTTTGACAACTGCTCCAAGTGTCTAGCAGAATGTTGAAAGAATGAGTAACAGAATCAAACGTAAAATTAAAGCACAGCGGTAATAATTGAAAGTATTGAAAGGGAAGTAGAAGAGTCATTAAGAAATGATGTCTACTATGTGTTTTGTAACTTTAATTCTTCCTTTGCCTCCCAGAGAACATTGATGAGAAATAGTACAGTGAGGATAGCTTGAGGGGGTAGGAAGAACAGCTGGTGATCCTGACCTTTTTCCTTTCATGACAACTCTAGTCAAGATGGGCTGGATTATGCTACAGTGACAACTAACCTCAAACATCTCAGCTCATTACCATCACAGAAGTTTCTTACTCATACTACTGTATGTTTATGTGGAACTTCAGGGAGCTATCTATGCTCACCATCATTGGTCAGAATCCAGGCTCACAGAAGGTTTCTCTCAATACATACTTCCACAATAATTGTCGCTGCCTCTTCAACTTCTGCCCAGCCATGACATATGTTACTTTCACTCACATTTCATCGCCATAGTGAGTCATATGTCTCCACCTAACTTTAAAGAACTGTTATCCTCCCATTTGCTCAGAGGTGGAGATTCAGAACTATTTGGTAGACAGTACTAATGACGACCTCTCAGTCACAACAGAAATTGTAGCCTTGACTTTGGCATGTGTCCTTCTTGGCAATGCCGAGAGCAATGTGAAGCTAGGTAAGGACAGTGTACAGAAAATATTCTCTTTCTGCATACTCTTGTAGATGGGGGATGAGGGCTTTTCTCATAGTGAGGGAGGGCTGGGGTTATCAGTTCAAGGGCTACCACTGGGACTGTGGTTTTATGGGAGACTTCTGAGATGGACTAGATTAATATGAAACTGATGGAGGTCCTTTCATGTAGATATACAGTAAACCATTCTTATTAGACCAACATCTGGATTTAATTCTTGGAGACAGCTTAAAATCTAACTACTTGAATTAGTACGTCCGTACATATGTGAGTAAAGGGACTGAAGGAAATGCAAATGTAATATTCTAGCTGCAGATATCAATTTCAAAGTTAATAATTAAATTTCTTTTTGGCAGCTAGCAGTAGAGTTTTACTTTGATGAAAATTGCTGGCAGAATCTTCAGAAATTTGCCTTTTCTTTTTGTGGTAAACTGAATATTCATGGTGTTTACGTTCTGATATTTCGGGTCCCAAGTCTGTTCCTCTTAATGCATCCTCCATCTCAGTAGCTCCTCATCCATCTCTTGTCAGGGCACAAGCCCCTGTCATCTCAGACCCCTCCATGTCCTCCATTTTCCACTCTCTCCTGTTTTCTTCCTGCCCTTCACTGAATCTCCATTACAACTGCTCTATGTCAGTCCTCATAATCTCTTGTGAAAACAATGTCAATATCCTAGTTTCCTCAGCTTCCATTCTTACCCATTTATATCCATCCTCCACAACTGCTAGAAGGACCCAGGTCACAAAAGCAAACAAGTCACTCCTTCTGCTCAAAAACCTTGCATGACAAGTCTTTGTCCTTTATATGCTCAAGCCCATTCTCCCAAGTCTATAGCTTTCTAACCTGTGACATGTGCCTTGACATGGTCTCTCCTTAACTCAAATTATCTCTGGACATTACCACTCTAGCACTATAAGGTCCAGTGATAATTTGGATTCTCATGTACTTAGATTCCATGCCTTTCAACCTCTCTATATCTTGACCTGACTAAATTTAACCTATCCTTGAAGTTCTTATTTCTTCTAGTCGATTCTTTTTCATCTTTCTCATTTCCTTCCATTCCACCAAAGTGCCTCTCCCTCATTTCTGCTCTCATACTTCCTGCCTTGTTTTATCATTGCACCATAGTACAAGCATGTTTTCTTCATTGTTGACAAAGTGCTCAAAGGGCCTGAACCATATCCCACTTATCTTTGAATCTCTATTGCCAAGCACAATGCCACACACTAAGTAGATATTCAGTAATAGTTGGACTGCACTCATTCATCCACCTGAATCTTGTCTGCCATGGGTAAATTATTTGCTAACTGGGGATTGTTAAGTCACACTTATATCTCATTTGTCCAAACTAGGTTGATAAGGATAAGGTATACTTTCATCATCTTTAAGAACTTTGTCAATCTGAAAACAAATAAGAGAGGAACGTAGCATCTACTTAACCAGAATGTGCAGCATCCTTTTGCTTGAGACAAACCTTTGGAATAATAGGCAGTTCCACTTTTGTTTTTTACTATTGGGCACTCTTAGAAGGAATGATAACAAACTTCTCAAATTCATCTACATTTTATTTGGCTTAGTTTCCTTTTTATTTTTCTATATTTTTTTTGTGAGTGATGGTGGTAGTGTGGTTCATGAATTGTGATTCTTCGTGCACAGATTGGGGTTCTTTTGGAGAACTGTGATTTGTTTATCACTCAGGGACTTTCAGGATTCAAAGACACTTCATGAATATTTGTTGCTTAAATAAATACTTAAACTGAAAATGAGATAAAAGACTGAAAAGAGAGCAGAAATGATTTTTTTTCAAATTTGTTAGATCAGAATCTTCACATCACCCAAATTAACCAGCCTCAGCCCCAGTGGCATCAGGAAGCTCTGCTGCTTTTCTTTGGCTGCTGATATTTCTTCGGTAGCAGAATGTGAGAATTCCTGGGCCTGGGACTCCATTTCTGGTTGACCAGACCATTCTATCCATGGTTGAGATATCACTACCAAGGCAACTACCAGCTGTCATCTATTCAACCCGGCCCTGTCTCATTTAATCCCCACAAAATATTCCATGAAGCTTAAGCATCACTGACCTCTTATTATAGAGGAAGATGCTGAGGCTCACTGAGGTTAAGTACTCACAGTACTCATTAAGGCTATTCACAAATGTTACATCTCTCTCTCTTCTGGGTACATATGAGGATTCTACTTCCTCAACCATTTGAAGTCAGGTGCGACCATGGGACTTGTTTTGGCCAATGAAACATGAGCAGAATGATGGGTGTCATTTCCAGGGAAACTATTCTCCTTTCCTTCATAGCAGCAGTGTTCTAGAGAGCGGTTACATGCATTTAATTCCTGGTCTACAGACAAAGATGCAGGCCCAAATGCCCAGCCAGTCCACTGTGGACATTATCATGAGTGATAAATAAGTCACTGTTGTTTTAAGCCATGAGACTCTGAGGTTGCTATTTTACTGTAACCTTGCCTATGTGGCAGGGGAGTCCTTGAGGTCACCCAGTAAGTGGCGCACCAGGGTTTGAATTCAGGTGTGTAGACTCCAGATGACACGCTTCCTTTTCTCTTTTGCTTCTCATTCTCTCTGTCTTCGGGTCTTCCTACTTTCAGCCATAGAGAGTGCTCTTGTCTGCTAATAAGAGGTATGGACACTTATCATTCAGAGTTTTATCGTTTTAAGTCAGAAAATGAAATTCCTGGTATTTCTCAATGAGAGACAACAAGTCAGCATTCCAAAGTGTAATTTGCTGGGATGGTTCTGTTTTCTAAGGCCCATTCTTAACGACTCCAGGAAACAGCTGGAGCGCACAAACTATTACGGGCCATGATCAGCTTTTGCTTCAGAAAGAGCCATAGGCTGTGATGGGTTCTGCAAGTAGTAACCATGGTTACCAGTCAAAGAACAGTATTGTTAGGTGAATGTGGCAGAGAGACTAATATCAGCATCCTTTTTGAGGAGGAAGAATAGGGTAAATCCAATTGTAATGACAAGTTTTCCCCTCAATAAATGTCTTACTTTAAAAATCGATTCTCCTAGCACACACTTAGACTGTGGTCTGGATTTTAGGAATAGCTGTCAGTGTCAAGGTTGACTCATTTCTTCAATTTCTAAAGGACATCTTTGAATAATTTTTAACTGTCTTTTGAGGGAACTACCTAGAGCCTGTAAGAAAGTGACATTTCCTTTGGACTAGCTAGTGGCTGAGCTGTGTAGGTTATTTTTATTTGTAATGATGTCAGTGGTGTTTGAGACCATTGTCTTCAGTAAGAATGATTATTATCCCCTTGAATTGGTAGTATCCCTTCTCCTTTAGTGATGATAAATTCACTATATCCAGTTATAGTGATAGAGTTTTTGGGTGTTATATTAATTCATGTAAACTGTCCATTCATTCATTCATGTAAATATATATTTTTTAATATATTTTATTGATTTTTTACAGAGAGCAAGGGAGAGGGATAGAGAATTAGAAACATCGATGAGAGAGAAACACCGATCAGCTGCCTCCTGCACACTCCCTACTGGGTATGTGCCCGCAACCAAGGTACATGCCCTTGACCGGAATCGAACCTGGGACCCTTGAGTCTGTAGGCCAACGCCCTATCCACTGAGCCAAACCGGTTAGGGCTCATGTAAATATTTTTAACTACTACTCTTTGGCCAGTGCTCAGCTAGGTGCTTGGAAAATACAATGAATAAGGCAGACAAGTCTTCACCTTTAGAGACCTACTGGTTCAACCAGTTGTTACCAAGGGGAGAGTAATATTTGTGATAAACTGATTCTCCTGAGCAAAGTGGGAGTGTGTGGAGAGAGAGTGAGTCACAACTGAAGGGGGAGAATGAGAACATAGAGACCATCTAGGCTAGGACAGCAGTCACCAACCTTTCGGACCTCACAGACCACCATGGTCCGCTGACCTCTGGTTGGTGACTGCTGATCTAGGAAGTGATCAGATAGCAAGAGATCTGACTCAGCCTAGGAATGTTGTTTAGAGGAATCAGAGAAAGGGAAACTCAGTTGGCGCAGGATGAGGGCTAGCTTCATACAAACATGTGGAGGAAAGTAGACTTTGCTGCTTCAGAGAACAGAACCAGGCTCTATGGGTGAATATTTTAGGAGAGAAGATATTGACTCAAGACTCCTGATGTTTTAGATAGGGATTTGAATGTAATTTTTGTTTTCACAATTCACGAATTTCCGTGATTTTCCAGTTGGCAAGGAGATAGTTCCATCTCTTTTGTATGAGGATGTAGACTTTTCCTATCAAGGTACCTTTGTTTAACAGTTTGTTTTTTTTGCGGGGGGAGGGGGGGGGAGGGAATGAGGGTTGCAGAGACCACCTCCCCAGGCCGGAGAATTGTAAAGGTAAAGCAAGGTCCTCTGTTTATGAAATCCATGGTCAATCCTGGGAACATGAGGATGTACGTTATTTCTAAGAACTTATGTGTATTTAAATGAAAGTGAGCTCTTGCTATGCATATGTGTGCTTTGAAATGGCACATACAGCCTCTTGGTCCATCTACATGCTGCTACTTACCTGAGAAATTTGCCACAGCTAATCATGAGCTTTATTACAATGAAATTGGTTGCCTCATTATGTGGCAAGGTTCCTGTCATCCAAAATAGATAAGCAGATATTAAGAGACTGGCTCTGTCTGATATTATAGAACTGTTTGGGAAAGAACTTGGTTATGATCTCCAGGTACTTTTTAATTCTGTGATTCTATGAGCCACATCTATAATAACATACACAGCCTTCCAGTGTATCTACCCCTTGGAGCATTTAAACTTATACCATCTGTATTATATTCCTCTAGAGATAACATGTAATTGTGAGAAAATTCCAGTCTACTGTACTAGATGAATTTCCGAAGCTAAAGTTTTGATACTGATTGAGGTTATTACTGATATGAAGTTCCCCCCCTCATTTTCTGCTTTTTCCCCTTCTTCATTTTGATTTAGCCAAAAATAGATTTTCTAGAAAAGCATCTTTGCACACTGATTTATCCAATCGTTAAACAGCATAACTAGACCCTGGTGAAGCATTCTTGGAGTCTCTGCATCTTTTGGGAGGGTTGTTGATTGAGGTTTCATGCGTTTTACCCTTTGCTCTTGTTCTACTCATTTCACCCTCTATTCCACTGTAGTAGTAAATATAGAAAGGCATATATTGCCCTCAAATCAGAGGGAGAGGTGCTAGAATGAACTGAGACTACAGTCACCTCAGATCACAGTAGCGATCACCTTAAGAACTTTCTGTCACCATGATATAACACATCAAAAGCATAGGTTTCTCAGGTAAATATTTATGAATGACCTCTGTGCTCAGCAAGACATCTGACACTTTTCCTAGAAGCCCTCTACCTCTGGTTTGTCTGAAGTCCCTGCATATCCTCTGTGTGATGAATAGCAGCTACTTTAGGCCTCAGTCCCCATTTCTTGATTTGGCTCAGCTTATTTCAACCCCCCTGCTGCAGCCTCTCAGTTCTCTGAATTGGTCTCCTTAGTCTGAAAAATTACACATGGTGGGATACTACCATGGCAACTGGAGTTCACAGTTTCCTGAGGACCTTGAGTTCTGAGGGGATTTAGGCATGTGGTTGCAGGCCAAAGGGGAGAAGAAAACCATGAATGTTGACTGAACAACTGTGCAGGACTCTTGTTCACATGTTTTCCTGCTTAATCCTTTCAACAATCCCGTAAAAGCGCATTACACCCGTTTTACCACTTTTTCATACTCAACTTTGTCTTCTTTCCATGACACTATGCTGACAAGTTATCTCTGGGGTTCTTTTTGTATTTCTCCTTATGGACCATTAGGTTCATCTGAGAGAGGTGAGGTGTGAGCCACCACCCTGTACACCCCCACCCACCATCAGAAAAATGATGGCTGTGGCAGTTGGTGTCATGCAGATCTGTGTCATGGAGTTAAAGATCCTTACCCTCTGGATGGATGGATATATATATATATATATATATATATATATATATATTTGTTGATTTCAGAGAGGAAGGGAGAAGGAAAGAGAGAAACATCAGTGATGAGAGAAAATCATTGAGCAGCTGCCTCCTGCATGCCCCACACTGGGGATCGAGCGATCCTGCAACCCAGGCATGTGCCTTGACCGGGAATTGAACCATGACCTCCTGGTTCATAGGTCGACGTTCAACCACTGAGCCACACCAGCCGGGTCCCTTGGCATTTCTTAGAAGTAGATGACGACATGATTTCGGAGTAGGACAGGATCAGCTTGGAACTGCAAGCATCTCAGTTCAGCTCTGGTTTTTCATTAAGAGGGAAGGGAAATCCTGGGTGCATCTTAATTCTGATCAGAATTCCCAACATAATCCTAGGATCACTTGTGGCCTCAAAGCTGTCACACCACTTGGAATCTAGAGGTCACTTGGCTGATTTTCTCCAAGGGGGGAAAAGGAGGGTCCGAGTAAGTGCACACCAGGAAAGGGGCTGTCCCCTGCCTTTGCTGTCACCCGGACTTACGGTTCGTAAATGAGGACAGTCTTCAGGGCCACTTGGGGGATAGAGGCATTAGGGGCCCAGAGATGTTTGTGTCCTCCTTTTCTGGAGGCTGCTCTCTGAGTTGCGGATGACCTGTGATTACTGATTGCTCAATGTGTATTAACTAATTGGATGTGCGTCAGCAAGGCCATGTGGAGTTACTGCCCAGGAAGCCAATTTGAATGGCTCTTCCCCAAATCCCTGTTTGTGAGCCATGAATCAAGAGCCATGAGGAGGGGCTACATTTGTGACTGGAGGCCCAGAGACTGTGCCTATTACTCTTAAAGTTTTATATCTATGTCTGTGTCTATCCCTATCTAATACTTACATATCTAATACTTATAAACTTACAGTTTATGAGATATACTATAAGTTTTTAAGTATATCTAATATATCCAATACTTATAAACTATGTCTGTATCGACATTGATATTGACATCCATATGTATGTATTTATTTGGCTGTTGATGCAGAACTATATTAAATGGTTTTTCTGCGCATAATTTTTTTTCTGCATATAATTTTCAGGTATAAGTGTTTTTGTTGACTAAAGCTATCGGTGTAAATCTTTGATAATTCAGACAGAACCTTCAGGAAACATTTCCCTTGCTGTGATTTTAAAAATAGTGTAAATATTTATTATTTCATGGAGCATGTTAAAACTACTTAAAACTTGGTTTTAAATTTATTTAAATTTTGATCTCAATGTTTACATTGAAATTTGATCTAACTAAATCTTCCAAGGTTGTCTGCTAGTCAATAATGTTTCAACTTAATCTCAGGTACTTAGAAATAATAAAAGTAGACCTACTTAACATTTATCCTATGATAGATATGTATTATATTTTTATTAAAGTATTATGTGCAAATAATTATGAAATTGAAGAGCACAGAAGGATTTCAAGTGAAAAATGGACTGCTTGGCTTCATATTCCTGGGCCTGCCCTTGTAACAACCATTTGTAATTCTTTAAATTGTTTCTATTAAAAAATTTTATTTTAGGAATCTCTATCTCTTTATAATTAGCTTAACTTGCTGTTTCTGGTTTATCAATCTTAGATATTGTCTGTTGATTTTTTCTTTTCTAGAAAACATTTTACCTATTTTATGCAACCATGTTTCTGTCCTCTAAATATGCTTGTATCTTCCTCTTAGTTCTGTTAATTACATTTGTAATGTTTAGGCAATAAACCTGTGCTTTTATTATTTATTTGTTTTGTTTGTTTATTCATTTGTGGCAAGTATTGGTGGGATCTTTTGACTTCTTACTTGAGGAAAGGGATATTGACTTCCCTACCCCTCTCCTCGCTATTCCCTTCCTTGCCTCTCTCCTTGCTATTTTCACTTCCAGGCTTCTGTCATAAGTACTTCTACTACTTACTGTAATTATTGGTTAGACTTACATTCTTGTCTCTATAAATAAAATCTGTGTTTTTTTGTCAGTCAATTCTAAAGTCAGAGATGCATAACAACATTTATATTATTATAACTATATGAATATTGTTTACTCTAAAGCTATAGAATGGACTATGATCACATTTTATCTTTGTACATTTTTTTAAACCTGGAGTTTTAAATTACATTTTTAGAATCACCTAACATTCCCCTATTCCCAAACTTTTTCAGTATCTCAGGGATACAGTTAACCCTATAGATACCTCCTTCTTTTGCAGATGCATCGTCCCGTTGTTCCCCACTGCCCCGCACCACCCTCTTGCTGCATAAGACACGTGGCCCTCAAAACCTGCTGCACAGCTGCTGTTCTTTTACTTTCACTGCTCTCCTGAGTTCAAGACTATGTATCTCTTTTTCTTAGTCTGTTCCTTCATTTTGGTAAATCACACTTCAAGTAACTTTGTATAAAAGGGCATATATAAAAGTTGACCTCTTTTTATTCCCTAAAAGTTTCATTGTGTTGTTTGTTGTTGTTGTTTTTCACATGTATTATTTGGATGAGTACAGGAATACAGGTTGAAATGATTTTTCTCCCAGAAATTTAAAAATATGGCCCTATTCTCTTCTACCATTCTGGGTTGCTTAAGAGAATTCCAAAAGTCTTTTTTTAAAAATATATTTTATTGATTTTCAACAGAGAGGAAGGGAGATAGAGAGTTAGAAACATTGATGAGAGAGAAACATTGATCAGCTGCCTTCTGCACATCTCCCATTGGGGATGTGCCCGCAACCCAGGTACATGCCCTTGACCAGAATCGAACCTGGGACCTTTCAGCCCGCAGGCCGACGCTCTATCCACTGAGCCAAACCGGTTTTGGCCCAAAAGTCTTATTCTTATTTTCTTTCCTCTGTAGATAAAAAAAAATCTTAGAATATTTTCGTCATTCTTGGTATTGTGAATTTTCACAATGATTCATCTACATACAGGGTGTGTGTGTGTGTGTGTGTGTGTGTGTGTGTGTGTGTGTGTGTGGTTTGTTTATTTTTCTCTTGGGACCCTTGTGATTAGAAGAAACATGTCCTTTAGATCTGGTATATTTTCTTTAATACTGTTCTCTTTTTCAATGCCTTGTTCTGGGTTAGTAGGACTCCTAATAGTCAGCTGCTGGCCTTCCTGGAGTAGCCTCTGTTCCCCTGATCTTTTCTCTCAGGTTTTCAGGCTGTTTGTTCCCGTCTGCTGTCAGTGGGAAACAGGCTCTTCCAGGGGATCCCCAGAAAAGCATTGCAAGGACCCACTCACAGGAGATGGTGATGTGGCAGGGTGGTTCATTAGTGATGGCTGCCCCTGCTCCTGGGCTTCCAGTGTCCCCTCTCCATCCAGCCATGGAGAAAGACCCACCATGGCTTCTGCAGGCCCAAATGAAAGCTAGTGCCCAGAGTTATGCTTCATAGTTCCTCAGAGCCCACGAGTCTGCCAACCTTAGGTGGCCACCAGATCCCCATGCTCGACTGGTCCCTGGCAGGAGAGAGCAGAAAGTAACAGGGCTGGGGCAGCCATCACAGGACTAGTGCAAATCCGAGAGAGAGAGAGAGAGAGAGAGAGAGAGAGAGAGAGAGAGAGAGAGAGAGAGAGAGAGAGAGAAAGAATGAATGAATGCTTTCTCTCCAGGGATTTTAACCAGGAGCTTTTTGGCTTGCATTGGCTTCCCCCCAGCCAATGATCTTTTCTCCCAGGCTAGACTGACAGGCCTCTAGGGTCAAACACCTCCCCCTGCACCATTGGGCATGTCCTTGTCTCTCCCCCCGCACTTCCCCTCCCCCCCAGTACCAGCAGGGAGAAGGGAGGGGTGTTAATCCCCTTGGAGGGACAATGCTGATTTCTTGGGGTGTGAAGCTGTAGCTTCCCAGTGAAGCAGACAGGCCTCAGCTTCCCAGCTGAATGTGCTTAACAATGTCTGGCTCCCTTTGCCCTCTTCCTTTAGATAACCAGCTACGGGCTGTAACATCTCTACCCTTACATTTTTTGGAATATTTTCTAACCTTTATATTGTTTATTTTATTTGCAATGATATATGGTCTTTAAAAGTAATTATAATTCTAAAGTATTTTTTGCTCTATTTTTATAACATCTTGTACATGTTTTAATGAATATGATAGTTTCCTTCTTTCTTTCTTTTTTTGTTAATATGCACCCTAGGATTATTTTTACCGTCACTGATTTTTAGAGAGAGTGTAAGGGAGGGAAAGAAGAAGGGATGGGATGGAGAGTGAGAGAGAGAGAGAAAGAGGGAGAGAGAGAGAGAGAGAGAGAGAGGGAGAGAGAGCCCGCAGGCATCCCACCTGGGCAGGGGATCGAACCTACAACTAGGTATATGCCCTGAGAACCTTAGGTGTGCCGGCCGACACTAATTACTGAGCCAGGATTGTCAAGGCTATAATAGCTTCTTTAATCTCTCTGCAGACTAGTAAGAGTTTTTATTTACACTTTTAAAATTATATATATATTTTTAAATTGAAATTGTGTGGGTTTCTTTTTTTGTGTGTGTGTGTGTTTTACTCTTAGGCTTTCTCAAATATTTGATGATCTTCAATTGTTCATTTGTATTTAAGAAAGAGTATTTGTTTTTGAATGAGTAGAAAATGTTATCCTGATATATCCCCTAAATTCTAGAGTTCAGAAGACTTTGCCCTGAGGTACAAACACCTGCACTAATTACCCCTGTGTTCTCTAACACCTCTTTAGCAAACAGCCCTGTGGTGTAAAAGGCTGCTGGGTGCTCTGCCCATTGGGGTGGTGGTAAACTTTCTGTGCATAGAGTTTCCATAAACTCATGTCTTTCAACCCCCATTATATTTGGCCTCTTCCAGTGTGGAGCGTTTTTGAAGTTTTGCAGGGAAGATCTCCTTTTTGACATATACCTCTCTGCACATATTTTACACTGCAATTTCTATACTCTGCAAAAAGTACCAGGTTCTAATACACCATCTGCTCTTCTTCTTCCAGAAAGTGTTGGAAGTCTGTGTCTGTTGGTCTTCCACCAGTTTTTTTTTTTTTAAATTGATGTGGTGTTATATTGTTTTGCTTTTAGTACTTTCTTTTCTTTTTTAAGAAAATATATTTTTATTGATTTCAGAGAGGAAGAGGAAGAGAGAGAGAGAGAGAGAGAGAGAGAGAGAGAGAGAGAGAGAGAGAGAGAAAGAGAAAGAGAGAGAAACATCAGTGATGAGAGAGAATCATTGATCGGCTGCCTCCTGCACACCCCACACTGAGAATTGAGGCCGCGACCCGACCATGTGCCCTGACGGGGAATCGAACCATGACCTCGTGGTTCTTAGGTCAAAGCTCAACCACTGAGCCACGCCAGCCAGGCAGAATAACTTTTTGTTCATATATATATATATTTGTGTGTGTGTGTGTGTGTGTGTGTGTGTGTGTGTGTGTGTTGGTAGCGGGGAGGCTGTGGGTGTGTGCGTGCATGCATGTGAGACACAGGGAAAGAATTAGTATCTTTATGGGACTTTTCTATTTAGTAAGTTTTTCAGTCCTTGTTTGCCTCTGAATGTTTATTCAACTGAGTAGAGGTTTTTTGTTAAACTGTCTTTTTTAAAAAAATATATGTTCTTATTGATTTTTAGAGAGAAAGGAAGAGGGAGAGAGAGATAGAAACATCCATGATGAGAGAGAATCATGGATCGGCTGCCTCCTGCAAGTCCCCCACTGGGGATCGAGCCCACAACCTGGGCATGTGCCCTTGACAGGAATCGAACCTGGGACCTTTCAGGTCCCAGGCTGATGCTCTATCCTCTGAGCCAAACTGGCTAGGGCTAAACTGTTTTTTATATGTGTCTGTATGCAGAAAGAGAATGAAATGCTTTCTTAATAAAATCTATTTTAGAGTATAATAGAAATTAAATATCCAGTGTAATATTGTTAAAACTAGAGGCCCGGTGCACAAAAATTTGTGCACTTGGGGGGTCCCTCAGCCTGGCCTGTGCTCTCTCGCAGTCTGGGACCCCTTGGGGGATGACCACCTGCTGGTTTAGGCCCGCTTCCTGGGGAATTGGGCCTAAGCTGGCAGTCAGACATCCCTCTGGCAGCCCAGGAGCCCTCAGGGGATGTCCACTTGCCAGCGGGGAGCAGGCCTAAGCTGCAGTCAGACATCCTTAGTGCTGCTGAGGAGGCAGGAGAGGCTCCTACCACCACCGCTGTACTGGCAGCCATCAGCCTGGCTTGTGGCTGAGCAGAGCTCCCCTTGTGGGAGCGCATTGACCACCAGGGGTCAGCTCCTGCATTGAGCGTCTGCCCCCTGGTGGTCAGTATGTGTCATAGTGAACAGTCATTACCAGTCTTTCTGCTGTTAGGGTCAGTTTGCATATTACCCTTTTATTATATAGGATAGAGGCCTGGTGCACGGGTGGGGGCCGGCTGGTTTGCCCTGAAGGGTGTCCTGGATCAGGGTGGGGGTTCTGCTGGGGTGCTTGGCCAGCCTGGGTGAGGGGCTGATGGGTGTTTGCAGGCTGGTCACACCCCCTTCAAGGTGGGGGTCCCCACTGGGGTGCCTGGCCAGTCTGGGTGAGGGGCTGATGAGTGTTTTCAGGCTGGTCAAGCTCCCCTCCCCCCCAGTGGGGACCCTCACTCTATGGAGGTTTGGCCAGCCTGGGTCAGGGGCTGATGGCTGTTTTCAGGCTGGCCGCACCCCCTTTAGGGTGGGGGGTCCCCACTGGGGTGCCTGGCCAGTCTGGGTAAGGGGCTGAGGGCTGTTTTCAGGTTGGCCAAGCCCCCCGGCGATGGAAGCTCCCAGCCTCTTTTTTTCTTTTTTCTTTTTATTCTGGGATTTATTTACCTTCTATAATTGAAACTTTGTTGCCTTCAGTGGAGCTCAGAGCTGGCTCCTGCTCGCTCCAGCTCCGTGGCCACGGCAGGCTGAAAGCAGGTATCTGTGGTTTATTTATCTTCTAATTGAAACTTTGTTGCCTCCAGTGGAGCTCAGAGCTGGCTGGGAAGCTTGGCTTCCTCCATCACTGGAGCAACCAAGCCTCCTGCTTGCTTCAGCTCTGTGGCTGCCGGGCACCATCTTGGTTGGGTTAATTTGCATATAGTTGCTCTGATTGGCTGGTGGGCATGGCTTAAGGCATAATGAAGGTTTGGTCAATTTGCATGTTTGTCTTTTATTAGATTATATGGGAATATCCATGGTTAGAGCATTTTTCTTTTGTTGATAGAAATTTTAAAAGAATTAGAAGAGATGAACCTTGTCTATTTGACATTGAAGTCTAAGACCTAACATTGACTCTCGGGAAAAGCCCAAAGAGGAACAGAAAACTAAAAAACGGGAGAGAATAGGGTGAAGGTAGTTGAAGTTGGAAAGATTATTAAGCAGAATCTGTACAGCTGATATGTCAATAAGTAGAGAATGGTCTTTAAAAGTAGAGTAGTCTCTGTGAGGACTCATTGGCATAGGTGTTTATTATGTTGTGGTTTGGCCTCTGTGCACTTCTATTTCTCTCTAGAAGGATGTCCCTTCCATTATCTTTGCCCCATACATTAGGGATGACTTTAGCTTTTGTCTAGAACTTGACTCACATACTTTGAAAGTTATCTGGATCTTTTCAAGTCTTCTTCCTTCCTTCAAATTTGCTTAACTTTCAAGGCCAATTACAATATTTGAGTTATTTCATTTCTCCTAGACTTTTCTACCCAAGGCTCTCCTTTCCTTCTGCTGAAGTGCCGACATGCTTCCTTATTTTATCCTCTTATTCTCACCTCTTGATTCTTCCTTTACAGGGTTTTTTTTTTTTTTTTTTTTTTTTTATCTGTTCCACTGCCGACTGATGGCTTTAAGCTACTTTGGCAGAGTCCTTTCCTTCTGTTAGTTCTGGGCCAGCTACAAACTTCTTCCTTATTTACTCTAAGGCTTTTCAAGTCTGAAGGCTATTGAAGTGTGCACACAGCATCTCCCTCCATCGGAAATGTACTCTGAACAGTAGTGCTTATAGTAACTCAAATGGAGGTAAAACGATACCCAGTTATTATTCATTCATTCACAAATACTTATTAAGTTCCACTAGAGTGCCAAGCTCAGAGGCTATAACTGTGAACAAGATAAACTGAAGGCCTTGTCTCTGGACTCTTGGAGTTTACATTATATTAAATCATAAACAGACAGCAGTTCTCTAAATAAAACATAACAATTGCAACTGAAAGAAGCAAAAATATTCAAATTGATTTTCTCTTAGTTATGAAATTCCTTCAGAGAGCTCCTTCTGATGATATTTTTAACTTTCCTTAGTCTAATATTTACATTTTAAATATTTCTGTATTTTATTTGGAGTTAGGGAATGAGAAGGGGTTGGAATTTTTCATGACATGCTTATTTTAATATTGCTTTTGGTGGGGAGCGCTCTTAAAATTCTGTTGCCATGGAAGACTAGGAAACTGGTCTGATAAAATGTAAGCTTATCCATTAGCAATTCCTTCTAGACTTTCTCAGTTAAAATTTTTGTGATTTATTCTCTGTCTCATTCTATTCCTGATTAGTGGTTGAAATGGGAATTGCAGTTAGACTAACCTGAAATGTAGAACACCAACATGGAAATAATGAAGAATTGGCTGTATGATCATTGTGGGACCTTACAGACACCTAGCTGTGTCTGTGAATTAGCACGTTCAGAAGCATATGGCATTATTGCTTTTATAATTACATTGCTGTTGTTTTTAGCATATTTTCTTTTTTTTGTTACAGAGCAGTGGTTTGGAGTTACTATTTAATCTCAGTGCTAAACAGACTGAGTTGACTATCTGCCCCCTTCTCCCCCCCATTTTTTCCTTTATGAAAATGAAAACACAAAGAAATGTAAATTTCATTTTTGGGAACATCTAAAATTGGAAACCAAGAGCATTTTTATCTTAAACATTTTTAGTAATATTATATTGCACACAATTGGCATAGAAGTGGGATATATTCTTTGTAGTTATACTTTAAATTTTCTCTTCATTAGAAGTGAAGTTTATGTGTTTATTTATGTAAATAACATAGACCATTTTTTTTTCTCAGAGACAGTGGGATTGGTATTAAGAGATCCAGATTTAAATTATGTTTTTACCACTTGCTGTGTGACCATAAATTTAACTGCCTTGGAGTTCATGTTTATGTTAAAGTGGTAATAACAATACTAACCTCAAAGTGTTTATATAAGGATTAAGATAATGGAAGTTTAAGTACCTACTACTAAAAAAGATTAGTTGGTGCTTAATCTTAGATACAGACATTTTCTAGTAGATTTGTTATAACATCAAGGGCAGGGGGAAACCATCAATGAGTCATTGGGAGACAGAACATATTAGTATTCATTATTCTGAAACTACATATTGTTTTGTGGTCCCAAGCAGTTCAAATCATACCCATGGCTCTAAACTTTCTGACATTAATGCCCAGTTTCATTTAAATGTCCATTACATGTAAGTTACCTTAGTTATTTTTATGCTAACAATATTATTTAATGCCCAGCCGGCATGGCTCAGTGGTTGAGCGTCGACCTGTGAACCAGGTGGTCAGGGTTCAATTCCCAGTCAGGGCAAAATAATATAACAATATATTTTAAAAGTGTTATTTAATTATTAGTAAGAATAAAAACACAGTTTACCTCATAGCCCCTGTGATCTTTGTTTTACCTTGTTCCTAGGTTCTCTATTGGCTTATTATAAAGGTATGAGGTGTGCGTGTGGCAATATATGTGTTATTACATACATATTTGTATTTTTATCTAATATGTACGCTATTTCATTAAAAATTTTAAATATGTTTTTATTGATTTCAGAGTGAGAAAGGGAGAGGAACAGAGAGATAAAAATATCAATTGTGAGAGAGAATCATTGATTGGCTGCCTCCTGCACACCCCACAATGGGGATCAAGCCTGCAACCCAGGGAATCGAACCATGACCTCCTGGTTCATGGGTTGACGCTCAACCACTGAGCCACAGATGCCAGGCTAATATGTAGACTTTTACATATCATCCTCTTCCTATGCTGTACATTATCCTCCTTTTTATTTTATCAAAGAGATATAATTGCAGAGGATTTTATGAATTGCTACATGTGTGCTAAAGAATAAAAATGATTTTCAAACTTAGTACAGAATGCAATTAGTTTTTATAGAAGACAGTATGTACCTGCCAAGTGGGTACTTTGAAAATGAAATTGTTTTTGATTGTGTGAAACTGCTTGAAAATGTGATTCTCCAAAGCTTTCTTTTTCTTATGGCAAGAAATCAGGGATATGCGAATTCATTATAATTAATGCACAAGAAGGCTGGTCCTTCTTTTTCGTCTTTTTAAAATCCAACACTTAAAAACCCAAAATTTCTTTGGACCAAGAACAGTTTTAAGTATGCCCTGGATTTCAGATTGGAAGTGCCTGCTAGTGGTAGCTCCGAGTAAAGGAATCACCACCTGCACAAGTGATAGCACGCTTTAGGTATCCTTGTAACACACCTTTCTGGTACAAGGAGACATTTTCCTCTGCTACCTCCACTCACTCAGGACTGCAGTATCATGAGTTTACATTATAAGATAAAATTCTAAATAGAAAGCACTGGTTTGTTCTGACAATGCGTCTTATTGAATGTCAGGTGCAAAATATCCACAATAGACCCTTGTTAGGGACCTGTTGTATAACAGCTTTTGGGTTTGCTAAAATGCCACACTCAGATTTCTGATTCCCAGATATAATTTGGTTTGTCATCTCTTTTGGCTCTCGTCCTTGCCTTTTTGAATTGGGTGGTAGGTTTCTGGAAAAGGCTAATTAAACAGTGAGCTTCCAAAACAAAGTTAGTTATTTACTTGATAGCGTAGGTGATGATTTAGAGGAAATGCCAGGTATGATCATTTTTGTCTGTAGATGTGGCAAGGATGCTAATTTACTGATTTGCGTGAGATAGGACTGTTTGAAGCAGTAGCTTGGGGGAGAGCAAGGTTATCAGAATGGCCACTCTGGCTACTTCAGCTTATATAAACCCCTTTCAACTCTGATTCTGACTGAGACACCCTTCGGTTAAGATAACTGGTTTATTTCGAGCAGTAATTCTCAAACTTTAGCATGTTTCAGAATCACTTCCAAGGTCTGTTAGTGCCCGCACTGCTAAGCCCCATACCTGGAGTTTTGATATAGATTTGGGGTGAGTCCCAGGAGTTTGCATTTCTAACAAGTTCTCATGTGGTGCTGATGCTGTTGGCCCGGGGCCACAGGTTGGGAATTGGGAAGCATTTGTCTCTGGTTCAAGGTGTGAGGGTGTAGGGGTGAGGAGTTTGTTAGGGAGGGAGGTGGGAAAAGATTGAAGAATGCTGATCATCTTGCTTAGGGTTTACCTAAAAGTGTTGACTTTGAATTCTTCTAGTGTATTATAAAGTTAAACATTAGGGAATGTTCCTCATTTTACTTTCAAATAGTACTTTTATTAATGAGAAAAGTTAAGGGTAGGAGGGACAATAGAGTTGATTATTTCTTAACACTGGCCTTCTTTTCCCCATCTGGTTCCTTCCTCTTCCTTGGACCTGTGCCTCTTCTGTCCCCATATAACACAAATATTGATAGCTGTCTTTCAGAAATGAGAAATGATGAGACAGTATATGAGGTTTCTTGGAAAAGTAGTGACATCAATTCAGATTACCATCATAATAAAGACCTTATTCATTTGGCTTCTACGTATTCAGATTTTGCAGCAGTTAGGGCAGTTCTTGGGTTGAAATGTACCTTTGCAGTATTTCCAAAGCAAATCAGTGAGTGAGTTTAGGATATTGCCCAGGAAATTTAAATTACTTAATGAAAGACTGCTTTCAATTTATTTCAGTACTTCCACTTAATACGATTGCTTTATAATTAGAAATTAGTCTTATCTAATCGCTTACCTAAGCTACTTTTAACTTATAATTAGTATTTCTAAGGCTTCATTGACGTAGGAGTATAGACTTTAGATTTCTTTACTTTAAATAACTGGTTTTGTTTTTAAACATAAAGTGCAAAATTATATCTGCTCCTTACCTTGGGGCATTCGTGTTTGTACCTGGTATTGCCTGTATCCAGTGGTGTGCGTGCAGTTCAAAGAAGAAAATGTGGCCTTCAAAGAAGTTCTTTTAATATTACCCATAAAGCATTTTTTCAGCTCTTCCTTTGAAAAATGCTCTGTGCTCAAATTTTCCTAGAATAAAATAACCCACCAGGTAAAGGCTCCCAGAGACCTAGGACATGCTTACTCAATGAAATGCAACGGAGCGGAAAGCATCCTGTCTGTCAGCCCCAGAAAATTGTGATTTTCCTGATCTAGTAGTTAAAGACAATTATATAATTTAAAGAGCTGCTGGCATATACACATTAGATTATTAGGAGTAGCTTGCAATATTTTGTAAAATTCTGTGTTGAAGTTTTGACCGGAAGGAATTAAAGTCTGTAATAAATAATTTTTTGGAAGCAAATGTGAAGCTGTGTTGGAACTTCTTTTTTCCCCAACCCTTGTCCTCTTGGTGTGAAGACCAGCCTGAGTCAGACTATTGAGGATTAAGGATGAATGCATTACTCAGCACCCTGCAGGGGTGGGTCAAGCACCCTGGCTTTGAAAAGTTCCTCTTTTGCTTAGTAAGCCTAGAGATTTCAGGCCAACTGCAGAATGAAAGTTCAGTATTATTAACACAGTCTACTTGAAAATGGTCTCTCACTCTTCCAGACATCCTTCCTCTCTGTGGTTGTATAACAGTGTCTAAAATCACTGACTGGATTGCCAGTGGATATTACCTACAGCAGCTATGTTGCCCGAGAGCTTGGTCCCCCTGAAGCGTTCCTGATGGAACCATCCTTTGACTTGAATATGGAGTTTGGCATGTTAAAGGGGAAGAAGGGACACACTTATTTTAGTTTGGCAAATGGGAATGCAGGAACTAAGGGGAGCCTGTGATAACACTATTTTGAGGCAAAGAATGGGGATTCTGGATCAGATGCCTACTAAGGAGAAATAATTCTTTTTTAAAAAATATATTTTTATTGATTTCAGAGAAGAAGGGAGAGGGAGAGAGAAATAGAAACATCAATGATGAGAATCATTGATTGGCTGCCTGCTGCACGCCCCCTACTAGGGATTGAGCCCACAACCCAGGCATGTGCCCTTGACTGGAATTGAACCTGGGACCCTTCAGTCTGCAAGCTGACACTCTATCCACTGAGCCAAACCATCTAGGGCAGGAGAGATATTTTGATTAAAATGTTAGCTAGAGAAAGGAACACAGATAGCTTTTTGTGTTGATTGGAATGAGAGATGTCCTAGAAAGGACTGCAGGGGCCTGGGAGAGAGGACAGTAGGCCTGAATCGGGGGCCAGCTCTGCTGATAGGAGAAAGCTTGGCTATGCAGGGGAGAGGAAAAGGAAAGGACACCTGGTAGGTTAGGACATGTGTGAAAGGGCCGTGACAAAAACCAAACCAAACCAGGAGTACATTTGTTTTTATGCCTATTGTTTTTGATGTTTCTTTCAAAGTGTAACTTACCTTAAAATAGAGACTGGCAGTCAGACTTTAACAAGTTATGGGAGATTTTTCATACTTTCCATTTAACCGTGTCTGCACTCCAACCTTTATCGTAGCTAAAGCATCATCACCATGTCCATCATCATCTACTAGTGTTGATGAAATATACAACCAGAGTCTCTGTGCTTTTGAGAAGAAGTCTTTAATTAGAATTTGCTTTTGTTTTTCCAGGTAGCCCAGCCCTGACCCATAGGAATCTGACTTCCGCCAGTCTGAATGACATTTCTGATAAACCTGAGAAGGACCAGGTAAGCAAAGAATTCTTGCTCCTTTGAAATGTAAAGCTAAATGCATATCTAGATGATGCTAGGAAAATATTAGAAATGATAGTTCCCTGACTGAGAAGAACCAATATGTGTAGATGAGGTTTTTGTACTTTTTCTGAGGGAAGAGGAGGCTGTATGTGAAAGAGATTTGGAGTTCAGAACCCAAGAATTAGAGTCTTGACTTCAGCCTTTATAGATGTAGTCTCTTGGGCAGTTTATTGTAACTATAGTTGTATTAGCTTTAAAATAGTAATAATAATCCCTACCTCAGGGTTGTTGTGAGGATTAAATGAAACACTTTATGAAAAAGTGCATTGATAAAGAAAGAACTAAAATTCTGGCAATTGTTCACTCTTGGGTATATTTTTGGCAAAGGTAGTGTAGTTTTGTTAGCTGAAGATTTGTCTGTTAAAATACATAGTAGGTAGACTATTTGAAATGTAGAGCAATTAGGGTTTGAGTCTCAATTTTCTTTCTTTTAAAAAAAATATGGTAGAAACTGGGCCATTTTCCAGTTGGGAGAATATCTGGGGATAATAGAAAATGGTGAGCAGATACAATTTTGCATTGTGCAATAAAAACCAAAACCAGTTGTGTGGACTAAGTGGGTGAAATTTTTACCTGAATAAATAAATCTGAATTGTACATTTCTTCTTTATGAGGATGCTTCTCTTTAACAACATTTGTAAAAAGTACAGGGAAGATGAAATTCATGTTCTTTCTTGTAAAATAGCATTTGGATTCTTCCTTCTTCTCACCAGTAGCCCCCTAACAGGGCCATTATCATCTTAGACTGTGTTGCTAGAAAAGCCTTTGGTGCTAATTCCTTGTCTCCATTTTCTCACAATTTAACACTTTGTAAAATATTGCCCTTCCATTTCTCCCTTGGATTAAAAGCTTGTAATGGCTTCCTATAAAGTTAAGTTCAGAATTGCCTGTATGACTTTTAAGATGCTCTGAAATCTGATGTTATCTTTCTCATCTTAATTTATTTTTGTTCCCTAGAAGAGGGATGTTTTGCTTTGGCCAGGCCTAATTTCCTCCCTCTTTACATTGAGATTAATTCTTAACTCCTAGTTCTACTCCCCCTTGAAATGCTAATGTGGATAGCCCTCCTCCCCTCCCTTTCCTGCCTCTTGAAATGATGGGGAGAAGATTATTAAATATGGAATACAGCAGCAGAAAAGGGAAAACTCAGTCCACTAGGACTTATTGAGAATTTCCCTCAACACTATTTCGCACATCTTGGTTCCATTCAGTATTTATCAAACAACATCTATATATATAAAAGCCTAACATGCTAAGTGTCTGACCATTTGGTAGACCACTCGACCAGTGGCTATGATGGGCACTGACCACCAGGGGGTAGACGCTCCGACTGGTAGGTTAGCTTGCTGCTAGGGTCCAGCTGATCAGGACTGGGCGAGACGGGCCAGACAAGCCCCGGAGCCAACCTTCCACGGTCCCTCCCTGGCCTCTAAAATATTTTTTCTAATTAATTTCTTTTCAGTGTGCACGAATTTGTGCACCAGGCCTCTAGTTTTTAAAATAATAGTTAATATTTATTTAGCATTTATTATTGGCCAGGCCCTAAGCTAAGAATTTATGTGTGCCCATAACATGTGGTTGGTACAAATGAGGAAATTTAGGTTTAAAAAGATTAAATACATTTTCCTAAATGGTGATTTTCACTAAAGAAGCAACAGGGAGTCTTAGAAAAGACCACTTAAGGAATGCTCCCTAGAAAAGTACTTGGTTAAATAAAATGTGGGTGTCAGGGGCTCAATAGCCATGGTTTACATTATAGACTTTTAAGGGCTATTAAGTTGAAAAGAAAAAAAAATAGAACTATGGGGAACCAACATAGATCCACAGTTTTTACATGTTATATGTGATTGTTTTCTTTTTACAAGTATATCAGATATTAATTCAATAGCATCAACTTGTTCTGGCTCTTGATTTTGATTGTTGTTCATACTGTATGGCAATAAAAGTGGAGAAGCCCTAAATCTATTTCTGATTCCGTGGGGAAACTGAGAGGAACAGTAGTAGATTAGCTACGTGATTGTGATCCAGGTATGAGATGGTGATTGATAAGAATTGTGGTACCTTCATTCTTTCATTCCTTTAACTAATATTTGATTATACAATTATGCTATGCCAGCCTCTATGTAAGGTATCAAGCAACACTAATTATGAGGTTTGCCGGGGGTCTTGATTCTAGATGAGGCAGAGTTAGGAATATCTGGTTGACATACTCTTTGAGGAAGGCTTCCTTTATTCGGGACAGTTCTTCTTTGGCCAGGAATTTGTCAATAAGCAGCTGATAAATGCTGAGAGAAATTTCTTACCTTCTTGAGTCTCTTCATATCTGGGCATGTGCAGAAGAAATCCAATGGTTTCAGAGGTGTCCTGCACAAGATTTTGCATTAGAAGAAATAGGCTGGACATTATGTTCCCGGGGTGTTGATTTTACTATAAAACCTGTGTGATGTTGTCCTTGAAACCAGAATCTTTGCTGACTATCACTAGCATCTCATATTTATGAAGATTCAGAGTAAGATGAATCCAGGGAGATTAAATTCAGGGGTTTAGTTCTTTTTGTTTTCAAAGCCTGGAAATGAGGTTGATGAGGATATCGTTATAAGAGCAACTATCCATCTCCATTTATCTAATATACTAGTAACAGCCATACTTAATGCAATGAGCCCTTTATCCTCCCCCCAAAGAGGAAGAAGCTCTGTTCTTTGCTTCCCACAAAAGGATTTGAAGAGAAGCTTTGTGACCGTCCCATGACCTGTCTATGACCCAAGGTAGAGTAGGAATTCAAGCTATAGTTCCAGTTTCTATTACCACTATTTCAGTAACTTCAAATACAAAGGTGCTAAGAAGAAAATGGGCTTGCAAAGAAGACGAAGCTATGGCAAAAAAACACAACAGCACAACAATCCTGGGCTTTTATTATTTTGAACCTGCTTTTTTCCTCTCTCTTTGGGTAGGAAAAAAGGTTGCCAGGCTCAAATTTGTTTTGAAAAAGCTTTTATAATTAATTAGCCAGTGTCCTGGAAATGATCTTGGCAGTCAAGTCAAACTTGTTCTGTAGGCTTTTCCAAGTTGGCCCCAAAAACTTTCATCCCACTGGAACTAAAGTTTCTGATTGACTGATTGTTCTGCCTGGATACCATTTGAACAGTTGCGATGGTGCCTCCCGACTTCCTGGAGCTATGTGACTTCTCAGTAGCACAAGAAATGGGTTTAACGGTCAGAGTTATGAACAGGAGCCGAATTTCTCATTCTGTCAGCTACATCGTGACAGAATTTGAGGGCATGTTTTTTATGAGATTCTGTTTTGGGAAAAACAGAAGAAACAAATCTGTGGACTGTACTTTTTCTCTCTGGCTCTGCCAAGCCTGTATGCTGATGATTTCAGTAGCGCTGCCCTGCGGAGAAATAGCTTAAAATAGTTAACAGCAGAAGAAGACCATAGCCAGAATTTTGGTGATTCAATGCTTCAGCAATATTCCAACTTGGATGTTTTATTTATTAAGCAGAAAAACACCTGGGAGAAGTAGATTTAAAAAATACATCTGGAACTCATCTACTTGTAAATCAACATAAATAATATCTTCTATTTTGTTGCTATGGACAATTTTTTCTCCCATTATCCAATTATCTTCCCCAATTACCTTATATTGATTAGTTTTTCTTTCCCCTTATATTCGTTCTCTGTTCTTTTAAAAGCATACAGTGTGGCTCAGTGATTGAGTGTGGACCGATGAACCAGGCAGTCAGGGTTCAATTCTCAATCAGGGCACATGCCCGGGTTACTGGCTTGATCCCCAGTAGGGGGCATGCAGGAGGCAGCAGATTAATGATTCTCATCACTGATGTTTCTATCTCTCTCTCCCTCATCCTTCCTCTCTGAAATCAATCAAAATATATTTAAAAAATGTACAAGTGTGGTGGGTGCTTATCAAACATAAATGGATTTCATTCTCATTTTCATGTGGGTTTGGAATTAGCTGTGAGGATAAGAAAATCCTTCTCATCATGTTACTGCTTAGCCTTAACTCTCTGGTGGAAGTGCTGTGCTCAGTGTACAGTGACTTTAAAAGGGCTTGACATTTCTTTTCCTGGGTTTATCAATAATGCAATAACACTTCACAATTACATGACCAACCTTAAGTGAAATTGCAGTCCACAGATTGCAGCAGATGTAGTAGTCGTAGAAATACCTCACAGATTCTCAGGGAGAGACTTGGGGCTCAGATCCTTGGAACTTCTTGTCTGGTTATCACTTCCATGATACTCATTACTTAGCTAGCTTTTCTGAGATCCTATCCATAGGTCTTCTGGTGGAATTTGGCCCAAGGTTAATTTCTAAAGTGTATTATAATCATTTTTAGCACTATCTATTGCCTGTTATCTTTAAATATACTTGGCTGTCTTGATTTCTATTTTTGAAGACTTAGTCTTTTGCAGAAATCGAGCTGAATGTAAATACTTTGTCAGAGAGTAAGAGGATGAAACCATTAAGCCATGTATGAGATTTGAGACTGCTAAGCCACAAGTGCCTTAAAATGAAAATTAGAAACATATTGTGATTAAACAACCCCGAATCCTTTTCTAACACATACGTAATATAGGAGCAAGTCAGCTACATTCAGCTGAGATGACTTTTCATCGTTTTGAAGATTCCCATCCTAAGGTTCACATAAAGGTTCCTTGAACATGAATAGCTATTTTTATTTTTTAAAATGTATCTTTATTGTTGAAAGTATTAAGGATGTCTCCTTTTTCCCATTGACCCCCTTCACCGTACACCCCACAACCACCCCAGCCTTCACCACACTATTGTCTGTGTCCATGGGTTATGCATATATGCATGTAAGTTCTTTGGTTAATCTCTCCCCACCCACCTACCCACCTACCTTCACTCATATTCATCAGTCTGTTCCATGCTTCCATGTCTCTGGATCTATTTTGTTCATCAGTTTGTTTTGTTCCTTAGATTCCACATATAAGTGAGATCATGGGATACTTGTCTTTCTCTGACTGGCTTATTTTGCTTAGCATAATACTCTCCAGGTCCCTCCATGCTGTCGCAAAGGGCAAGAGACACTTCTTTTTTATTAATAGCTATTTTATTCACAGTGGTAGAAAAATGTAACAGCACCTCCTTTTCTTTTTCATGGCTCAGCCAGAAAGCCTTCTAATTCACACTGGCAGTCTCGCTCCACTCCCCAGAGAAGGTGCAGTGGCGAAGAAAGGCTCGTGTTTTCCGAGGTTAGGATGCTTGTCGTTAGCATGTGTTCAGGGACCAGTGAAACACTGCTGTACCAGGAGGAATCACTTCCGTGAGGACAGAGGCGTGTTGTGAAGAGGAGGTGGTTACAGTCGTCAGATGCCTTCAGTCCCTATAGTTTTCATAACTGCAGTGCGCTTCCTTGTGGTTCAGTGGCTACAGCTTTCCTTCGCCAGGCGTCCGCGGTGGGAACTGGTGTGGGCATTGCAATGATTATCTTTGGTGTCCCTTTCCAAGGGGATTGGCTTGTCACTTAGGTAATCAACAGAACTGATGGTTGTCATCATCTTTTCCCTTTCTATAAGAAATTTGACTTTATATAACTTCTCTCCCACCTGATACTCTCTCCCATATTCTTAAATAATTGGCAATCAGTGGTTATTTGTAGTGTTTGAGACGCACCAGTATACTGATTTCAAGAACCCAGGTTCTTGAACCTATGTCCCAATTAAAGTTGGGTCAGCTGAATTTTCCCATTGTCATAATGCTATTCTTCCTGGAAAGCCATTTATCTGGATCAGAAGACTAGCATTTCTTTAAAAACAGCTTGAAAATGAACCAGATAAGCCTGTCTGAAGTCAACTAAGTTCTATCTTGCATTTTCAGTAAGAAAAAGAGCAGTCTTTTGTAAACTTTAGCACAATGGTTTTAAGTAACTGTGATGGTGCAATAAATTGGAACTTCTAAATCACACCATTTCTGTATGCTGCTTTGATTTAAACTTCTCCATTCATTCAAAAAATATGTTCTGTGCTAGAATGGGTTCCAGAGGTGAACGAGACAGATAAATCTTTTGACTCATGGAGCTTTCCTGCTTTTGGGGGACAAACTGACAATAAACATCAAAACCATATAAACAAATGAATAGGATACGTTTGCACAATGATAAGTGCTATCCTGAAAACACAGCAAGATAATGTGCCGAGGTACAGGAAAGCTGGTTTCGGGGTGTGTGTGTGTGTGTTGGGGGTGGGGGGTGGCTAGGCAGAGAGGAGAAGACCAGGGGATGAGGTTTCTATGCTGAGCAGAAAGCAAGAGGAAAGCCAGGAGGCAGGAATGGTGTAGTCAGGACATAAGGGGGAGGAGAAGAAAGTCTCTGGAGCGGCTGCAGGAAGGTGGCAGGTGTGCAGAGGTAGTTTCTTAATGCATCTGCCATAGACGTCAAGACCTTGCTATCAAGCAAAGGAAGTTCTTCTGTTCCACGGAAGTATTGTAAGAGAGAAAAAGAGTTTCCTAGTTAAAGTATTTTCCATGTATTATTGATTAGATTAAATTATTAATTGATATTAATAAAATATTTTAATGCACTAATGGTAGACATAGGCCAATGAGAGTAGTGTGCTTGAGCTTTTAAGTGATTGCATCTATACCTCCAGTTCTCTTTTTTTGTTTGTTTGTTTTGTTAATCCTCACCCAAGGATATTTTTTCCATTGATTTTCAGGAAGAGTAGAAGGGAGGGAGAGAGTCAGAGAGAGAGAAACATCGATGTGAGAGAGACACATCAACTGGTTGCCTTCTGCATGTGGCCCCACCAGGGCTGGGGATTGAGCCTGCAACCGAGGTACATGCCTCTGACTGGAATCAAACCTGGGAGCATGCAGTCTGAGAGCCAACACTCTACCCATTGAGCCAAACCGGCTAGGGATCTCCAGTTCTCTTGAGGTTGCTGTTGGCTGATATCAGGCGTGACCTGGGTAAAACACATGACTCATGAAACCTTCACTACAGGCCTCTCTGAGGAGCAGTGACAAGCATCTCTGTCTCCATTGTTTAGGAAGGGGCATTGGGGGTGTAGGAGGAGGACAGAGCAGCTGAGGTGGGTCCTGACCACATTCTTACCAGTCCTGTGAAAGAATTGAACTCCAGGAGCACTGCAGGACATTCAATTCAACATTTAATAAATGGCGTGGCAGGTTTTAATAAAAGGAATGTCCTCCCCCCCCCCCTCTTTTCAATAGGTAACATTCTGCCATATTCCTATACCATGACTATACTTAGAATACAGGGAGGGGCAAAGGTAGGTTTTCAGTTATAAGTATGTGAAACACAAAGTTTATTCTTATCTTATTATTTATTAATTATTGTATTATTGTTCATACAAACCACTGTAAGCCTACTTTTACCCCACCCTGTATAATGCAGAGTAGCAGAATGCCATCAACATTTATCTTTTTTAAAATTAATTAATTTTTTATTGTTGACAGTATTACAGATGCCCCTGCCTTGCCCTTCTCCACCCAGCCCCCACCCCATCCCAGGCCTTCACCACATTACTGTGTCGATGGGTTATATATATATGTATCATCAATGTTTATCGTTGATGGATGTCTACACTCAGGTCATATGTTACCTACTCTGACTGAGAACTCATTAAAAAACAAACTTTCTCCCCTTGTAAGTAGCAAATTGTTATACAACTAGAAAGTAGCAATATCTTATGATGAACATTCTAAGGGCATAGTTTAAAAATCTTTATAACAAGAGTTATAAATATAGACCTGGAATTGTTCTTTACCTACTTTTGCAACGATTTTCAACCTTTTCATTTTCTGGCATACATAAACTAACAAAAACATATATATATGTGTGTGTGTGTGTGTGTGTGTGTGTGTGTGTGTGTGTGTGTGTATATATATATATATATATATATATATATAATTTTTTTGCTGATATGACAAAAAATAAGTATAAATTTGATTCATTCACACTGGATGGCTATTGTTATGTTGTTCTTTTTTTTAATTTTGACAAACTAAGGGAAAAGAGATTAGTGTCCCTGACTAAATAGTCAGGCAATGCATATTTTAAAAATTCTTGCGGCACACCGGTTGAAAATCATTGTAACATGTTAATATCTGATATTTTTTAAAACTTTAGCTCTTTCTGATTCAAAAGTATACAAAATTGCTACAGAAATTCAAACAAAGCAAAGATGAATAACATAGAAGGTGAGATTCTCACCTTCAAAATAACCACTAACAGTTTGATGTAGTTTTCTACACATAAATATTTGCATATTTATTTATATAAAATAAAAATAGCATAATTTTGTTCTGCAAAAGAAACCAAACAGAATGTCATGAATATCTATATTCGTCTTCTTAAAGACTATATAGCATATATGAATCATTTTACTTAAATGATCTATTAATAGATATTTGATTACTTTCATTTCTTCGCTGTTACAAACAAACCTTTAAGAAATATTCTTATTGTAATTTTTTTGCATTTCTTCATGAATATTTTCTGGAGGAGAAATTTTTAAAACTTGTTTTTTAATTGAAATTATGGGGGTGACATTGGTTAATAAAATTATATAGGTTTCAGGTGTACCATTGTATAATTCATCATCTGTATATTACACCGTGTTGCTGGGTCACTGTGAATTGCCAATTACTTTCCCAAAAGACCATACCAATTTATGTCCTAGATATTTTAAACACTTGAATAAATCCTCCGCCACTGTGTGCCAGTCAGATTTGAGTTTCTCCTTTATTTCACTCCACTGAAAGCTTAGCAACTCAAAGTGAAAAGAATCTCAGTCCCTAACACCTGCCTCCCAGCTTGCTCTGGGGGCTTTTTCAGCTTAAAATTTTGAGGTTCACACCTGGTTTACTCTCCTGGCCCAGCTGGATCGCTGAGCTGGCTAATCCACCATGTTCTGAGGCAAGGAGGTGAACAGTGCAGGCAGGAGACTTGGCCACCTGTGTGTCTCTTATTGCTTCTGCTGGAGGTGCTGCTGTTCCCAACTCTGAGAGAAATCCTTCAGGCTTTGTGGGAATTTCCTTGGCAACCCAAAATGGCTTCATCTCAAGAGCCCTTCTTGGTGGTCAGAATTTGGAACAAAAAGAAAAATTGTAAAAAGAGCTGGACAAGTGTTCTCTTTGAAGCACTATTCAGCACATTTGCAGTTTGGCTTTGCATCTCCTTCCTCCTGGCTCTCCCACCCCCAAGAGAATTTTGAGTGAACTTACCCGATTATGAAGTTTGTTAAAGGAAAAGTTTATACCTATGTGGAATGCTTTATTAGGAGCTTTGAAGGAGTGTTGTCATCTGGGATAACTGATAAAAAAGATCAGTGAACCATTCCTTGCAAGTTGGGTAGTATTTGCAGATTTTACTGCTTCCCTATTTCCCTCTCAACAGGGCATCTCAGCAGAGTAGCTTGATGAAAAGGCCATGCCATGGGAGGAAGCTTCTCTTGCTCTTCTTCAGAAAGGGAAGGGCTTCCCACTGTTCCCAGCTCACTTGTGTGATTGGTTTATTTGCCTCAGCAGAATCCTATGACCTTATCAATCACTAGCAGAGCTTCCTGGTTCTCTGCGTGTCACCACCAATGGTCTGGTTTCACTCCCTAGAACTGGACTGAACAGAAAACAACCAGGCTTCCTTTTTCTCTGCTGCCATGTTAAAAGGGTAGCAGTAATTCTTTTTTACAATCTGAAAGCCGTAGTTAAATCATACCAAGCTGACACTGTTGCCTAATCAGTGTTCTATGCATGTACATAAAGGAAGATAGAAAATAACTGAGTCACTGTATTGGGATTCATTGTAATAGCTTTGAACTTCAAATTTAGCTGCACTCTCGATCATTCAGTGGCTCCACCTGATAGTATTGAGTCTATTTGTTTATAAAGAATAAGATTGGACACTTATGCACACTAATGCTTTGGTTGGTATTGTCATCCCTATTTTACATATTGGTAAACTTAAGACAGAAAAAAATAATTTCCCCAAAGCTTAATAGCATCTAAGTGGTAGAGCGTCATATGACACGAGCCTGTGAATTCTACCTATTTGTATTATGGTCTTTTTCAGGTCCTAAGCCAGCCGTGGGCAAACTACGGATCCAGCCCGTTTGAAATGAATAAAACTAAAAAAAAAAAGACTGTACCCTTTTATGTAATGATGTTTACTTTGAATTTATATTAGTTCACACAAACACTCCATCCATGCTTTTGTTCCGGCCCTCCGGTCCAGTTTAAGAACCCATTGTGGCCCTCGAGTCAAAAAGTTTGCCCACCCCTGTAAGCCCTAGGTGTCCAGTTGATAGTTACTAGCCTTTGGTTTGTCTTTGAGGCATACATCATTCTGAATAGGCTAATCACCAGAATTACTGTTAAATAAACCAACTATTTAATAACTTCTTAAGGGTCTTATGGTGATTGGATGTTTCTGCTGCCACAGTGATTAAGACTCCATGAATCAATTGTGTGTTGTGTGCCCATACACTGGTTGGTGGTGGTGGAGGTCAATGAGAAGAGGTTGATATATATAATATATATGATCTCAGATTGTGAGTTTATAGACCAAATAAACTGTATGATACAGTAAATTGCAGCAGTTCAATGAAAGACAAGCCAATTGTGTGGTTGGAATCATCAATCAAAGAGAAACGAGGGCCCTGAATGGTGTGGCTCAGTTGGTTAGACAAGCATCATCCTGTGCACAAAAGGTGGCAGATTAGATTCCCGTCAGGGCACATGCCCAATTTCGGTTCAGTCCCCAGTCAGGGTGCATACTGAGGGCAATCGATTGATGTTTCTCTCTCACATCAATGTTTCTCTTTCTCCCTCTCCCTTCCTCTCTCCTACAATCAATGAAAAACATATCCTCTGATGAGGATTTAAAAAAAAAAAAACTAGAGGAAAAAAAAGAGAAGTGAGGGACTTTAGAAGCATCTTTCTATTTTAGAGAACATAAGTAACAGAAGATAAGAGTTTTATCCAAGTATAACATTCTTCCTTGTAGAAGAGTTAAGTAAGAATTGTGAAAAATAAATTGGAATGTAACTATCTATAGATTAACAATACACAATGTGAGTGATTTGGTTTATCCAATAAATAGAAAATACTGTGACTTTTAAAATTCTTTGAATAATGGGCCAAGAATCCCCCATATTTGATGAAAGACAACAAGGTTTCAATGTTAACTTATTTTTGTAGTTAGAGTTACCTGTAGAATTAGCAAAAGTGGATTAGATTAGTTAAATGGTTGACCTGTCCATGGACCACGGTAGATACTTACTTGATTTACAAATTCTTACTTGTGCTTCACTGAAACATTTTATGGTTCCTAACTTTCAGGCTGTTCAGTATTTATTTTCAATATAAATATATATTCACGTCTAGATTATTATGTCTGATAGATGCACAACATTATAACCTTTATATTTTTTTCTGATAAGACGAAAAAGCAATTACTATTAAACTTTTTTCATTAAGCTGATCACAAGATAGCATTGAAGCTGTAAATGAGCATATTAAAGTTTAACTCCTCTGAACTTCAGTTTCCTGATTCATAATATAGCTTTATAATTCATTTAAAAATTATCTTTATTGTTGAAAGGTAAATTACATATCTCCCCCCTTTTTTCTACCATTGACTCCCTCCACCCTGCTCCCATCCCCCTTACCCCAGGTCTTTACCACACTATTGTCTGTGTCCATGGGTTATGCATCTAAGTTCTTTGGTTAGTCTCTTCCTGCTCACCTCCTTACCTTTGAGATTCCTCAGTCTGCTCCATGCTATGCCTTCTCCATAGGGTGGTTGTGTGAAAAGGAATGTGCTTAATATACTTTAAATTATTATACGAATTATCGTTCTCATTTTCATTATTTAAATGTGCCACTGCTTTTAATTGTTGGTTTTGTTTTGCTTGAAGATTAGGTAGGATGGAAGTCAATTCCATGTTAGATTTTATTCCTTAAATATCCATTGTTAACTTGGCTCTTTGGGGTTTCATGCTCTTGGCTTCTATATTCCACTGCTCTACCTGTGCTCTAGTGAAATATGTCTGACTATCCTTCCATGAGTATTGTTACTGCATGCATATTTCCACTGGACCCCAGAGTCCCTTTTCCAAGGCCTCCCTTTCCTTCAAGACCTATGTCAAGGGCTACTTTTTCCTTACTTGCATCCTTGAACATTCTGGCTCATGTTAATCACTCCTGCCTCAAATTTCTACCACCACCTAGCACTTACTATTTGTCATTTCACAGGGACTCACTTCTTTGCTATTGTTTTTTGGTGTCTCATCTTCTTTATTAGGTGGGGATGGAGAGACAGAGGAGGAGGAGGCAGAAGCAGGAGTCTCTTAAGTTAGTTTCTGAGAATAACGATGATGATGACTAATTGAGGAGAATCAGCTTGTACTTATTCTATCTCTCTTGTTTTTACCAGTAAAGGCTAAGAAAATGACTATGACTATGAGAGTTTCTCAGAGAAAGTTAATTTCACAAAGTATTGTTATTGTCGTATCTTTTCATTCTGGTAACTTCTTAGCATGATCACTGACAGAGTGTTTTGTTAGGTTAACCAGTTGGTTGAAGTACATCTCATACATTTAATTTTTTTTCATCTAGAACAATCATGTAAATGTTAACATTTCAAATATAGTTTGCTCTTTCACTTTTAAAATCCATTTGCACATTTTTATTACAATGAAAGTTCAATGAACATAGTTAACTGGCTGACTGACATAGTTTAAACAAATACCAAATCTTTTTTTTTCCTTCATTTAAAACAAAGTGTAGCGTGTCACAAGGACATATTGGAAAAGCCAACTGTCAGCACAGAAAGATGTTCTATTGCAAGATGATATGGTATTGCTAAGTTTTCCCAAGCATGGCACATTTCAAATCATACACTACCCAACATTCTACTTTTAGACATGAGCCACTTCATTTTGTATGACATGAGATAGTGTGAAATTATGGTTAAGGCAGATCAAACCTGGGAAGGATTTATCATTGAACTAGAGGCCCGGTGCACGAAATTCATGCACTGGTAGGGGGGCGTCCCTCAGTCCGGCCTGCACCCTCTCACAGTTCGGGACCCCTCAGGGGATGTCCGCCTGTGGGCTTAGGCCCAATTCCTCTCACTATCCAGGATCCCTCGCTCCTTACTGCCTGCCTGCTTGCTCCTTACCGCTCAGCTCACTGCTTCTTAGTGCTGCTGCTGAGGTGCGAGAGGCTCCTACCACCGTGGCTGCACTCGCCAGCCTTGAGCCCGGCTTCTGGCTGAGCAGCACTCCCCCTGTGGGAGTGCACTGACCACCAGGGGGCAGCTCCTGCATTGAGCATCTGCCCCCTGGTGGTCAGTGTGCATCATAGTGATTGGTCGTTCTGGTCATTCCACCTTAACAATCGCTTAGGTTTTTATTATATAGATGGGATACATTATAGAATTTACTAGTTCTATACATTATTGTAACCCTTTTTCTTGTCACATTTTTCATATAGTTTAAATCTAAGGACTGCATTATGATAAAGATCCAAGTACGTTATTGAAAATAAAAAAGAACAAGTCAAGTTGAAATCCAACTATGTTTCAGAAAAACCTTTTGGTCAGAGCTGAAAGAATTTTATCTCTTCTCATAGTGTCTTTGACTGCATTACTCATTGTTTCTCAAATGAAACGTGTTTCAATATCAGCTTGTTTGTGATACTGAGAAATAAATGAGGGGAATTCCAGAAATTTCAATAAGTTACCTTTACATTGTATGAAGAAAAACTAAGTGCATGATTTATTGCCTTGTTGAATTATGATCTCTGAGAAGGCATCCTCAGACACTACATTCTGGAAGGAAAATCTTTGTTTAGAAAAATAACAATTGCCACAACTACTTAAAATAGTTGTGAAACTCTTTTTCAGAGTGAGGACTTCTCAAGGAGTAGTTTTTTCATCAGGACATTATGCAAACATCTGTAAAAATGTGTCATGGAGGGATTTTCTTGGGCTGATGGCCACATTGTTTCTATGTCTGCATGTCTTTGTGGAACTCTCTGAATGAAGTGCTAAGGGAATGAAGTGCCGTTAGTGTTTTGAAAGACCTGGATTCATGTCACATTTAGGTTTCCAGTTATATTTGTAAACATTCTCTATAGTTTTTCATTTTTAAAAGGTGTGTTGATGTAGCACAACATGCAGGTTTTATTAAAATGAAAAACCAGAATAAATGAAAATAAAAAACTTTTACTCTAATGCAAGGGTGGGGAATGTCCAGCCCACAGTCCTTATAAGGCTGGCAAAATCATTTGGTCTGGCCCTGGCAAGGCATTAGGGGTTAGTTAATTAAACGTTTGACCAAATATAGCAGGCTTATTTTTAAATTGATAATTTTGTATGGCACTCGAGTGATGTTATAAATATCCAAATGGCCCTTGGCAGAAAAATGGTTCCCTACCCCTGCCTAATGCTATACTAGGGACTTCATTTTTCTAATGCTTATATATTCTGTGCCTTCATGGTCTGAACCATGCTATGGGATACATTACCTTCCTTTTAGCTATGCCTTCTTGATCTAAATTCTTACCTTGGAATGCCTCAGTGTGGAAAGAATAATATAGGAGATTTAAATAAAAGGAATAAAAATGTAGTGTCCTTTCAGAGTTTTCTGGATAATAGGAAATGTGTTTTGCTCAATGTAGAAGAAAAGCCTGGGTTTTTAACCCTAGAGATGTTGGTTCAAATCCTAGCTTCCTTCCCTACCAGCTGAGTTATCTTGTGCAGGTACGTAATGTCTCTGAGCCTTAAAAAAAGTGGGTAAAAACTTATATTTCATGTTCTTATGAAAATAAAAAGAGATAATGTGTGTACAGCAAGCACAAATTAATTAGTGTTTTAAAAATATTACTTTCCTCTCCCTACCCTGTTCTCCTGCCTTCTTGTGAATAGAGGAACAGGATAAACTATGAGACAAAATAGGGGAAAATGAAACAAGTAAAATAAGTGAGGCAATATATATATTTAATTTTTGGAGTGGTTCAAGAAAAAGCAAATTAGAATACTGGGGTATTTTAAAATTTTTATCAGAATAGATCTTAATTTAGAATGATTTTATATTAAATTGTTTCCTAGGCATATACATGTAAAATTTTGTAGTGGTGTTTTCTCTTTCCCTTCCTCTTTTCTGAAAGTAATAAGCCACTAGCCAGTCTATAGTAGTACAGTAAGAATTACTTTTACCTTCATATAAACCATTATAATTGATATTTTATATATTTTTAAATTTAAAAAGGTTTTTTTTCATACAACTATGATTTTTAAACCTGAGAGTGTGGAAAGCCAATAAAGCACTGTGAGGGTATACAGATCATGTAAGACAGGCTCTGCACTGGATTGTAGAGAGGTTGTTGCTCACAGCTTAACATTGTTTGTCGGTCACCACTGCCTTTGCAATGAGCCCAGAATCCTTAGTATGGCCCCCAGAGCCCTTTGTTATCCCGCCTCTCTCCCTTGCTGACTACTGTGATGACACAGTGTTCTCTCAGGTACAGGAGTGTGGCAGTCTCCTCCGCTACCTTGGGCCCTTTGCACATGCTGTTTCCTCTGACTGAAGTTCTCTCTCTGCCCAGGCAACTGGAGTTCACCCATTATTTCTCAGTTAATGTCACCTCTTCAGGGAAGTTTCCTGTGACTCCTCTGTTTAGGCTAGAGTCTGCTTTGATAGGCTCTCTTTGCACATTATGCTTTTCTATCATGGCACCTACTACAACTATTTATCTACACTAATAAAAGAGAAAAATGGTAATTGGCGTACGACCGCTACCCTTCCCATTGGCTAATCAGCGTATCCTTATGCAAATTAACTGTCAGCCAAGATGGCGGCCGGCAGCCAGGCAGCTGGAAGCGAACAGGAGGCTTGCTTGCTCCAGTGACTGCAGACACCAACGTTCCCCGCCTGACTTGCCGGCCTCTTAGCTGGCAGTTTGAAACATTCTAACAAATATAGCCGGCTGGGATCTCAGAGCTGAAGTTATACATTGTTTCGATTATAGAACTGCAAACAAACCAGCAGCGGAAGCCTCAGAGCTAGAGCCAGAGCTAAAGCTGGCCCAGAAGAAAAAACAAAAGAAAAAAAAGGAGCGGTTGGGAGCTTCAGTCAGCCTGAAAGCAGCCCTCAGCCCCTCACCCAGACTGGCCAGGCACCCCTGTGGGGACCCCCACCCTGAAGGGTGTGTGACCAGCTGCAAACAGCCATCATCCCCTCATCCAGGCTGGCCAGGCACCCCAGTGGGGACCCCCACCCTGATCCAGGACACCCTTCAGGGCAAACCAGCTGGCCCCCAGGCCTCTATCCTATATAGTAAAAGGGTAATATGCCTCCCAGCACCGGGATCAGCGGAGCCGCGAGGCCTCCTGGCACCAGATCAGCATGACAGGGGGCAGCGCCCCAACCCCCTGATTGGCCCTGCTCTGTGCATCACAGGGGGTGGCGCTGCAACCTCCCCATCGACCCAGCCTTGAGTGTGACAGGGGGTGGTGCCCCAACCCCCCAATCAGCCCTACCCTGAGTGTGACTGAGGGTGGCATCGCAACCTCCCAATCCACCCTGCTCTGAGCCTGACCAGGGGCTGCACCTAGGGATTAGGCCTGCCCTCTGCCACCCAGGAGCAGGCCTAAGCCAGCAGGTCGTTATCTCCTGAGGGGTCCCAGACTGCGAGAGGGCACAGGCCGGGCTGAGGGACCCCCCTTCCCCCCCCGAGTGCACAAATTTTTGTGCACCGGGCCTCTAGTATTTATATAAAAGCCAAGTGACCGGAATGACAGAACGACCAGAATGACTGGTCACTATGACTGTACACTGAAGCGGCCAACCGGCCTGATCGGGGCCCCGACTGGTTCCCCTCAAACTGCCTGCAGACCCCCCCACCCCCGCCAGCCCTGCCCCAGATCAGGCCCCTCCCATCAGGGATGGGGCCAGCCAACCTCCCGAGGCCCTCCCCCTCCTGGCCCTGCCCCAATTGGGCCATGATGGGGGGCGGGGCTGGCGGCCAACCTCCTGTGGCCCCTTCTCCCCCACTGGCCTGGCCCCCATCGGCCCCGATCAGGGTGGGCCGGTTAGACCCCACTCATGCACGAATTTGTGTACCAGGCCTCTAGTCATCAAATAAGTGCCTATTTTAATTTTTGGTAAACATGTTTGTCTTCACCAATAGACCATTTGCTTCAAAATTGAAGAGATGATGTCTGGCAAACTGCTGCTTATGGATCATAGCCTGCCAGAAGCCTGCTTTTGTAAGGCTGGCAAGCTAAGAATGGTTACAGTTTTAAAGAGTTGTTAAAAAAAAAAGAATATGTGACAGAAACTGTATGTTGCCTGTAAAGCCTAATTTAACCTTTCAAAAAAAAAAAGGTTGCCGACCTATGATCTAAGTCATTGCTACATGTGTTGAGTAAATGGACATAAGTGTATTTATATATCACTTTATTTGCATGAGCAGGACACTTGATTATAGTAAGGTATCCATGATGATGTTGTTATAAGCACTTTGATGAACTGAGGGCTGTGTGACCATCACAGGATTCTTAGCTAGAAAATAATTGTATTCAAAGTGTGTGGGTTAATGACCAATGTAAATGTGGAAGGAGTTTTTAATGTCACTTTTTAGCTTGTACTGCCCAGCTGAGCAGATTTATTAGCAATTTGGATTGAGCCACAATGCATGCTTATCAGATTCTCAGCGGACATAAATTGGACAAGGTTAGCCATCTAAATTTTAAATGATAGAATCATGATGGAGAATGATCTTGACAGGCTGAAACCACACAGACTTTAACAAGAATAAATGTAAGGTATTTACGTTCAAACCATGATGTAAATAATGTGAAATTCCTACTTTATTTGGGCATAAAGTCTATGACTCATCAGGTTTAGACTTTTGAAAGGTGCCCGTTATTCGTAAACAGTTGAGAGCTTACAGTTATGGTAACTACAATGGTGAGATGGTTCCCTTTGGTGAAAGAATAGCTTCACTGTCTGTTGCTCTAGACCAGGGGTGGGCAAACTTTTTGACTCGAGGGCCACAATGGGTTCTTAAACTGGACCGGAGGGCCGAACAAAAGCATGGATGGAGTGTTTGTGTGAACTAATATAAATTCAAAGTAAACATCATTACATGAAAGGGTACGGTCTTTTTATTTTTTTTAGTTTTATTCATCTCAAACGGGCTGGATCCGGCCCGCGGGCCGTAGTTTGCCCACGGCTGCTCTAGACAGTGAATAGCAGGTCATGTTTTATGGAGGCAGTGTTTAATCTAACATAAAGGTGAGTTAGATAGGAACTAGAGCAGTATTGCTAGCTTACTTAAGAAGCATTGAATTCCTTTGCAGTAAACTTTATTAGGGAACAGCATACCGTTTCTGCCTTTCAGAGCTTCTGATGACAGACTGTGAGACAAATCAGTAAATAATGTAGGGTGGTGGGTGTCTTAGCCCAGAGAAGGGAGCATAAATCCTGCCAGGAGCTGGGTAGTGGACAGAGGTGACAGTGGATTAATTCTTGAATTAAATGCTTTTGTCTTTTTTAAAAAATAATTTAAAAATATGTTTTTATTGATTTTACTAGAGGCCTGGTGCCCGAAATTTGTGCATGGGTACAGTTTCTAAGCCTACTGGTGATTGAAGTGTGAGGATCTGGCGTGGAAGGGCAGGTCCCAGCTGACCTCTGGGCCCTAGGCAGCACCTGGGTCCCCAGGTACTCGCGTGCCCCCCTGGGCCTGAGTCACAGTGCCCGAGTCCCCACATGAAGATGCTGTGCGCCCCCTTGTGGTCAGCACATGTCATAGCGAGCAGTTGAACTCCCGGTCCAATGACTGCCCGAGGAGACAATTTGCATATTAGGCTTTTATTATATAGGATTTTTAGAAAGAGGAACGGAAAGAGACAGAGAGATAGAAACATCAATGAGAAAAATCATTGATCAGCTGCCTCCTGCACAATGCCCCCCTACTGGGGATTCGAGCCCGTAATCTGGGCATGTGCCCTGATCAGGAATTGAACCAGTGACCTCTTGGTTTATGGGTCATTGCTCAACCACTGAGCAACACCAGCTGGGCAAATGATTCTGTCTTTTACTGTTACTTTCAAGAAGAAGCCAATGACTGTAGGTTAGGAATATTGGGTGTTAGGAATATTAGGTCATTGGTGGGGTATTGGATTAGACAGTCTTTGAGTTCTTTTAAGATGTTCTAATTTGATGAATATCAAATGAATGGCACATGGGGATTCAACAATTCAAAGTTCAAAAAAGAGGTATAACTTTGCACTGGGGTGTACCACGAACAAAGGCATGAACAGGCCCTCTGGCTCAATACTCATGTCAATGAAGTGATCATAACCTGCTGGTGCCTAGCAGAGCCTACCAGGTAAAATGAAGACCCTCTCAGGGGAGTTTTGTATACTGTTGCCTACTCTTGGGTCAGAATTTTAGTTTCCCTTTGATTTATTTTTTCTGCTTCTTCCGTGTTTTCTATTGTTCTAATTTCGTTCATGATCTCAGAGATCTCAGTGAAGGGTATGTTTAAAAAATCTGCTAAATAAATAGTAGCACGGCTACTACAGATTTAATTACAGCCACACAGCTGCCTGTTTGCGGTGTTCTGCTGGGGCCATATGGTTCCTTGTACATCCCAGCCCTGAAAGGTCCTGGTTTCAGTTTCCCGGTGGATAGTATTAAATTCTCAGAGAACGGCTAGCAGCCATTTGAAAGTCAATAGGTTGTGTGCTTTACCTCCCTTGCCTCTCTGTGGATGGACATGTTATTGGCAATTTCTTATTAGAACCCAAGTAATCAGATATTAAAGCGTCCACCAGACAGGTCTTAAGACTATGTCCACTTGTTAGTTTTACAGGCTGAGTTTGGCCACCACATTTGATGAGCTGAGTGGAAAGTACTTCTCCGTTTCACCACTTTCACTCAATGGCTTTTTAAAAATATTATTTTCATGGGTGATTTTTTAAAAGTGGTTTCTATCCCAGTGATGTGGGGGGAACAGAAGTAGAGAAGGGCTCTGAAGAGGGCCTCTGTCCTGCTGACACTAGGTCCCTTCTAGTTCTAGTATTCTGCAAGAATCATCTGGGGAACATGTCCTTCGTGTGATAAGCATCTAGAGCAAGCATGTCAAACTCAAAGGCTACCACGGGCCAAATAAGGTTTAAGTTTATGTGGGCCGCAAAAAAACCAAAAGCTTCAATTTTCATAGAAACGTAGGTTTATTTCGATAGAGACATGCTGAATACAAAGGGCTGAAATAAATGAGTAATCGTTAACATAAAATAATAGAACAGTTTAATAAAAATAAAATAAGTCTTAATAAATTTTTTTCTCTAACATTAACTACCAGACATTGAATAACTGTACAAATTAATAAGTGTAATGCAAATAAACCTATTTTTCTTGTTCTCCAAAAGCGAAATATTTCCTGTTGCGCACACCAAACAAGTCAGTCCAAGACTAAAGACGTGGCAATCAGCTGCTAAAATATTCGCTGCTGGTATTAGTGGAGAGTAATGGTGAGCCTGCGCATAAGGCACATAAGGGAAATGAATGCAACGCGATTATAGTAATCAGTCATTAGTGAATGTTGTAGCTCGTTATTAATAATTATGTATAACAGGATATTGTAAAAATGAAGTTACAAAATTTTTATTAAAACGTTTCTTACATACTATTATATTGGCTGGGCAGCAAAAATATTCACTATGGGCCCCCTGTGGCCTGCCGGTCGTGAGTTTGACATGCTTGATGTAGAGTAGAAGGGTGGTCTTTTCTTTCCCCATTGTAGTATTCTGTGTATCTCTTCCTTTAGTGCTTAGAATGTTCAAATTGCCCATTCCTTGGGCTACAAAAAACTTCCAGTATGAAATCTGTGTAAAGATCTTAACCGTAGAGATCAGCAGTGTTGGCCTTCGTTGGGTATTGTTTCAGTTCAAATGCAGTGATCTTAAGCTTTCTCCATGTCAAGGATCCATTTGAGTTTGGAATGAAACGATGGATGCTTTCACCAGAGAAAAGCACAATAGTTGTTCAGGTACACACACACACAAAAAGCACAATAGTTGTTCAGGTACACACACACACAAAATACTTGTAATTGCAAAACTCCCATGAAGCCGCTGGTCACCAAGTTCAGAACTGCTGCTCTGTTCTTTGAAAAGAGCCCTGCTTTTTCTCTTTAAGTAGAAGGTGTGAAGCCTGAAGCACCAGCTCCAAGGGTCACATGGTGCCAAGGGCAGGGCTTTACCCGGCTCGTGGGCTGATTTGGAGTGGAGCACATGGGGCGGTGGGTAGTATTTTCTCAGTTCCTGCACGAGAAAAGCGTTCTGTATTGGTGTTTGTCAAGCCCTTACCTTTCAACACCCTTGGTTGCCTCGATTGCCGTAGATGATTCCACCCTCCCACCTCACTTCCCTTGAGCCTTTTGCTTTTAAAGAGTTGTCTTTGTACTTTATTAACAACCCTTTTGGGATGTGTGCAAAAGGGAATGCACACAAAACATTTCCCTTAAACTATAACTTTCTCTTTTAAGTCACTAACTCCGTGATGCTAAGTTTTAGGGTTTTTATTGTTTGTTTTGTCTTCATGTGGTTGTTCCTTCTGCAGCCCCTTCTCCCAGTGGCAGCTGTAGAGTTTGGAGGAGAAAGAAGAAAGGAACCCTATGTTTAGGATCTTTCTTTTTGGGGTGGCAGGGGGAAGAATGTAAACAGATGCTGCTTTTTAGATATTAATAGGTAGGGTGAGGGTTAGAAGTAAAACATTTTCATCATGGGTTTTTTTGCTGCTGAAAACAGTCATTCAGAGACATGGTATGTCATATGGGGGAATGCAGGTAAAGTGGTGCCATTATTGCAAGGGATTATATTCATTTTACAGTATAGCTCCCCTGAGCTACCCATCCAGTCTATCTGAATATTTCTGTGACCATCTCAAGTTGAAACTCATGCATTTATATGCTTGGTAGAATTAACTTACCTAGAGAGATACTCTACTTGGATGAGTATACATTTATAAGTCTGCTGTAAACTGAGGAAAGAGGTTCCTATCTGTAATTCAGAGAATTGTATATCTGAACTAAATGTGGTGCCAATGCAACTTTATTCCTTTGAGAGAGAAACATTTTATTTTGCCACATCATCTGTTTTCTGTATATTCTAGAATTATATTAAAACTCTAACATGATAACAATCATTGTTACTGTTTATTGAATATTCACCATGCTATGTCAGATACTATATTAGGAACTTTTTACATATTACCTGCAACATGTAAATGCACTATGATCAACCTGACTAGACTAAAGAGGCTAAATGCAGAAGGTAAGTAACTCTATGGTCTTCCTAGCAACTGTTGCTTAGGTTAAAATAGAGTGCAAACTCAGGGCACAGATATTTTTGGTGCTCAGCCAAATTAGCACTGGCACATCTGTTATTCAGCAGTATCTGTGAAACTTTTGCTTTTGGTGTGAGGGAACACTGGGCATTTGAAGAAAGGCACTTTCAGTGTTGCTTGTATTTAGGCAGAGTGTAAGGATGAATCGTACAGGTGTGGTCACGTGGAAAGCAGACATTTAACAAGTGTTTAGTGAACACTTATCACAAGGCGGTGCCTTTATAAGGCACTGGGGAAACAGAGTTGAATGATACATGCTTTCCTTTTATAGGGTACTTAAGTACTTACTTATCCTAATATATAAAAGGTACTTATCCTAATATATAAAAACCCTGGGTCCGTCACATCAACAATGACAGGAGGCTCTACCTAATGTCTAGACTGCGCACGCAGCAGGCTCTGGTGGGTGGGGATTTGTGGCAGCGGAGATGGGGATGGGGGAGGCGGAGCTGGCACTCACACTCACTCACAACTGCACACACACACAGACACACACACAGCGCCTACCAGCTCACAGCCTTTTATCCCTTTCTTTCCCTCCCTCCCAGCTCGTTCTTGGAGTCTCTCTCAGAATGAGGAAACAAAACAGACTGGGCCTGAAGAGGCCTGGATGGAAGGGAGGGCGGGCAGAGGGTGGAGCTGCCCCCACTGGCCCCACCCCCTCCCAGCCGGGAAAGAGGAAGAGGGAGACAGGGAGGCAGGGAAGTCTGGAGGACTGCTGAGAAAAACAAAGAGAGACAGAGACTGGGGGAGATCAGGCCGGCAGGGGAGGGCATTTGGGGCCAACCAGGCCAGCAGGGGAGGTCAGTTGGGGGCGAGATCAGGTCGGCAGGGGAGGGCAATTAGGGGTGATCAGACAGCCAGAGGCAGTTGGGGGTGAGATTAGGCAGGCAGGGGAGAGCAGTTGGGGACGATCAGGCAGGCAGACAGAGGCAGTTAGGGGCTATCAGGCAGGCAGGCAAAGAGGTTAGGGGTGATCAGGCAGGCAGGAAGGTGAGCAGTTAGGAGCCAGAGGTCCCAGATTGCGAGAGGGATGTCCAACCGCCAGTTTAGGCCAGTTCCCACAAGGATTCCCATAGGGATTCCCCCAAGGGGTCCCAGATTGGAGAGGGTGCAGGCTGGGCTGAGGGAATCTACCCCCCCCCCCCATGCATGAATTTGTGCACTGGGCCACTAGTAGCTTAATAAGAGTCATAGCCGAGTCAATCAATGAATGCATTATGATAACTATAAGCTCAGAGGGAAGGCTAAGGTGCTGTTGTAGCACAAAGTCAGGGTAAGTAGGGGGAGTCAGGGTCAGGCATATTCTCCCAGTAATTCTTGGCTAAAGTTTGGAGGTATAATCTGTAATTAGTATTAAAGTGGAATCTAGGTAGGTGGCATTTCCCACCAAGTAATTAATATTAATAAGTATTTCAAGTCTCTTTCCTTGATCCATAAAGCAGGTGACCCACCTTTACATATGCGTTCATGACACAACGGTGAAAGAGGAAAAAGAACTTAAAAAAATATTAGCTAACTCACTTACCACTTAGAGTTTGCAGGTTCTTGATTTTCTTTAAATACTTTTTAAAGTGCTGTTCTCTTTATTTTGGTTTTCTGCTTTCCCTGTTTCTCTGACGTATTTTATTTTATGCAATTAAATACTGTTAAGTGCTTTAAAATATGGTCATTACAAATTTTCAAGGTTATTTGTACAGAGCCCAAGCCAGTGTAGATGCTTAACATTGGGTTGTAGAAAAGCTTCAGAGATTTCAGGACAATGTCTTCTATACTTTGTAGGTAGTAAAATATATTCACAGCAATATCAGAGTCTCACAGTATAGTGAGGTAGACAGAGCATGAAAGGTTAGAATTTCCATCCTGGCTTGGTTAGTTAGCTTTTGAGTTTCATGAAGTTCCTTAACTTTTTGAACTCTTATCCATAAGATGGTTTAATAATATATTTGTCATAAACTTACTGTAAGAATTCAAATAAGATAATAAATGTGAAAGTATTTAAAAAACTGTAAATACTTGCCCTGGACGGGTTGCTCCATTGGTTTAAGTGTCTTCCTGATACACCAAGGTTGTGTGTTCGATCCCCGGTCAGGGCACATACAAGAAACAACCGATGAATGCATAAATAAGTGGAACAAAAAAATCGATGTTTCTCTCTACCCCCCTCTCTCTCTTTTTCTCTCTCTTTCTGTCTCTCTCTCTCTCTATCTCCATCTCTATCTCCATCTCTATCTCCATCTCCATCTCCATCTCCATCTCCATCTCCATCTCCATCTTTCTTTCTTCCCTCCCTTCTCCTCTCCCTCCTTCTCTCCCTTTCTCTATCTCTACAACAAATAAATAAAATAAAATTTAAAAACTGTAAATAGCTATAAACAGTGACAGTATTATTTTTTAATGATATAAGACAAGAGAAGATGTGACTAGAGATTTTGACAAGTTGCATTTTAAACTAGGTCAGTACTTGAAATTTCATTTTATTTAGGAAATCAGAACTGATGGATTGTACTTAATGTTATATTTAGTTTAATAGCTATTTGTAAATGTGCTACTTTGTAGAATGATTTGCATTTATGGTGGTAAGATGTCTATATTTGGAAGGAAAAATTAGAAAATCAAATGTTCACCCTCAGGGGACTGTTTTCATTTTGAATTTTAAGATGGAATATGTGAAAGTAGGAGAGAAATTGAAAAATAAAAACATGTAACCACCAAGCCTTTTGGCCTCTTATCTTATTAAGTGATTTTGTTTGCACACTTTCATATTTTATACACTCTGGAAATCTCAGAACTTATCATAAATGTTTGGTACTAATAGCATTATAAGTGATTGCCTAAATTTTGGATTCTGTAGGCAATCAAGCAATAGGTCTTTTTAGGCCTGTTAGACATTGGGTTAATGGCTTTTAAATTTACCCATTGGAAATATTCTTCTAAATCACAACTTGGAGATAACCTACAGGGCAATCAGAACTCCATTAAAAACAAAACAAAAAATGTTTATAGTCACACCAAAAAATGCCCTATCCCACAAATTAGCTGGAGGGATGAGTAGAGAATATCCTCGTTGCCCTGGTCGGTGTGGCTCAGTTGGTTGGGTGTTGTCCCACGCACCAAAAGATTGATGGTTGGATTCCCAGTCAGGGCCCTTGCCCAGGCTGCAGGCTCTGTCTCTGGTAGGGGTCATGCAGGAGGCAGCTGATCGATGTTCCACTCTCACATCATGTTTCTCTTTCTTCCTCTTCCTTCCTCCCTCTCTCTCAAAATCAATGAAAATATTTTAGACAAAGAATATCCTTATTTAACATAAAAGTTTTAAGATAATTCTTCTTACATGGTCTTGGAATAAAAGGCAATACTGGGGTAAGCTTATAAAACAGCAGTCCTTATCTTTTCCCTTCTGCCATTTCCTAGTTCAGCCATCATACAATTTACACTAAAGAAGTAAGATTTAGGAATAGAATGCTGGGGTGTGTTTACGATGGTGTTTGTCCAGGCTGTTCAGGAACACCCAAACCCTATCCTCTGCCCAACACTCTCTCTGAAGATCATCAGGGGAAATGTATACACAGAAAATCAAAGGAAACCTGTATTATTGGCTAAAGTTTTCCCTGCAAACCCCAAAGCAGAATCCTGAGGAACTAGGCAGAAGATCTGTCTCATCTTGATAGCTATAAAGAGCCTAGAAGCAAAGCAGGCTTCCTTATACTTGGAACTCAAGAGTAGGCTTCCTCTTTGTACAGTAAATTCCCTATTACAAAGCAAGACCAGAACAGAGCTTTCATTAAGAAGAACTGTTTTCTCAGTACCTGGAGAAAAGGAGGTGTAGGCTAATGGACTTAGAATTTGATTAATAAAGATCAGTCCTTTTTTTCCTTAGCTGGGAACTACTGGAAAGTGGGGGGAGGATGGGAGATAGGGACAGTCTTTAATTAACCATAGAAGCCATCTGTGGGTAATGAACTGGTCTCCAACTATCATACTCCAGGATCCCCAGAGTTTGAGACTGTAGGTTTGCTCCAAATAGATTCACATAGTTCTCGGTAGGTCAAATCTATTTCAAAATGATCCCAGGGATTAGTTTTTACAAGGTCCCTCGTGATGGCCTGTATCTTTATCCCAGCCCTGTTGGAGGCTAATTTTAACCTGAGGAAAGTATACTTGATTAGGTTATATTATATTTATGTTGAGTAGTGGTGGGATATTAGGGTGTGTATACCATTGGAAGATAAAGGCAGGAATACATCATTTCAGACAGAGCACATTCAGGTGGTACGTGCTGACATGCACTGTAGGAAGAGAGAAGGCAGTAGGGAGGTTTACTCTCTATGTTGGAGAAACTAATAAGAAGGGAGGAGTGAGCCCACATTTTTAGGTATATTGCCTAGAATTTTACCTCTGATCTCTTCTAATCTTTACAAAAGTTTGTAAAGTATGAGTTATCACCATGGAATATGGTTTTAGTTTTTCACTTTCCTTGATTTCTGTATGGGATTCTTGCCAAGGGAGTACTACATGTAAGCCAGATTTGCAATGAAATCATAGTTTATGTATTAAAAATCTCATTGTACTATAATTATTTTATTGAAGTAAACCATGCATGTGATTTACACACACACACACACACACACACACACACATTTATATATATTATAAATCTACTTGATGATTTTCCTCAATGTGAACACACCTGCATAATTGTCATTCAGATTAGAAATAGAACATGACCAGCATAGTATATTTGTTTTCTATGTCATGATTGGGATTCATAGTTGTGTTATGACTGAGAAATATAGTTGAGTCTATGAAACAGACTCTGAGTCAACAAATCCAACCAGCCACGCGGATGAACTTGTCTTGCTGTAAGAGAAAGTAGTCAGCTTGCTTCTTGCTTTCAAGGCACTGTACCCTTCCATTAAAAGAAAGTCCCAATAAGTTTGCTAAACTTTAATCCATCAAATTGGTCACTTTTTCCAAGGTGTAGAGGAAGGGAGTGGGCAGAGGCAGAAATATCTTACTCATGGTGAGTGAAAGAACACTTTCTTCTATCCTAATAACTAATATTGTTTGCATATAGTAAATGAATAAATCCATACTCCAGAGAAATACTTTACTCAGATACTATTTGAGCTAAGCTTATTTCCCTCATTCTTTCAAATTTCTTGAAATTTAAGTTTTCACAGCATATTCAATGCCATGTCTTAGGTACTGCTCAAGAGTCAGCCTTCATGAGATTAATATGTAAGGTGACGGTATAATGTTTTCATAGTCTAGGATACTTTCAGAATGAAAAAAGGTAATATTAACAATTACACCAGGACAGTGAGAGTAAACTGGGACTGTCCAAAGCAAACTGGTAAGTATGGTGACTCTACTTTACTACTAACACAGGTATCTTTGCAATGGAAGGACATGGTACTAGGGCAGTGATGGTGAACCTTTTGAGCTCGGCGTGTCAGCATTTTGAAAAACCCTAACTTAACTCTGGTGCCGTGTCACATATAGACATTTTTTGATATTTGCAACCATAGTAAAACAAAGACATATTTTTGATATTTATTTTATATATTTAAATGCCATTTAACAAAGAAAAATCAACCAAAAAAAATGAGTTCGCATGTCACCTCTGACACGCGTGTCATAGGTTCGCCATCACTGTACTAGGGTGACCTGGAATGATTTTTGAGCTTACCAGATGAGTATTTTTTTTTTTATAGAATAAGAGCTGACAATTTCCAAAGAGAATGGAAGGGGACAAAGTCAGTAGGAAGAAGAGAAAATAAGATAGGAAGAAGATAAGCAGAGGGGAAAGGATACCAATACAAAAGCCAGGAATAAGCTCTTTGCTCTGGAAAACAGGTGAATGTTAGCTTATGAACATGAGTCATTAGGCAGGGTCAATTGAAAATGAATACAGATTGGAAGACTAGAGTTATTCTTCTGGAGAAAAAAAGAATGCATGAAATGCAGTAACAGTAGGGATAAGCTTTGTAAAAATAATGAGAAAGTATACTTAAATATAGATGATTTTTAAAATATTACTTGTACTAAGGACAGCCTGTAGAATTGCCTTCTAATAAATCAGGTTCAAATGACAAACCATGAGTACTGGTTATAAATGAGACTGTATTACAGATATACTTATTATAACATGTGCTAATAACAGCAGAGAAAAAGGAGGTAGAGTTTAAATACCTGCCTACTGACTGATATGATATCCTGGACCTACTTACCAGGTGATGCTGTAGCTCTGAGGGTGATGGTAAGGAGATTAGGAGGACATGGGGTTAATCAAATGGTTAGCCCAGGAAATGGTTATTAACATTAAATAGCAGTTATAGAAAACCTAAAATATGCAAACTGCTTTCATAGAAGAGGACAGGAGAACTAAGATCGGAGTGGAAAATGGAAGATTTCTCAATTAGCTACATATGATGCATATCACTTGTATATATATAACTTTTCCATCATCACACAGTTACCATCCCTAGTAAGCTATCTATTCAGTCCTTCTGCTTCATCCATTTATATGCTCTAGTTTCTTAGTATGTAAATACTGTGCTTACTGGGTTGTTAGAAAACTACTCAGAAAGTAAGAAAGGTTATGCATTTCTAAGGGTAAACATTTATGGCGGAGGGCAAGCCATTTACTTCTGGGTAATTATAGCAAGACCTTACTGTGGAAGAAAGAATACAGGCTGGTCTGAAAGGGACCTGAAGTGTACACATCGTACACATCTGGATTCAGAGAGTTGGTAGTGTTACCTGGTAAAGACAAAACGTGGCACAGAATCACTGAACTAGTCTTAGTATCTCTTACCGATTGTAGCTGCACATGGCAGCCATTTGAAATCCATTTCTTTGAAATCAAGATTAGCTAAGGGAATTTTTTCTTTCACTGTGTGTGTTCTCATAGTTGACCCTGCATAAAATCCAGCCTGAGTATCCCTTGGAGAATCAACTAATGATCTATAAGAAAGGAATGTCAAACTTTATCTTTGAAATTCAATCCAGATGCGTTTATTGGGTGATTTTCAACCTGATTTGAAGGCCTTTAGAGTCTGTTCTTGTTTTCATTATCTTTTATTGTTCTTTGTAATTCTTGGGTTATTCTTCATCTATTTGTTTAGTGTTTATACGTTTTCTTTCTATTTTATTATTGTTTACAGTTTATTGTGTAAGTGCAGAATTGGTTTTCATACTTCAATCATTACTTTTTTTTTACTGGATATTATTGGGGTACTTGGAAAAGACAGCATCTGAATGAATCAGTATTTAATGAGCCCACCTTTACCAAAGAGATTCAGAGGAGAGCCTTTCTTGAACTGGTGTGACCTCACATTGAACAATATACCTTTCAAATGGTTTTTATGTTTTGTTTTTTCTTTCATTGTAGCTACTTCTATATTTTCTTCTCTCCGTTGCACTGTAACTTCAGGAGAGCAGTGCCCACTACTAGCCTTGAATATTGTGGGCACACATACAGTTTAAAGAGAATTAAATGGAGTTGAGAGAGGGATTAAATGGTAGATGAGTAAATTTCTGTCCAATGCAGCATTTTCTATTCTGTTTTCATATCATAGTGTGTTTTATTTAACTCCTAGTGGGAGAGAAAACACTCAGGCATATAGGCATATTCAAGACTCTGAGAAAGTCTGTAATATAGAAACTTATTCAATTTTATTTAACCTGGAATTCCTAAAATTTATTTGACAAATGTACTTTCATGAAGGGTCTGGACTCTTTAGTAAACAGAAATCACCCCAAATTACTTAAAGTCCCAAGTGGAATTTTCTGACTTATGTAACTGGTAAGACTTCTTGATGAGTTTACAGAATGAAGGAACTGCAGGACCTCAGGGCCAAGGATTGGGGACTCAGCAATCTCTCTTCTCCTTCTTCTTTTCTCTCCTGCTTTTGTCTGTTTCATTTTGGATGCTGACTTCATTCTCTCCTAATGTGCACAGTGCTGTGGCAGGCCCTTTAACATGGAGGGAGCAATACCAGGTGAAAGGGAGAGCGTTGATTTTTACATGCTCAAATATTGATTTTCCAAATGGTTTAATCCCTACTTGGGTGGTGCATCTATCCTTTGGACCTATCACTTTTATCAGAGGCAGAGTTTATTAATATTGGCTATATCTAGGCCTTTTGTCCACTTAGGTAGCCTGGGTGATGGTGGCATGTCCAGAACCTATGACCTTAAGAGAGGAGTTAGGAAAGCTTATTGGGAAGAACAGAAATAATAATCATCATTCAACAAATATTTATTGAATCTTTCTCCTCAGGCATCTCCTAGGCATTAAGGATATAACATTGAACATAATAGATGGATATTCCTGCTTTCATGGAGCTTAGATTCTAGTGGAGAGGCAGAAAATAAGGAAGATAAGTACAACATATAACATGTTTGGCTGTGACAAGTACAAAGAAGAAAAAAAAAAGCATGAGTGAAGAAAGCATTAACCTCTTTTTATGGGGAGAAAGAGGTTAAAAGTTTAATGTGTCCAGGGAAAGACTCACTGATATGACTTGTAAATAAAGATCTGAAGGAAAAGGAAGTGAGGGAGGGAGCTGTGCAGCAAGTGTAAAGGTCCTGAGGTAAGAGTATACCTGGTGTGTTTGAGGGAGGACATGGAGGCTAGAGTAGCAGGCGTAGGGAAGACGGAGTGAGTGGTAGGAAATAAGGTCAAGGAGCTGATGGTGACATTGCCTTCTCTCTTAGTGAAATGGGGACCAATAGAGAGAATTTTGAGCAGAAGAGAGACATGATCTGATTCCTGATTTGACCTCAGGCTACTTTGGTGAATAGACTGGGTGTAAGGGCAGAAGCAGATAATCCAGCCAGAAGGCCACTGCCATAATCCAGGAGAAGAATGAATGGTTGTAATGTCGCCGAGGGTGGTGGCAGTGAGGTTGGTGAGAAATGGTCAGGTTCTGGATATACTTTCAACATAGACCCAACAAGATTTGCTGATAGAATGGACAGAGGGTGTGAGAGGAAGAAAAATGTTGAAGATGACATCAAGGTTTTGGCCTGAGTGATGGGAGAATAGAGTTGCCATTAACCAGATGAGGGGCCTTGGAGGAAGAGCTAGTTTGAAGGGACTATCAGGAGGACTCAGTTTTACTTAAAATGCCTATTAGACATCCAAGTAGAGATGTTTTTAGGTCTAGGGTTCAGGGAAGATGTCCTGGCTAAAGGTATAAATTTATGAGACATTATCATATAGATGGGACTTAAAGACATGAGACCTTGGTGATCACCCAGAGTGTGTGTAGAAAGAAAAGAGCCATCTGAGGACTGACTTCTGGGGCACCTCAGGTACCACACATTGTTATTTTAGAACAGCTACTAGTTTTTCTGAGAACACATGTGTTCCGCTAACACAGTTTGAAATACACTGATATAAAAGAACGTATCTTGACAATTTTCAGTTGCTTAGTGACAGAGCCAGACATAGTAGGTTCTAGAATAAGCCTTTAAAACCTCTCTAGCCCTGGCTTGTGTGGTTCAGTGGTTAGTGTTGGCCTGCGTGCTGAAGGATTGTGGGTTCAATTCCTGGTCAAGGACACGTACCTGAGTTGTAGGTTCGATCCCAGCCTGGTTTGGTGCATGCAGGAGACAACCAATCAATGTGTCTCTCTCACATTGGTGTTCCTCTCTTTCTCTTTGTCCCCTCCACCTCCCTCCTTTTCACTCTCTCTAAAAATCAGTGGAAAAAATAATCTTGGATGAGGATTAACAAAACAAACAAACACATCCTTTCTAATGTTCCTGGGCATTTGAAGTCCTTTTGGTCTGATTTTTAGTGCTATAGAGCTCATTTCTTTCATTCAGAATATTTAGTACAGCTGAATTATGTGAAAAGCAGGTAGGTGTTCAGTACAAGGAGGGATAAACTGTTCTAACCCTCAAGAGACTTGAAGTATGATTCAGAAATGAGCACTCCGGAGTTCCCAAGAAAGTGGGTAGAGATGGTAGCAAGACTTGGGCTGAGCATTGAAGGATGTTTAGAAAAGGTAGAAATGAAAGAGTGTTTGGTCATGATTGTGGGATAAGTACATAAAATAGAAGTGGAAATGATTAGACTACCTGCCTAACTAGAGCAAAGAGAGAATGCTGGAGAGAAGGGGGAATAAAATCTGATTATCACAGAACTTCGTGCCCAGTGTTGGTGATGGGAACTCTGGAAAGAGTGTGAGGAAGGTTACTCTAGCAATGATACTGTGTTCTGTGCGTGGGCCACTTGTCCATATCCCACACTCTACTCTGTGTTATAGAGAACAGTTCATTACTGGAACTTCTTTAGGCCATAATAATGTGTTTGTTTTTTAATAACAATTTGATGTTTATAAAGACTCTTCCCATGCCTTCTCTTTTCATATCTGTACAATGTAAACATAATTTATTATTTCTTGGAGGATTAATGGTATAAGCTTTGAAAATATCCCTTACCGCTTAGAAGTAATCATGTTTCTAACATCTAAAAAATATATTTTGCTTTTGATTTTTTAATTTTGGTTTCCACTAAAGTATTAGCCTTAACTTTCTTGTTTTTGTTTGTTTGTTTGTTTTGTTTGTTTTTTTTTTTTTTTTTTTTTGCCTCATAGCTTTCTTCTTATATAAAGTACCAAATTTAAGAAAAAAATCCCATAAAATACTACTGAGGGTAATGGAGTTTTAGGGATCAGTTTTCATTACATTTATTTTCCCTAATTAAGAACTATTTAAACGGAAATAGAAAGTAAAGTCTTACTGCAACCTTTTTATTAATGAGGAAAATTGGGCCATGTCTGCCACTTCCTATCTCAGCAATAATCCAGGGCACAAAATACTAAGTGCACTGGTAACTTTAGACTTGAGAGGAGAGACATTTATATTGGTAATATATCACAAGTCTTCCTTTCATATGGTCCTGCAAAATTCTTATCTCTATCCTTCTGTGATTGTTGAAATGTTTTCCTTGAGCTCTGGGAGGCGTTTCCCACTCACTGAAGGATGCTTAAACAACCCTTTTCTAAGTGGGTGTTGGGAAGGGAAGGGAAGTAAGGAATAACACCTACAAGATGTAATTTCCTCAAAAAATTAAAAATGGCACTGCCATTTGACCCAGTGATCCCATTTCTAGGAATATATCCTAAGGATCCCAGAACACCAATCAGAAAGAATTTATGTACTCCTATGTTCATAACAGTGCTATTTGCAATAGCTAAGATCTGTAAACAGTCCAAATGCCCATCAGTAGATGAGTGGGTAACAAAGCTGTGGTACATTTACACAGTGGAATACTATGCAGCTGTAAAAATGAAGAATCTCTTAGTCTTTGAGACAGCATGGAGGGCCCTGGAGAGTATTATGCCAAGCAATATAAACCAGTCAGAGAAAGACAAGTATCACATGATCTCACTTATATGTAGAATTCAATGAACAAAATAGATCCAGAGACATTAAAGTATGCAGCAGACTGACATTTCAGAGGAAGGCAGGAAGGCAGGAAGAGATTAATGAAAGAACTTATATGCATGTATGCATAACCCATGGACACAGACAATAGTGCACTGAAGGCCTGGGGAAGGGTTGGGAGTGGAATGGAAGCGGTAAAAAAGGGGCATTTGTAATACTTTCAACAATACAGATAAATTAAAAAAAGATAAGCTTTCAAAGTGACTGTTAAGCAACTTCCACTCTCCAAGAAAACCACATCTTTACCACTGTACTCAAACTCCCACATACCTCCCCCTCTTTCTCACCATCAGCTCACTTGTCCTTCACTGCAAAAATGTGAGTCTTCAGAAGCCCTCATCTTCACCCACCAGATCTCCCTAATACCCCCCTCTGTACCCATATACTAGCCTGCTTTCCCTAATGAGGATTGATAAACTCTCCGTGTTCCTATCTGAAATAATCCCTCTACTTGTGATGTGGATAGTTTCTTCTCAAGAGTTCGGAGTTGCTTGAGTAGCTTTTGAAGTTATCCCCTATCTCCACAGCAATAATCTGTCTCTACTGCATCATTCTCATTAACATTTACAAGTGTTATCATATTTCCCACTTAAAAAATCCCCCTATTTTATGCCTTCTTTCACCTGTCTGCCTATTATTTGGCTTTCCTTGGTAGCAACATTTCTCAAAATAATTAATGTCTACTCCAGGTCTCCATTTCTTCACCTCTCATTCTTTACTGGGCTCCCTGATGTCCACTGTAATACTCTTGTCAAGATCACCCAGCACCTCCATCTTGCCAAATTCATCGGGTCCATTCTTAGTTCTGATCGTATTTGAGCTTTCAGCAGCCTTTGACTCAGCTTGATATGCTTTCCTTATTGAGCCCTTCCTTCACCTGACTGTTAAGCCCGGCTTTCCTCCTACCTCACTGGCTGCTCTTCTCCAGTGTCCTCTGCCAATAACTCCTCCCATTCCTATAAAAGGTAGGGTGGCCCAGGATTTAGATCTTTTCCTTCTTCTCTATCTACACTCACACCCAAACTTGTGTGATCCTGTGGTATGTTGTAAGCATTGTTTATATGGTGATATCTCTGAAATGTAGTCTTTCTACTCTACCTTTTCACTTGGGCTTTTATTAGGCAAGTCCCACTTAAAACACCCAGAACTCCTGACTGTGGCCTTCAAGGTCCTTACCATCTGGTCCCTCCCCCACCCCCTTACCTATGCAACTCCTTTTGTTGCTATTTTACCCCCATTCCTTCAGCTGCCATCACACTTGCCTTATTATTTTCTCTTTCCCATCTCAGAGGCTTTGCACTTGCTGTTCTCTTGCCTGGAATGTTCTTTGCCTAGATCAGTGTCAGCATTTTGAAAAACCCTAACTTAACTCTGGTGCCATGTCACATATAGAAATTTTTTGATATTTGCAATCATAGTAAAACAAAGATTTATATTTTTGATATTTATTTTATATATTGAAATGCCATTTAACAAAGAAAAATCAACCAAAAAAATGAGTTCGCGTGTCACCTCTGACACGCGTGTCATAGGTTCGCCATCACTGGCCTAGATCTTTGCATGGCTTGTCCCCTGACTCCAGCATCAAATGTATTTCTTCAGCACCCTTTCCTGACCACCCTACCTAAAGTACCCTTTTACTGGTTTTATGTCTTTTTTTTCTTAGCATTTATCACAACTTCAAATCATATTTTATTTCTCCCCTGCTGGAATATGAATCCAAGCAGGACATGTGATTAGTTGATCCTTAAAACTGTATTCCTAGGGCTTAGATCAGTGCCTGGCCCCTTCTAGACTCTCGACACATGGTTATTGAGTGAGTGAATCAATAAAGGAATTGTGTTATATGTAAGTCATGTGATTATACCTTCAATATTTTTTAATCCAATGTACAGAGAAATGTTTAATAGAATGGTTAAACATGATAGGAAAATGGCTGTAGCTAGGTCCTCTTGCATATAAAGGAATTCCCTCGAGTGATCTGTGAACTGTTTCTTCTTGTCCCCTCTTCTGGAAATAAGCTGTGTTTTCTTGACTCTTCCCATGCAGCTGAAGAACAAGTTCATGAAAAAACTGCCCCGTGATGCAGAAGCCTCCAACGTGCTTGTCGGGGAGGTCGACTTCTTGGATTCGCCTTTCGTTGCCTTTGTTCGGCTGCAGCAGGCAGTCATGCTGGGTGCCCTGACTGAGGTCCCTGTGCCCACCAGGTGAGCTGATCCCTGACCTGCTGGGGCCTACAGTGTGGTTATAGGAAAACCTCCCCTTTCAGGCTAGAGAATCAATAGACGGAGGATACATCCAGAGAGAGCATATTGGAAAGATTTAATATGAAATAATGGTTTAATCTGACTTTCATACCGTCATATGACTAGGCACTTATATAGTACTAATCATAATAGCAAAACAATTTCTTGGACCATGTACTGGTTTTCTTCTTGTGGATTAGTCTACTTAATCCTCACAATAATATTTTTTAAGTATAAACTGTAGGTGTACGGATTTAAAACTGAGTCTGAAAATTTAAGTAACTTGTCCAAACTCATACAGATGATAATTGGTTCAGAGGTCAGAGTTGTTTTCATTTGTTCTATTTTTTATCAGAAAATTAATAGTGTGTGTGTATATGTGTGTATATACATATACACAGACATGTAAAAATTATAAAGCTGTACCCTTAAATTTGCACACTTTACTGTTATGAATTATGTTGCATAAATTTTTATTTTAAAAAGATGCATATTATTGTTATTATAATCATGTATTTAATATACTGCACGGTATCTTCAAACTCATCCTGTTTATTTCCCTCTGCAACTGTTCTAATAGAGTTAGGAAGCTTGACTTAAGGAATGCAATAGGTGAATAGGAATTAATGCTTCTCTTAAACTTGTGCTGATAAGAGTTTGAAGAGAAGCTTGTAATCTTCAAATTGATGTCTGAAAATTATCACATGAATAGCAACTTTTCAGTGTGTGTGTGTGTGTGTGTGTGTGTGTGTGTGTGTTTGCGTGTGTGCTTTTCCTGGGCCCCAGCGCAAGGACAGGTGACATGTCTCTTCTTTAGGTTTCCCAGGTGAGCAGGAAGGGCTATGGATCCTCCTCAGTGATCTCAGATGGTCTGAGCATGATCCACGGACAATGACTAGGGGCTCAAGGTTGGTTTTGAACCAAGTTGACAGGAAAATTAGGAGAACATTCCTTTTACAGCCTCCCAATGCATAAATCACAGGACATTCTTTCTCATCATACAGATATTTTTTTTCTCATTTTTATATTTCTTAGACGCTTCAAATGGGAATAATACCTGAAATTAGTAGGCAATCATTGGACAAATAGCTGAGGAAAGGAGATGACCATTGCTTATTCAATTAATGGGATTATCATGATTTGTGCTTTCTGTAACTTAGCTTTTGGCTTGAAAACACACCAGCAGAGCCTTAAAGTTCTATCAGAGCAATCACCTGGCAAAAGCTGGCTGACTCAGACTATGGCCGAAGGCCAGCTCGCGTGTCCCTATGGTTTTATTTATGTATTTTTGGACAAACTTTACTGGAGCTCAAAAGAAAAAAAAAGCCAAGAAGTGTTAAGTTGCTCTTGCTTTTTCATTTCTGTTATTTTTCTTTAAAAGCTACAAATAAAAAATATTTCCAAAGGCTTTTTATTTAACAGTAGTATGAGTTTATGGAGCAGCAAATTGTGACCATTTTTGTGTTCTTCTTATCATCTGCTCCTGCCTGTCTCGTTCTTTTTCTCTGTAGTGGAGCGTGGCAGGAGTCTAGAGGTGAAATACAGCATCATTTGAATGAACAAAAGGAGCCCAGCAATTCAAGGGAATGTAATTCAATAATGGCATCAAACTATTTCAGGGCAATAATCTGAACAGTCCTAGCATGTTAACATTTTTCCAGGAAATAGATTTATTCATTTGCTATCCCCTGAACCAGTGCAAGCTAGAGTCACAGAATAGGGAGTCTCATTAGCTTTTGGTGTGTATGAGTAATGTGGGGCCACTGACAAAGGCTGCATCCTGTGAAACCCAATCAAGGTAATCCCACGAGGAATGTGGCAGTCATGTGTGGGACCGCCTCTGCACCAGCCACGTGCTCTCACACGCACGCCACCCTGTTGTACTGCAGGGAGACCCAGAAAGTCTGGTGTGGGGCACATCTTGTAATGATCATTTTCCCATTTGAAGAAAATTTATGCTCTTATGCTTATTATTTTTATTACTGTGCACCTTTTAGGAAGTGTAACTCTAAGAGTTTCCTTGTGTGGAGTTCACCAGTTATTTGGTTGATCTATTTTAGCTTTCTGGTTGTAGCTGGACTACTACCAGCTGAGTGATGTGATCTACTTAGGGGCCCTTCTTGCCATCCATGTAAAAGCAAACAAACTTTTTTTTTAGTTTTGGTCACTTGGTTGTATACGTTTACGATTTTGCTAGCATATTGCACACACTTTGCTCGCTGTCATCTTTATTCATAGAGGCTGCTCCTCACTCACATTCATGGGCTCTGTGGGGGATAACTATTATTATTCCCATTTTATAGTTGAAAGACAGAGGCAAAAGGAAGATCCACTGTCAATGCTAGAAATTGGGCTGCAGATTTCTGACTCTAAGGCTAGGGTTTTAGGGAGAATCTAAGGAGATATCTAGAATGGACTGAAATAAAATACTTTAGGGTGTTCCCCTGAAGAATAATAAAAGCCCTTCAGCAGTTTGTCCTTTTCTGACCTTGATTTTCATATCTAAGGCAAATTCAGTGAGTTGTACCCCCTAGAATGTTTACCTCTTTAGTTTCACTGTAAGTCAATATATATTTTATGTTATAAATTATTAATCACCTAAAAAAAGTAGTTTATACTTAATTGTTAAAAACCATAAAATATCCTATTAGAGGTCTTGGGATGGAGGTCCCACTAGTTCAATTCTGTCTAGTCCAACAACCCAATTGCTACTGCTGTTTACATGAGTCATGTGGTTGGTGAGGTTAGTTTGTGGTCCTCATGAGTCTATTGTGGAAGCTACAGTGCAGCCACATTTTCCAAAGCTGCTACATATGAATAATGGGTTATTTGGTTCACTGTTGTTTTGAGAGAAGGGAGTAAAGGATTGGTAAAAGCTGAGTTTATTCTAGAAATAGCTCTGATATATCAGGAAGGAGGGGGTGCACATCCTTTTTAAAAAGATTGAGTGGTTTAGGAAGGCTGGCTCTTTTTCTGATATTATGCTCTGTTTCTGGCTATAATTATTTTGTGAATGTGAGTGTAGTCCATTGGTTCCGGACACAGATCATCTGGCACTTGTTTTTGTTGTGGAAAATGCTACAGGCATCCTCCTCCCCAGGCACAATGAGTTATAGGAAAACGCTCACAGGAGTAGAAGTGCCTCGTGAAGATCCAGAGATGACGAGGCACAGTTAAAAATGCGAACTATGACTTATTTCTCGTTATGAGTGAATCAAAATAACTCAGTAACATAAATTAATCTTTCCCCCCAAGCTGTCAACGTGAGCTGTGCCCTTCCAGCCACACAAATGTGATGTTTACTTGAATTTGTTAATAAAGAAAAAAGCTTCTGGTTAAAAATAACATCTGTCCATTGACAAAAACCAGCTTGGGTCATGAAAGGAGTTTTCAGTACATTATAAAAGCTGAGCTTGGCAAGATGTGCTTCTATCATAAAAGTTGTAACAGCTTTCACTTCTTTGAGGTTAAAGGGGAGAGAACATGTTTCAAGCAGAAGGAACTTGAACTTGATGAGTGGCTCTGTTTTTTTTTTTTAAATCTTTCATCCCCATTTTGACAATACAACCCAAATTAGACACTTCTGAAGGGTCTCATTCCTGCAGAGGAAATTCTCAGCCTGAGGGATATTTTCTGCTACTGATAGATGGTCAGATTTTCTCTTTTTCTCTATAGCATTTGAAGGGGATAGATTTACTGATTATTCCTGACTGGAGTAATGTGAAAATTTAAATGATATACAACATGTTATTTCTATTTAGCACTTGGTGACTTTTCATACACTGAGTGGCCAGATTATTCTGACCACCTGACGTTTGTAGGCAAATTAACTATAATTTCGCGCTGAAGTTGCTAGAGGGCCAGACCATTATAAGTAGGGAAGCAGCTTGTTTACCACGACAGTAGAAGTGATTTTTTTCTGAAGATATGGGTAAACAACACAATTTAACAGCCTTTGAACATGGGATATATATTATGAGTGGCCAGATTATTATGACCACCCCATCAGTGCTTCGTTGGGCCACCTTTTGCCTTCAATACTGCGACGATTCTTCTTGGCATTGACTCCACGAGATGTTGAAAGGTGATGCGAGGAATCTGACACCATGCCTGATGAATAGCACTGTCCAGTTCTGTGAGATTTGATGGTTGTGGAACCAGCTGCCTGATAGCTCTTTTAACTTCATCCCACAAATGCTCAATTCGATTGAGATCTGGTGATTGTGGGGCCACCTAAGCAAGGTAGTCTCCCTCATGTTCTTGAAACCACTCCTACACAATACGAGCACCATGGCATGGCGCATTGTCTTGTTGGAAGAAGCCATCTCCATTGGGATATGCCATCAACATGATAGGATGAACCTGATCAGCAATGATACTTAGGTATGTTGTGCTATTCAAACATTGTTCCACATGAATTAAAGAGCCCAAATCATGCCAGGAAAACATGCCCCAAACCATAACACTGCCCCCACCAGCGTGAAGGGTTGTACTCATGCATGTGGGGTGCATGCTTTCATGCTGTTTCTGCCAAATTCTCACTCTGCCATCTGCATGATGCAACTGGAAACGTGATTCATCGGACCACATGACTTTTTTCCAATGCTCGACTGTACAATCCTTGTATTCCTGTGTGAATTGGAGAAGTTTTACCTTGGTAACTGCAGAGAGCAAAGGTATTCAAACAGGTCTTCGGCTTCCATATCCCATACAATGCAGTGTACGGCTAATTTGCCTACAAACGTCAGGTGGTCATAATAATCTGGCCACTCATGTTCAAATATATCCCACATTCAAAGGCTGTTAAATCACGTTGTTTACCCATATCTTCAGAAAAAAACCACTTCTATTGTCGTGGTAAACAAGCTGCTTCCCTATTTATAATGGTCTGGCCCTCTAGCAACTTCAGCGCGAAATTATAGCTAATTTGCCTACAAACGTCAGGTGGTCATAATAATCTGGCCACTCAGTGTATATATGTAAGATATATATATATACACACACACACACACACACACACACACACACACATATGTAAGTTATGTAAAATATTGCCTAAGAAAGAGGAATTGTACCTTTATATATAATTTACTGATTTTATTAAAACATTATAATACTCAGATATTGGGTTTTGCTATGGTACATATTATATTCACCTTTGGTCTGCTACTTCCATTTATTCTTTGGTGCTATTTAGCAGAGACTAGAGTAAATAATTATAAGAAACCTGAAACACTAAATTGAAAGAACATATGTACCCCTGTATTCATTGCAGCATTTACAACAGCCAAGAGTTGGAAGCAGCCCAAGTCCTCTCAGTAGATGAGTGGATTAAAAGGCTGTGGTATATCTATACAATGGAATACTACTCAGCCATAAAAAAAGAAGGAAATCTTACCTTTTGTGACAGCATGGCTGGACCTGGAGAGTATATGCTAAATAAAATAGCCAGTCAGAAAAAAATAAATACTGTATGATTTCACTTATATGTAATGAACAAAATAAACTAACAAAATAGAAACAGACTCATAGATACAGAAAACATGTGGACAGCTGTCAAAGGGGAAGTGTGTTGGGGGCTGGGTGAAAAAGGGAAGGGATTAAGAAAAATAACAAACCTCATAGACACAGACAATAGTGTGGTGATTACCAGAGGGAATGGGGGCTAGGGGAAGTAGAAGAGGCTAAAAAAAGGGGGATAAATGGTGATGGATGGGGACTTGACTGTGGGTGGTTAATACAATACAATATACAGATGATGTTGCCATATAGTCAACCTGAAAACTCCTGTGTCAGTTAATAAATGTGTATTTCCACAATGTGTATTTGTAAACTATAATCATAATGGAGATGCTAGGGAGAGGCAAAAAGAGGTTCAGAGTGGTTCTGGAAAAGTTAAAGATATTATGAATTACAGAAAAACTAATATTTAGATACATGGAAATAATAAAAAATGGCAAGGAAAAAGACATTATTTAAAAATATATTAAGTAGAAGATTCAGATGTCCATTTTCTCCTGTTACAGTGCACCTGCCCCCTTTTGCCTAAAACTATGCCCTGATGGTCCTGCCTGACAGCTGGCCATTGGTAGGGGAATACAGTTGGGAAATGTGACCAGTGCTATAGGTGTTTCTTAATTTGTATTTGTATTTTGCCTTAGTGGTTAAATATTTTCTGCATGTGTTGCACTCAAATCAGTGATCAGTCCCTTTAGAAAAATAAATTTCACTGTCATAAAGGAACACTGTATAATACTGTATGTAGGGGTATATAAGGTAAGCCCAGCTTCAAAGGAAGAAAAGTTCTAGTCTCAATTGAACTTCAGTGTTAGAAGAACTAAAATCCAATTCTAGTAACGGCTTCCTTCATACTTGCACAGACTTTTGGGCCTGCTGTTTGCTGTGGCTCTTGCATCCACTATGATAACACTTGAAAGTGAGCATGTCACTCATCCACATCTACACAATGGAATACTACACCGCTATAAAAAAGAAGGAACTCTTACCATTTGCAACAGCATGGATGGAACTGGAGAGCATTATGCTAAGCGAAATAAGCCAGTGGGAGAAAGATAAATATCACATGATCTCTCATATGTGGGATATAATGATCAACATAATTTGATGAACAAGAATAGATCCAGAGACAAATGGTAGGGGTGAGGGGGGGTTAGAGAGCAACCAAAGGACTTGTATGCATGCATATTAGCATAACCAATGGACACAGACACTGGGGCGATGGGAGCTTGCCTGGGGTGGGAATGGCTGGAGGGGGGGTCAATTGGGGAAAAAGGAGACATATGTAAAACTTTAGACAATAAACAAACAAAAAAATTAAAATAAATAAATAAATAAATAAATAAATAAATAAGAAAGTGAGCATGCTGCCTGACTACAGAACTGGTTGCTAAGCACATAAGTGCTGAATGACTTTATGGTTATTCTGAGATAAACTCTGAGTATTCATACTTACAGATACTTTTACATTCTTTATTTCTGTTTTTTTCTTCTTTGGATTGAATTTTATAATGAAAAAGAGGAATTACATCTTCAAGGACAGTTTGGAATAAACCCTAACACATTCAAGAGTACTTGCTGTCAATCCCTTTTTATTTAGAGTGAGGTATATAAATAAATAAGTAAAAAATAAAATTTAACTAAGCCAAATCCTCAGTCATTCCTGGTCCCCTAAAGTTTTACCTAAGATTCCTTGCTCCCAGCTAAATATCCACAGCACCTTTCCCCAGAGTGATCTATGAGAGTCATTGTTGAATAGCCTTTCTCTATGGAATCATAAGCCTGGTGTATAGGTTGGGCAGGTAATATTGGGCAGAATTGTGTGCTGAAAATAACAAAAGGTTGGACGGCCTGTCTGCTCTCTCTCATATACCAGGCACAGTCTTTGGGCTCATCCATTAACTTTCTTGAGCCTGGGTTTCTTCACCATTAACCAGGACTAGGATACCTGTTCTTATTGCAAAGGGTTGTATGGAATTTAAATGAGGTGATGAATGTGAAGTGCTTTGCAGACTTTAAAAAGCTGTGCAAATATATGATGTGATCATTTTAATTGTCCTCATTATTTCTGTGTTGGGTAAGACATGATCATAAACAAGACAGATTTATCTGATGTTGCCTTTAGTATATATTTTTCATTCATTTACATATCAGGTTCCTCCTCCCTAGTCAAAACATATAGCTTTGCTCTTGTCATCAATGAGGGATTTTTCCCACCATGATAAGAGGTGAACCTAAATGGGGATAAGCTTATTATTGCAAGTTTCAGGACCTACTCACTGTGGAGCAATGCTTGTGCATTATCAAGAAAAGAAGTTTGGAAAGGAAAATGAGGTTACCCACCAAAAAATACACAACACACCTCACACAAAATCTTAACTGTGAATGATGCTCTTTTTCTTTTCTTTTCTTTTTTTCCATAGTTTTCTTTCTTTACTGTCAGCATGTGGCTTACTTGTAGAAGAGTTGTCACTTCTGAGTAGAAACATTTCTTAAGCCTGGAGAAGGTCATATGTCATTGCCCAAATTGGGTAAGGGAAAGTCAGAGAAACCAGAAGATGTACTGAGTCTTTCTAGTTATTGTGTTTAATGGTTTTCACTAAAGATTCTGCAATTCAGTAGAAGTGGAGAGAAAAGAAAGTTTAGAAAAGAAAGATTGAATGACTCAAAAAATGGAACCTTTCCTTGTCAACGAAGAAGCTTCTCAGGTTTCCATGCTAAATTCTCCATTGCCTCCAAAGAAACTAAACAATGAGTTTTGTTTCACTGTAGTTGAAAGAGTATCTGTCATATGCCAGGAATATTACATTTGTTTAAAGATGAATTCTAGACCTAACCTTTTCATGAGCAAGGATAAACGTGTCTCAGTTTTATGTATTTTGAGTTTGATGATACATGTGTTATAGCCTTTGCTTCTTTCCTCTTCCACTAGGTTCTTATTCATTCTCCTAGGTCCTAAGGGGAAAGGCAAGTCCTACCATGAGATTGGCAGAGCCATTGCCACCTTGATGTCTGACGAGGTAGGAAATCGGGAAGATGACGATCTGCGAAAGTCTTACTTGTGTGTTTTCATTCTGTGATTTGGCTGTCACTGTAAGTTAATACAGTGACTTGAACTTCTTAAAAAATACGTAACCTACATCAGTTTTAAGAATGGAAAATGTGCCCTGGACAGGTGGCTCAGATGGTTGGAGCATCACTGTGTACACCAAAATGTGGTGGGTTCACTTCCTGATCAGGGCACATACCCAGGTTGTGGGTTTGATCCCCAGTCAGGTGGAGGCAACTGATCGATGTTTCTCTCTCACATTGATGTTTCTTTCTCTCCCAATTCCCTGCTCTAAAATCAGTAAAAATAAATACAATACAATACACACACACAAATAATGAAAAATGTTTATAAAATAAAGGAAAATATATTTATCCCAATATGAAATTTACATTTTGAAAACTGTGGATGTAAGCTTATTTGCCATGAAGCTCATTATAAAGAAGGCTGACAACCTATATCCTTCTAATTAAATGATGTACATTCAGCAAGTTCTTTCTTTGGATATTTGCATAAAAGGCATGGAGCATTTGCTGCCTTGGATGGTTTAGTTGTTGCCTCAATAACTGGATAAGCATATAGACACTCCCTGCATTCCAGAATGTACATAATTCTTTTTGCCAGTTCCATTTTTCTCACCTAGCTGATGATCCTAAAGTCCCTTACACATATCCTAAGTCTTTTGAAGCTAGACAGATGATCGCCTACACTTAAAACCCTTTGGTTTAGGTGTTGCCAATATAGCTCAGATTTTCTTTTTTTAAAAAAAGCTAACATTATTTTTGTGTTTGAAAGCTGAAGTGTTTTGCTCTTAACCTGATCTTAATACTCAGTTTGATCTTTTCCTTCTTGGATTATCAGCAGTGGTTTGTCCCGGTAGTTTTTATTTCAGGGAATGACTCTTCAGTGTATTTCTCCAAATCATTTTAATTTGGTTTCCATAGCAACTATATCAATAATGGTACATACCAGTGGGAGAAAATAGGCAATATTATTTTACAGTATTGATAGAAAAAAAACATATAAAAGAAACATCCATTTGTTTCTCATGCCTCTCCCTATATTATTTGGGTTTATTACTGAAATATTTTGGGGCAAGCTGAATAACCGGAAAAATGAGAGTGTGGTTATAGTAATATTAAAGTGGATTATGGGTTATATTCTTTAGGCTGGGCATGTGAGGCATGTGGAGAGTTGTTGGATCAGCATACCTCTTCTTCTTCTTCTTCAGGTGTTCCATGACATTGCTTATAAAGCAAAAGACAGGCAGGACCTGATCGCTGGCATTGATGAGTTCCTAGATGAAGTCATTGTCCTTCCCCCTGGGGAATGGGATCCAACGATCAGGATAGAGCCTCCTAAGAGTCTTCCATCGTCCGACAAAAGGTAAATTATCAAGCAGTTGGGGGTGTTAAACTTTGAGAAAGAGATTATGTTTGGCAAAGGAAATGGAGTCAGGCTACTGCCCTAATATTTTTAGGTTCCCATTTAACTTGATGTATTATGTCATTTCAAGTTAATCCCATATGTGCCTTGGTTTGACATTTCATTGACATTGTAAAATGAATGTCATATGTTGTGATGTGCTTTGGTGATTACAAAGTAGAACAGTATGGAGTTTCCTCAAAAAACTAAAAATGGAACTCCCATTTGACCCAGTGATCCCACTTCTAGGAATATATCCCTAGAAACACTAATTAGAAAGGATATATGCACCCTTATGTTCATAGCAGCACAATTCACCATAGCTAAGATTTGGAAACAGCCTAAGTGCCCATCAGTAGATGAGTGGATTAAAAAACTGTGGTACATCTATACAATGGAATACGACGCTGCGTTAAAAAAGAAGGAGTTCTTACCATTTGCAATAGCATGGATGGAACTGGAGAGCATTATGCTAAGTGAAATAAGCCAGTCAGAGAAAGATAAATATCACATGATCTCACTCATTTATGGAATATAATGAACAACATAAACTGATGAACAAAAACAGATCCAGAGACAGAGAAGCATCGATCAGACCGTCAAACCTCAGAGGGAAGATAGGGGAGGGTGGGGGTAAGGAGGAGAGATCAACCAAAGAACTTACATGCAAGCATATAGGCCTAACCAATGGACACAGACAACAGGGGGGTGAGGGCATGAGTGGGGGGTTGGGGGGTAATGTGGGGATAAGGACACATATGTAATAACTTAATAAAAATTAAAACAAACAAAAAAAACAAAACAAAGTAGAGATATATTATGATATTGGAATATATCACAGAGCCTCTTTGGGGATGTTCTGGGAACTCCTTGTGCATGTGGGAAGATTAGTTTACTCAAAATGACGTCCTGTAGATATAAGAGGTTAAGAAATTGGGTGAGATGATTGAGGAGATGCCATTTTCTGGAAACCTGTTACTTTCCAAGTGAAATGGTTTCCCTCTTATCCAATATACAATTTGTTCAACTTTTCTATTCCTCCAGTCATTTGTGTTGGCTCTAAATATAACACTTTCAGAACTGTCTGTGAGGATGGCAGAAGGAAATAAGGATCCTTCTCCCAAAGGGTTTTCAGCTCATCTCTTCATTAGCTGGTGCAGATAAGTACAATAAACTAATATTCCCTTGGGCTCTGTTGTCTTAGAAAGAACATGTACTCAGGTGGAGAGAATGTTCAGATGAATGGGGACACACCCCATGAAGGCGGCCATGGAGGAGGAGGAGGACATGGGGACAGTGAAGAATTGCAGAAAACTGGACGGTAACTGAAGGGTTCTTTTGTCATTCACGATGAGGTTCTCCTTGGATCTAAATTTCCCTTCATCTTTCTATCAGCATTTTATTCACTGTTTGCACATTCATTCAGCCAACAGATATTTATAGTTACCTAACAGTCACAGCCACTGGGGATGCAGCAGTGAACTGAACAAAACTCCTTATCCTTATGGGTCTTACTTTGTAGTGGTGGAGACAGACAGTGAGCAAATCAAGGAATGTGGTGATGCTTTTATGTGGGGAATCAAAGGAGAAGTAGGGAGTTTGCCTTGTGAGAAAGGTGTTTTAGATAGGGTGGCCAGCGAGGGCCTTAAAGAGAATTGTAGTGTTTGAGGAAAGTCCTGAGGGAGGTGGGAGATAGACCATGTAGACGTGGGGTTGGAAGAGGGGACAGCAGAGCACCTGGCATGTGCTAGGCTGGCACTGTGGCTGGTGTGACTGGAGTGGAGTGAGGGAGTGGGTGTGAGAGACAAAAAAGAGAGGTTCTGGGTAGAGTGTATGGCAGGAAGAATGTGTAATGTGCCAATCTTACACATGTGGCTTTCATGATTCCATCTCTTCCCTGTACACTTACTCAAAAGGGGGTAACATGTTATAGAAATACATGAGTAACTCACAGGTCCTGTTTTCCAGAGAGGGCAGTTGGGGAATCGGGTTTCCCAGATTGCTTTGGGCTAAATCTCTTTTCATGACAGTTCTCCCTCCTCCACTGCTAGGTTCTCCATTTCATTTTGGGTTAAGTAAAATTTCAAGTTGGGTACTCATTTTATGAAAATATGTCTTTTAAAAAACACTACAGACTGAGATGTCATTCTTCCGTATTTCACCTTTGCTAAATGCACCGAGTGTCTGCAGTTTGCCTGGCCCTGTTCATACTAACATGTGAGATTTGGCTGGGAGGGTGAGTTGACTGATGCATAAGTCAGCTGACCTGCTAACATTTGCGGTGGGAGTCAGCAGGCAATGCTGTTCTACCACATACCTGCATGGCTTCCTTGAATCTGAAACATCTTCAGATTCTTACCCCAAAGTCACATGATTGGGAGACCCCTTCTGGCCACCATCATATTTCAACCATTGCTCCTCTCTCATCTAATAATCCTGTTCCCCACTTAATTTCTTCCTTGATTTTTAGCACCATGCATTTTACATATTTTGTCTCCTCCATACAGAAAGTAAACTTCATGAGAGTGGGTATTTTCTTTTCTTTTCCGTATCATTCACTTTTATATTTCCAGCACCTGGATTAGTTCTGGGTATATCACAGATGCTCAATAAGCATTTGTGGAATGAGGAATGAATGAATGAATGAATGAGTGAATGAGGCTGGAAAGGAAGCCATGGCAAGATTATAAAGGTCCTTGTATGATCTGCTCGCATGTTTGGATGATTTTCTTCAGATGGTGAGAAGTTTTAATTTAGCTCAACAATTCACTCTCATCTAAAGACCAACTGTCTGGTCTTTAGGGAATGTGACACCTAATTTGGTGACTGAAAAAGGGGAAGATAGAAGAAAATTTATTCTGCCACAGTTTTCTGGTTTTATCTTAAGTGATTAAATAGTACCTTGTTCCTTCAAGCACACGTTAAGTACACATTCTTTGTGGTTTAATAAGTTATCTCTTGCTTAATTTGATGGTAATTTATGTTACATCGTCACATGTTTGCTCTCTCCTTACCCAGGTTCTGTGGTGGACTAATTAAGGACATAAAGAGGAAAGCACCATTTTTTGCCAGTGATTTTTATGACGCTTTAAATATTCAGGCTCTATCAGCAATTCTCTTCATTTATCTGGCGACTGTAACTAATGCGATCACGTTTGGAGGACTGCTTGGGGATGCCACTGACAACATGCAGGTGGGTTGGGTTTGGGGGAAGACACAAATAGTACAGCCCAGATTGCCGTCCTCACCCTACAGCTCCGTTAGTAGCAGATGGCCTTTCAGTTACTCAGCGTGATTTTCCTTTTTTTGCTGGATGCTGCGTTTTACTTTGCTTCTGGCCTGCTGCTGTATTTCCAACATTTTAGTAATTATAAAAATAGCTTGATGAAATCTGGCTTGAGTCACAAGTGGAGAAAAGAAGGGAAGGAAATGAGGATATACAGTTCTATTTGGGCAAAAGCATATCAGCTGCTTTAATTTGATGCAGGGCACAAGGTTTACATCTTCTACTACCTTGAATGTATGGACCATTTTGTTAAACTTGATGACCGCACTCTTTCCAGAAATACATGGTCATCTTCATTGTACACCCGAGCCAACAGAATCATCAACTGAGGGATTTACTCAAGAGTGGATTTGCTTATCTGTTAGTGGAACTCAGCATTAAGAAATACAAGATAAGAGTTGTTTCTCTTATTCCTGAATCTACTCCTTAAGCTGTAAAAACTCTGAATTGATTTATTTTGTCTGAACCACAATACTTTGGTGACTTAGCAGGTGGCATTTGCCTTCCTTTTGAACCAGTAATACCTAATGTTTTAGTGATAGGAAAGATACTTCAGATTCTCTTAGTCAATCAGAAAAATATGTACAAAACTACTTTTATTTCATCCAGTCATTAAGAAAAAAAGTAGGCATTGTGGGAGATACTGGACACAGCGTAGTGAGTGAAGGTGATAGTCTTATGTAAAGAAGCCCTTTTCTGTCCTTCTCTTTTACGACTTATTACTGTTTAACCTATGTGACATTCCTCAGTGCTGCCAGCCAACTTATTAAAAAAAAAATACAGCTGATTCCAAATGATTGCTTTTCTTCCACTTCTATTTTCTTCCCTGGGCACATTTATGTTTTAGATTCTGCCTAAACACAAAAATAAGAAGGAGACTATCTTCATTGCTCCAAGTAAAAAAGGAGAATCTATTTTAAACAAGTGTATTTAGTTTCTTGAGAGTATATTTTATCTCTTACTGCTCATTTATTGCTGCATAGCATATTATCCCAAAGCGTAGGGGCTTGAAACAACCATTTAATCTCTCATAGTTTGGGTGGTTGATGGACTCGGGTAGTTCTCTCTTTGGTCCTCATACACTTGCAAGATGGCAGCTGAGGTTGGAGTCATCTGAAGGCTTCTTGACTCACAGGCCCAGTGCCCAGGCTGGATGTCTGCAGGAGCTGGGACTGAGGACTCTCCACATGACCTTACCACGTGGCTCGCATGGGCTTCCTCACAGCTGGGGCCATGACGACTCCTGAGAGGCCACGTTCTGTTGGAAAGGGGCAGTTGCCACTCATCTCTGCTTCTTTCCACATGAAAATATACTCAGTATGATTTCATTTTCTGATTTTCAAAGAGAGGTTGAAATTTAAAGTTCTTATGTGAAATCTGGTGATTTAAAAATACTGGTACCTGATTGACATTTTTAAAATATATTTTTATTGATTTCAGAGATGAGAGAGAGAGAGAGAGAATGAATGAATCATCAATGATGAGAGAGAATCATTGATTGGCTGCCTCCTGCTGGAGATCAAGTCTGCAACCCAGCATGTGCCCTGACTCAAACTGAACCACAACCTAATGGTTCATAATTTGATGCTCAACCACTGAGCCATGCCAGCCAGGCCTGATTGACACTTTAAAAATAACACTGTGCTGGCCAGAGAGCACTTGTCTGTGTGTTCCCAATGGTAGGCCTGCGGCACGAGGAGTAGGCAGTGTGGCAGTAGCAGAGAAAGTATATGAAGAAGGCGTGCTCCTCTTTTTTCCTTTCATAAGATAGAAATGAAAATTTGAAGTTAGAGCAGTGATGTCGTAGGAGACTTTTGATAAAATTTAACTGTATTCAAATGGGATAGGTACTCTTCATCCAAATGAGAGCATTGTGATAACGAAAACATAAACTTCAAGGAAATAGGTAGAAAAAAAGGAGATGTGATTTTGAGAGTAGCAAGAACAAAATCACCTTGTCTTTCAGAATATAGAGATTTTTTGTGCATATTTAAAAAATATTTTTCAATTACAGTTTACATTCAGGTTATTTTGTATTAGTTTCAGGTGTACAGCATAGTGGTTAGACAATTGTATACTTTACACAGTGGTTCCCCAATATTTCAAGTACCCACCTGATACTGTACATAGTTATTATGAGATTATTTACTATATTCCCTTATGCTGCACTATCTCTGTGACTGTTTTGAAATTACCAATCTGTAGTTTTTAATCCCTTCACCCTTTTCACCCAGTCCCCCAGCCATGCTCCCCTCTGGCAATCATCAGTCTGATGATCTCTGAGTCTGTTTCTATTTTGCTTGTTTATTTTTTGTGCAGATATTGTTTCAACACTTTTATATTCACGAATGTTCTTCTTATTGACATCCTTTGTGTTGATTATTGCCTTAAATTTTTTAAAAATCATTTAAATTTTTTTAAAATTACAGTTTAAACTATGTAATTACATTGGTTTTCAGTGTACAGCCCAGTGATTAGACATTGCATAACTTACTAAGTTATCATCCCGATAAATTTTGTACCCACCTAACACCATACATAGTTATTAGAATATTATTGACCATATTCCCTATGCTTATTGTTTTTTTAAAAAATCAACTGAATTGAACTCTTTAGCTTTAGAGCACTGTATCTGAGATGTGACATCTGTTAGTCTATTGTCCACCCTCCTAGGTGAGTTAAGTTCTATATGAGTGAGTTCTGGGAAAATAAAGGATTCTGTTGTATAACATGAAATGAGTATTCTCCTCTGTGATAAATTACACAGCAAAAGCCTTGCTGGTGGTGTAAGCTGTTTTCTGGGTTCTGAAGACTTTAGGAGAAACATAAATACTTTCCATGGTCAGGATGTTAAAAATGACCATTTGCTGGGTGTTACTCCTGGGAGTTGACGTCATTCAAAGTATCTAATTAGCAAAAGAACTACAATTTGACACTTCTGGAAGTCACAGTGGGTGGCAGAAACACTGAAAAAGTGGGCTAGAAAATTAATGATTGTTAATATATATTTGTTGAACTGAATAGTCTGTTATTAATTTCTTTTGGTTGAACTACTGCTATTAGTAAGTGAATACACAGATCTAAGCACTGGGTTTATAAACCTAAAACATCTGTGTAAATAGAAATTAAGTAGTACATGCACACGTATACCCAACTCAATGGTTATATAGTGATTTTACATATCCTAATATTTTAATATGAAAAAATTTACATGTAGTAATCATATTAGGTTTTCTTATAATGATAGATGATTATATATATGTATGTATATGTGTGTATATATGTGTATTTATATGTTTATATGTATACACACATATATAATATCAACAGATATATGGATATCAGTAATTATCGATATATACGATACATATATATGTGTGTGTATATATATGTGCACACACACACATATGTATGTTGATTTGATCTCTGTTAAGGACCAAGGAGTGAGGTGACCTGAGATGCTGAGAGGACTCGGCACTGAGAGGGTATGAGCTATAGCATGCAAAAGAGCTGATGCTCCGGCAGTGGGAGTCTTGACTTGGCATCAGGACAACAAAGTGTTCTGTGGATTTGGTGCTAAGGCCCAGGTCATTTCACAAGTCTATGGCAGAGGTTGATTCATTCCTTTGAAAATATTTACTTAATGTCTACTGTGTGCCAGACACTATTTTAAGTGCTGGGGAAACAGATAAGTGACCAAAATAGATAAGACTCCTCTTCTGACAGCATTTACAGTCTGGGGTGTTGATAGAGCTATCTGTTTCTCTGCCCCCAGGAGATAACCATAGTGGTGTGTAGAGGGCTCATTTAAGGGGGGAGGTCCTCTGGCTCTATTTGACCTTCTAAACCAGCAGTTCTCAACCTGTGGGTCGCGACCCCTTTGGCGGTCAAACAACCCTTTCACAGGGGTCGCCCAAGACCATCCTGCATATCAGATATTTACATTACGATTCATAACAGTAGCAACATTACAGTTATGAAGTAGCAACGAAAATAATTTTATGGTTGGGTCACAACATGAGGAACTGTATTTAAAGGGCCAGAAGGTTGAGAACCACTGCGAGTCTAAACAGTAGATCAATACTAAGCAGCAAAGCATTGACACAGCCTGAAATAATCTTCAATTATATCACATGTCTTTATAAATGTGGCAGTGGGTTATTCTCAAATGTACAAGCAGCTGAAATGAGTCAACTGAAAACAGTGTCCTTGCTTTTAAAGGCAGACAGCTTAGAGATGGTTCACATAGGGCCTTTATTGTCAGGCTACAAATAGACACGGGCGCTGGGTAGAAACATGTTGTAAAAACACAGATGAGTCACTGCATTGCTGTTGTTTAAGCACACTCTTCCGCCAGCTTCAGTGCAGGAGGTCTTGCCTACTCAAAGATAGGAATTCACATCGAAGCATTTATTTCATAGATGAAATATGTGTGTATATAATAATCCCATGTATATAATAAGGTATATATATATTTAATAATTTACATGATATATATGATAATGTCCCCATCTATTTGTATACACACACACACACACACACACACACACAAACACACACACTTCACTAGAAGCAGGTATGGATAGTCTTATGGATCATTTTCCATGGACCTGTGTTCAAAATAAGACAGTTGAAGCTATGATGGCTCCCAGTATAACCAATTTATAATGGCCACATAGATGACTGTACGATTTCCCCAACATGGCACTTTGTGAGGCCTCTGTGGCTTCCAGGGTGAGTATTCACAGCTTGCTTATTAATAAGCATGGGCGAGGTTTAGCTTGGGCTTCCGGGACTTCTTCATCAAGAGTTGACCTTACATTCATCTAGGATCCAGCCCAGGCTGGTACTGTTTTCTGTTCTTAGAGTTTAATAAGAGCATGACCTTTCTGAGATCTATGAATTGTGCTGACACTTGTTATATTCGTATGACTCTTACCTTTTTCAGTAAGTCCCACCGTAATAACACTCAGGCCCCCTGCCATGCTGTGTGAATTAAACAAGGGCTTTTCAGCTTCACCATCCTGAAAATTTGTCCTCCCCACAATTGAGTTCTGTGATCATCCATGTCAGTTTGCTGCATTATATTTACATTCTTGGTTGCCAAGCAAGTATACTGTTCTATCCATTTAGATACTTTTAATTAAATCGTTAAACGTTGACTTAACAAATATTTATGGATAGTTTAGTCTTTGGGCAGGATACTGATATAGAGAACATTTTTTGATACTTCATGGCAAGTTTTTGTGTTATTTAAAAGTTGTTTAGCTTTGCCCTAACCGGTTTGGCTCAGTGGATAGAGCATCGGCCTGTGGACTCAAGGCTCCCAGGTTCGATTCCGGTCAAGGGCATGTACCTCAGTTGTGGGCACATCTCCAGTGGGGAGTGTGCAGGAGGCAGCTGATCCATGTTTCTCTCTCATGGATGTTTCTGATTCTCTCTATCCCTCTCCCTTCCTCTCTGTGTAAAATCAATAAGATATATTTTTTAAAAAGTTGTTTAGCTTTATGAAACAAAGAAAAGTATTTTAACTTAAATCTACATTGTTAATTGTGAATGACTGAGCATAGTTTAGAGTGAAGAAATGAAGAAAGCCATTTTAATTTTTTCAAGAGTAAATATAACCCTATATTCACAACCTTATAGCAAAAGAATACAGTAAGATTTTTAGAATTCTGTGAATTTTGTGGTATTTATGGACCCCAACCGAGCACATTTTAAGGGAATTTGTCTCATAATAAGGAACATTTATAGCTGGCATCTCCAAATTTGAGGCTTTATTTTAACATACTGCTGTGCTAAGAATACTTAATCAATCTGCTTAAGTTGGAAATATATCATTTCTTATTCACATGACAGACCTCGATGAGATAGACATTTCTTTATGAAGCTGATCGTGTGCAATTTATAACAGCAAGGTTAAAGCCAATTGGTAATTGCTTCACTATAGTGAGGGTTGTCTAGTAATTTCAACTTACCTAAATGTTGCACTTTGGTACCAAAATCCATTTCTTCCTGGAAGTGGAAATGTGAGATGACATGTTGGTTCCTTGAACTAGTCTTCCAGACTAGGGAGGTAGTCAGAGCTGTTTGAGTAAGCAAAGTAAATGTTCCTGACAAAGTAAGGGGCTCTGCATTGTTCAGCTGCCTCCAAGGTCTGCTGGCCATTCCTTCTTCCAGAAAGAACTTTAAATCATTTGCTTCACTTCAGGTGCAGATTCTGAATTAAATCTGTTTGATTACAGTTAAGTCAGTTATGCCCGGTTGGTGTGGTTCAGTGGTTAAGCATTGACCTGTGAACCAGGAGGTCACAGTTTGATTCCCAGTCAGGGCACATACCTGTGTTGTGGGCTCAATCCCCAGTGGGGTGTGTGCAGGAAGCAGCCAATCAATGATTCTCTCTCATCATTGATGTTTCTATCTCCCCCTCTTCCTTCCTCTCTGAAATGTGTGTGTGTGTGTGTGTGTGTGTGTGTGTGTGTGTGTATATATATATATATATACTAGAGGCCTGGTGCATGAAAATTTATGCACGGGAGGGGGGTTCGCTCAGCCCGGCCTGCCCCTTCTCACAGTCCGGGAGCCCTCAGGGGCAGGAGGTGACCTGGCAATCAGGGGAAGGCAATGCCCCATCACACCTCTGCTGCTGCCACTGCCAGCAGCGCAAGCCTTGGCCAGCCCTGATTACCTGAGCCTTGGGCTTGCCCTGGGTGGCTGGGGGGCTGAGGGGACTGGGGGACTCTGGAGGCAGGCACGCAGAGTGGCTGGGCCTGGTCTTGCCACGTACCTGCCAACCTGGCGGGGCTGAGGGGACTGGGCACCACCATCTTTTGAGGATGTGACAGTCAATTAGCATATTCCCTCCTTATTGGCTATGGAAGCTGCCATCTTTGAGGGCAGGGCAGTCAATTAGCATATTTGCTCCTTATTGGCTGTGGGCGTTGCCATCTTTGAGGACAAGGCAGTCAGTTAGCATATTCCATCCTTATTGGCTGTGGGCACCGCCATCTTTGCGACAGAGTGAGGGTCAATTAGCATATCCCCTCTTTATTAGATAGGATATTTAAAGTTATCATTTGTGACCAGATTTTGCTTACCAGAATTTGTTACCTCTATTTTCTTGGTGATCAGAAAATGATAGTAATTAGGCTGGTTGGGGATGCCAAGTGTTGAAATTTCTAGAATTATTTTGCGTTTGGCTTAAAATTAGTTTGAAATAATTTTATTTTTGTAAGATGTAATTATGCATTGTAGAAAATGCAAGCAATACAGTAAAACTAGGTAGAATGTAATTTTCCCCTTATACTTATCACCCAGAAATAAGCATTATTAATTTTTTCATGAATACCTTCCCATACATTTTTCAATGCCTGTACAAACAGACTAATATATAAGATTTTATATAAATGAGATAATAAATATACTATTTCAAAGCATGATTTAATGGAAGTCTTTTCACTTCAATATGGATCTTGAGAATCATTTTTAATGACTACATCTATTTGTACACATAATACATGTGCTAGAATTTACTTAATAACCCCCCTATTAGTAGGCTTTCAGTTTTCCCCAATTTTCTCATCTGTAACCAATGGTTATGCCAATTTATACTTCTACCAATAATGGACAAGAGTGCCCACTTGTCCACACCCTTGCATGAACAGGATTTCTCATTTTTGTTATTCTGAGGGTTGAAAAATGTTAGCTCATTCTTATTCAGTTCAAATTTATTTGAATTTTAGTGGGGGGTGAATATCCTTTCACATTTTTATTGACTACACTTTCCTTTTTATCTCAACTTGAGTATATGCTTGTTGATTTTAGAGAGGAGCGGGAGGGAGAGAGAAAGAGAGAAACATCGATGTGAGAGAGAACATTGATTGGTGGCCTTCCTTACATGCCCTGATGAGGGATGGAAACCCCAACCTATGTATGTGCCCTGATCGGGAATAGAACCCGCAACCTTTTGGTGTGTGGGACGACCCTCCAACCCACTGAGCCACACTGGTCAGGGCAGGCTATCTATTCTTATTATATCTGTGTCCTTGCTGTATTTTCCTTTTACCCATTTGGTTTTTTCCCATTGACTTGCTCAAAACTTATGTAATAAGGATATTTTCTTTTGCTTCTCAGAAATATCACAAATATATTTTTCCTAGATTTACTGTATGCCTTCTAACCTTATTTATGATTTCTTTTACTGTATGGATTCCAACTCTTATGTAGTCAAAATATTCAATGTTTTATAGTTTCTTATTTTCATGATATACTTAGAGAGGTTTCCCTACCCCAAGATCAGAAAAATATTTACCCACATATCTTAGGTCTCTAATGTTTTCCTTTGAATTTTTTATCCATCTGGAATTGATTTTTGTGTAAGGTTATACAGGCATTTGATGTTTGGGCACTTCAGACGATCTAGATACATACTCCCAGCTCTTCAAACAAAAAGACATTGTAAAGCCTCCCTGTCTTGCCCGTCCGTCCTGTTAGGCTTGGAGTTGAAGCTCTTTTGGCTCATGCTTTTCTTCAAGTGGGGAGCTAATTTGTCTTTCAAGTCTTCCCTCTTTTTTGGTTCCTGCTGGGCAGTGTGAAGAGAAATCCTGTTTATGACGACAAAGCATTTTTAGGCAGAGTAGGTGGCAGTAAGGATTTGGCAGCTGCAGTCTGTCAGGACAGAACTCACTGATTTATAGGCTGTAGCTACTCAGGTGAAATAAAAAATGAGGGTTGGATATCCAATCTTCTTCCCCCTGTAGATGAATGGTTGGCGTAACTGAGCCTTAACTATGCTAGTGGTGGTTCATGTTTTGAAGAGGGGGAAAGATTGCTTGAATGCGACTCAAAATTGGGCCACGCGAGAATCACCTGGGGTACTTTGAAAGCATGCTGATTCCCTAGGCCTGAATTTCTGAGGTTATGATTCAATTTTTCAAGGTAGAGATAAAAAAAAGTCCTATTTTTTCTTAAAAAATAAATTTCTCAGGTAATTCACATGTGCCTAAAATTTGATTATATACTTGTATCACTTCTCCTCTCATTTTGATCATGTGGCTTGGCTTATGCTGGGAACCTGGCGTCAAAACTGCAGGTAACAGCACTCACTACCGATGTCCAACAGTGATGTTTAACTGGCATTAGGCTGCATCATTCTTCTTGGCTAAATTTCAGAATCAAAGACTTATCTAAAGAAATTTGATTTTATTATTCAACATGCTACACAGTTTGCGTAAGTTACCACGGGCAGGGACTAGATTTTCTCTCTTTATGGTTGGAAACATTTTAGTGTTGTTGTTGATTTTAAAGCTTGACTATAACAATAATGTTGGCGAATGCTTTATCATTTTCTGACACCAATGTATTTTATTTTCCAAGTTTCACTTGGTTGAAAGTTGTCAAAGAAACAGAAAATTCTTTGTTTTGGGGGGCAGTTGTGCCATTTTTCTCTTTCTGTTATTACCAGTCGATAATCACGGGAACTAACATTTTGCTGTATCTCTACTTTATTCTTAGCTCTTTATATATTACTAGAGGCCCAGCGCATAAAATTCGTGAGCAGGTATGGTCCCTAGGCATGGTCTGCCATCAGGGCCATCTTCCCTGGCTGCCCACAGCCGGCCCGGAAACCCACTGCCTCCCTTCACCATAGGGTGATCAGTGCCTGATGGCCAGGGGAAGGGACTGAGAGGTCGGCTGTTACTGTCCACTCACCAGCCCCGCCCCCGCCATGGGTCGCCCTCTGTGTGTGGGGTGACCGGTGGGGCGGGGGCCTTGGCCTGGCACCACTTGTATCCCCTGCCACCCACCCCTGGTTTCTCGTTTGTCATCAGGCGATCGGAGCCTGCCGGCCGGGGAAAGGAACCAAGAGGTGGTCAGTACGCCTCATAGTGACTTGTCCAGAAGTCATTCTGATCGTTCTGCCTTTAGGGTCAATTTGCATATTATCCTTTTATTATATAGGATTCTCTTATTTAGTCCAAATGATTATCCTGTAAATAGCCATCAATGTTCCAGAAGAGAGAATTAGGAGTTAGAGAGTCTGGTGACTAGTGGAGCAGATATTTAAACCCAAGATATTCCTGACTCCAAGACATGCTGTTTGTGCTGAGCTACCTGGAAGTGACCTTGGACATCATCTCGCCCAGTGGTTCCCAAACTTATTTGGCCTACTGCCCCCTTTCCAGAAAAAATATTACTCAGCGCCCCCGGGAAATTAATTTTTTAAAAATTTTAATAGCAATTAAACAGAAAGATATATGTATTAATGTTTCTACCTTTTTCGTAAAATATAGTAAAGAAAGGTGTAAATTAGAAACATTGAAGTTTGAAATTATGAAACTATTTATTGAACTCAGAATAGAAAGGTAATACAAAAAAAGTTAAAACAAATGCACCTGTGGCCATCACCGCCCCCCTGGATCGCTGCAGTGCCCACCAGGGGGCAGTAGCGCCCACTTTGGGAATCACTGATCTAGCCCAACTTCACCTTATATCTAAATAAATACATTATGTCTATGTTACTATTCATCAAAAGTGTATTACCTGCCAGAGGCTATGCTAAGCACTTTATATACATTATCTAACCTACTACATATATTAAGCCATAAGGAGATTAAGTCACTAGCTTAAAGTCACTGAGCTAGTTACTTCATGGTACAGTCTACAGGTAAACTTGAGATTGTCTGAATCCTGAGTCCATGGTTATACTACATCAGCTCGATGTTTATCTGCAACATGAAAAAACTAAATTTGACAAAGGTTAAGTGACATTCCCAAGATCATCAGCTCTTTGGTGGCAGAATGAAGTCTAGACTTTAGATTTGCTGCCTGCCAGTTGTGTGTTCCTTCTACTGTTCTGCAGTGGGCAACACTTGATCAGAAATGACATATGATAAAACCTAAACAAAATGGAGTTGGAGGACTTTATGGCACCTGATTCTGCTACACATCAGAGCTGAGCCATCTGCATGCTCATGAGTTGCTATGGAGTTTGCTCGTCTTTGGGAAATAAGGTATAGAAGTATCTTTCTGAGATATAGCTACTAAAAATATGCACATCCACCTATTATTTTCCTTTTTTATATCAGTGAACACTGAATATAGTAAATCAGAAAAGGGATTTCTGATAGTTCACTTTATAAATGGCTTTAAATTCTAGGTACAATTAAACTAAAGTTATTCAATGCATGAGGTGTTGTTTTTTTTTTAAATTTCTGTATTGTCAAGAGTAACATGTCAAAATATGGTGAAAATAGTTCTTTTCTGAGAAATGCTGGAAGCATCTCTAAGTTCAAGCAAGTTTCTTTCCAGTGCAGTGTGTATAATTAATCACCTTTCTCTGTTTCAAAATTGTCAGCCACAGAATGGAAACTTTAGCACTTACCAAAGGATCAAGTACTGAAATAAAAATAATCTGCCTTTTAGTTGTCACATGGCATCCATAAATCAAAGCCATTTTCTGGAAGAAAGTTGCTATTATCTTTACTGAATGTGCAGCCATGGCTGTTGACCTTTGATAAGTGGAACGTAGGGTGTGATTTGGGCATTTCTTCTTGGATTCCTGTAGGGCTTCCCAGATGCCTACAGAGCTTGCGAGGTATAGTGTATAGCATGATGGGAGGAAGACAAATATGAGGACCCTAGGAGGCCCTGTTCCTACCCTCACAGTTACTAATGGTGATGTCAGACCAAGTAGAGATTCTTAATCTCACGTTCCTCCTTCCTTCCTTCATGTTCTCTTTTGCACCCAGGCCTTGCTGTATTTTGACCCTGCAGTAGTGATGAAAAATAGGCACCCCATGCTTGATAAAGAATGATGCAGGCCAAAAAACTTTGCCTATCACATGTACTCAGTGCAGCTTGTCCCGCCACAGGGAGCATTCCAGTCCTACCCTTTCATGTAACACACATTGAAGTAAGTCATGAAAAAGAAAGATAGATGATAAAGACCCCAATGTCAATGCACAAGGAGTAGAAAAACTGTATGTCCAAGAAAATCCGAGGCACAGACACATCTTTTCTCCTTGCTAAGGGTGACGTAGTGGTTTGAAAGACTTGTTGTGCCTCATTGTTGTACCAAATGTGGATTTGTTCATTCATTTCACCTCCTGAAACTCAGTATCTTCACATGTAAGAGATGAAGACTGATACTAATTGGTTGGGCATAAATTAGTCGCTGCATAAATGCTGCCTGGTTCTGCTACCTTGCTTGTTATTCTGCTCCCTGTCCCTCTTAGTAAGAAAGGAGTGGGCACTCTGATTACATATGGATTGGCTATAAAATAAGATGGCACCTTTCAGCCATGCAGTAGATTTCACATCCCTGGAAACAGGGTCTCTTTCTGCCAGACTTCTTAGATAGAAGAAGAAATTGTTCTGAATTGTTTCAGGATATGTATACTCTTGGTGTGAGAAGCCAGTCTCATTACTTATCATCCCCATCCCCACCCCAGCTCCATTGTTACATGGTGCTACGCTAAAGGATTTGTGTCTGTTTTCTGAATTAAACTCTATCTATAGAAGAGAAGGATGTCATTTTAAGGAGAATATTGCTGGCTCTGGAGCTGTATAAAAAAACGTGCTCAGTAATCATTATAATAAGGGTCTTCTAGGATGGCTTTTGAATGGAGATAGCACTTACTGTATTTCAATTTTATTAGTTGATTAAAAAACACACCAATTTATTTGCAGCCATTTTATGTATATTATATGAAAGTGGATGAAAAGTTGCGGGAGAATTTTGGGGGCAGTGGAACGAGGTGACTTAGGGAGGCAGATAGGTGGATACGTTAACTGGGGGGTCGGGGGGAAGGACTGGGAACATCTCAGATTCCCAGAGAGCCAGTCTGCTCCACTCAGAGGGATGTTTAGATTTATGTAAACACTAGAGGCCCATTGCACGAAGAGATTCGTGCAATAGGCCTTGGAGAAGGCAAGCCTCAAGGCTTCTTTGCTCCAGCTGCAGCGGAGAAGCCAAGCCTCTTCAGTCTTCGGTTGTCTTCAGTCTTCAGTCTTCACTCCGCGCCTGCATATGCAAAATAACCCTGCATCTTTGTTGGGCTAATTTGCATACTCATCCTGATTGGCTGGTGGGTGTAGCGGAGCGACGACCAGTTTGCATGTTTCTATTTTATTAGTGTAGATAAGTCATGCTTCTACAAACAAATAATTATTGTTCAGTTGAAGAGGGAAATCTTCCTAGTACCATTTTCTTTAGTATACACATAAAGTTACAGGGATCCCCTAATTCTCCCTACTATATAAATTTATTTACCACTAAATATATTTATGTCTTTTAAAGCTGTAGAATATCTTGACTCATTTAAAAACTATTTTATCTTACAGTTTTTGTGGTTCAGATTTACCACCTTACATAAAGGGTCTCTGTCATATTTTTATATTTAAAAATCCTCTCTTGATAGAGTACCGTCTTACATTTACAAATGGACCTTTTTACAAATAAATGTGGGCTTCTCTAACTGAAGTTTGAAATGATGAAAAATATAGGAAACAGGCCAGTTTACCACTCTCTGAGGCATTGGTCCCAAATGATGCGATTAAGTTAGCATAATTTTGTAAGTCAGTGATGCTTTGTAGCTCATTTATCTTTGCTCTTGTTTTGCTAAAGGAAAATAATGGGTTGATTTCCAGAGATGTAACTCCAGGGAGATGTGGCCACAAAGGTTTAGCTATGATGTCCCTGCACATTCACTTCCTCTAAGATAAAGTAAATGGAAGCTCCTGTCTAAGTTGGCATTGGACAATGAATATGTAATAAGAATATTTTTGGAATTGATGTCTTAGAGACTGCAGGTTGGAGGGCAATCTACTTTGTGTGTCCCCTTTGCTCCCCTCTGCACTTAAAAGCTTTCCTCTAAGAAAATAGCCTTTGTGCATAAAATGTCACTGCTTATAAGAACCAGCTATGTGCAAGGTGAAATCAGGCTAAAACACTGAAGGTCACCACAAAGACTAAAACACCGTTTAAAGGGCTACATCACTTCTCCCCACTCGGCGGGATTGTATAATGTGATTTTATGTACAGAAGCTTCAGGTATTACTTTCCGAATGGGTCAGAATCATCTTCCGCCTTCTGTATTCAACCACCTGTCATTTTAGTCACTTTGTTCTTTGAGCAATTCAGCCGCTGGGGTAGGGAGGAATGACTAAATCGCACGCATGGTAAAATAAATGATGATACTTGTATTGGTAAGACTCTATTGTTCGTATCTGTTTGCTATGTTTGCATGGCCCTCGTAATACCATATCAGGTGGCCTAACTTCCCTAGTGACACCAACACAAGAAGAAAAATGCCATGCATTTTAACACCTGTATTTTTTTCCTACTAGGGCGTGTTGGAGAGCTTCCTGGGCACAGCTGTCTCTGGAGCCATCTTCTGCCTCTTCGCTGGTCAGCCCCTCACTATACTGAGCAGCACGGGGCCTGTTCTGGTTTTTGAGAGGCTTCTATTTAATTTCAGCAAGTATGTACAGACACATCTAATTGTACATTAGGACTGTGTAACTTAGAACATCCGTAGTCTAGATGGAGCACAGGATAGTAGTTCAGAAGACCAGAATATGGGAGTTGTAAGCCATGGAGGGTGAATGGCCCTGAGAGGTTAGGTATTCCAGTAGTCATTTTACATCTGATTCCATGAGGCCCATGCCTCCCCCATTATTGCCCCTTACCTTCCTGCTTGGGCTCCTTTGCCCTCTGACTTCCCGTTGGGTTTGGTGGAGTGTGGAGCACCCACAGGACAGGAATGAAGAGAGGTCAGGATATATGTCTGCCTCCCCCACCTCCCTGTCTCAGCTTAGCACCCTTGCCTGGCAGTGGCTGGTCCCTTGAGTGCAGCCCCTGTAGGGCGGCTCCTACACCCTGTTTGTAGCCCTCAGCAGGGTCTATTCCTTCCTTGGCCTTTTCAAACCAGGAGGTAGGAATGGCTTCCTGATGTTGCTGGTCCCTGTAAATAGCCCATTTATTAAGTTGTTCTCAAAACCCCATTTGAAAATGACTTCTACTTCTTGCCATGACCCTGACTGACACACCAGAGATAGGAAATGTCTTGTTCAAGGTCACATGGCTCATTCATGAAAGAGACTGGCTGCTCCAGTGGTCCTCTGCTCCTAACCTCCCCTACAGTGTTTTTAGCTACAGATATATTGTAGCACTCAGCTGAGTAATAACTAATATTTGTTGAGTGCTGACCATGTCCCAAGCATTATCTTATGTGCATTACATATACTCCCTTATTTAATTCTTGTAGCAGTCCTGTGAGGTAGGGCCATGTTCTGCTTGATCGATGAGAAAGCTGGCATGGAGTGGGTAAGTGGATTGCTGATGGTTACATCACCAGTCGTTGGCAGGGCTGGGATATGAGTCCCTGCTTTCTAACTCCATAGCATCCAGCTCTTACAGAATCACTAGACATACTAATGGGCATGATAATTATGATATTAATATTTTCTTTTAGAAATTGACCGATCCTTGTAAGAAGGAGAAAATCAAGTTAAGCAAATTATCCAAGTGGCCACATTAGCACACAAATGGGTTTGAAATAAAATTGGGTATTCCAGCCTCTTTCTAATGAACTTAATACCTTTAAGAGAGAATTGCCTTTACTGGCAGATCTCAACCCTGAAACAGATTGAAGAATTTCATAAAACTTGCTAGTACTCCTTGTTGGAATTTCTATATTATATTATTATACATTTTTAGTATTTTAATGTTAGAAATGTCATTACTTGTATTATACCTCATGGACTTAACAACTCATATAATATTGAAACTGTGTCCCATCAGAAATGATCACAAGATAGAGGAGGGGATGAGGACTTAAAACTAGCGGTTTGAAAACTGGGTTGAGAATATCAGCGAGGGTCTTCTGAGAATTTGAAGTTCTACATTTTAAATAATGTTGTGAGTTTTCTCTAGCTCATTATTACACATCCCTCCTCTATTATAATTCTCAGAAAGGCATTGGAAAGAATTCTGTTCATGTCAGTTTATAGAAAGAGTCAAACAGTTTTTATATGTTTAAGAAAACATTGTGTGAGACAAGAGAGCTTTTGTGGAAAGATTAAACAAGCATGTACTATAAACAGGAACAAACACGCACAACCTTTGCAGGAAGATTTATTGGATGCAATGTGATCAGAGCCTTAATCTACAGAAAATGTTTGTATCCCAGTTTACTTTAGATAATTGAAGGAGAGAGATTATTTCCTTTCACTAAGTAAGTTCCTTTCTCACTTTCCCTTCTGTTTCGTCATAATTGGTAAGATAAACATAGTTCCAAGTAATTTATTTGAAAACAGTTGTAAAGCAGCAAGAAACCTTGTAAGTCAGTGATGGATTTAAAGCGGGGTTTCTCAAATGTTTCTTGTTGTGGCAAACCTTATTTTATTTACAGTGCTGTATCCTTTACTTAAATATTATAATGACAGTGCTAATATTTTGTCTAGATGCAGAGTATTTTGTGTAGATGGATAATTCCCACAGTGTGTTTCATCAATTAGTAGTCCCATGGATACTCTATGAAAAAAAGCTTCTGTGATCCTAATAAGTCTGGGAAATGCTGTATATTATATCTCCCTCTTGGCAGTTCACTTTATACTTTAGCTTACTAAGGGATCTGAGAAATCCTTCAGCAAAGAAACTGTTCTACTCTGTCTCTCCCAGACTTTCCCCAACATATTTTATAATTTTTTGAGAAATTGTTAAATTCTTGTTTTGTAGGTTCAGTGGGCTCAAACAATAACTCTACATAATCCACATATTTTCTCTGACATGGGATACAGGTTTTAATGTTTGCCCTGAAAACTGGAGAATCATAAAAAAATGTGAACGATGTGTGCTGTCACCTTTTAAAATTAGTAACAGGATGAAGGAAAGAGCTCACAACTGTTTCCCAATTTCTGCTCTCTCTTTTGCATTATTTTTATACATTGTATCCCAATAATACAGAAATAGATGATTGGACAAGGCCCACCCACATTATGGAAAGAGAGATGGAAACATCTTTGAGAGAGAAACATCCATTGGCTGCCTCACACACGCCCCCTACTGGGGATCGAGCCCAAGACACAGGCATGTGCCCTGACCAGAAATCTAACCATGACCTCCTGGTTTATAGGTCAATGCTCAACCACTGAGCCATGCCGGCCAAGCAAGGAATTTATTTCTTTATGGTGGCATAATAATATCACTAGACCAAATCCTTAAACTTGATATTTTCTGGAAAACAAGAATGAGCTTTTATCTAGTGGCTCAATGCGATCTTGCAATGCTAGCAGTCTTTCTGCAGACATTCGGTAGTTGCATATTATTCGTTGTGGTCATTGGAGGCGGAGCCTAACCTTGGTTTCTCCTTTCCAGGGACCATGACTTTGACTACTTGGAGTTCCGCCTTTGGATTGGCCTGTGGTCAGCCCTCCTGTGCTTCATTTTGGTGGCCACCGATGCCAGCTTCCTGGTTCAGTACTTTACTCGCTTCACCGAAGAGGGCTTCTCTTCTCTGATTAGCTTCATCTTTATCTACGATGCTTTCAAGAAGATGATCAAGCTAGCCGATTACTACCCCATCAACTCTGACTTCAAAGTGGGCTACAATACTCTCTTTTCCTGTACCTGTATGCCGCCCGACCCAGGTGAGAACATCGCGGGCAGCATTTGTGCCTGCCTTGTGGTTGGAGGAAGGTGCGGGCTTGATGTGTGCAAGCTTTCAACATGGGAACGTGATCCTCGGGAAGGGGTTCATTTTATTTTCTCTGGGAGACCATCCTGCTGAATTTGAAGTGTCATTGCCTGACATGGTATCTTAGCCATCTGATTCAATCAGGGAATGGAATCAGGAGCTCTAGAATCTGACCATAACCAGCTCAATACTTTAAAATTAACTCAAACTGCATTAGTTGCAAGGAAACTGTGTGTGTGTGATTAGTAGTCTTATCTTATAGGTGAGGAAAGCAGGTACATACATGAACAGATACGAGAACCAGGCAAACCTAGACCTCTGAACATCTGTCCCATATTTCACTGCTCCTTTATTGCTACAGGAACCTCTTCCTTTAAGGAAACGCCAAATAGGTTGGTTTAAGCCTATAGAAGAAACAAAGGAGACACTAATCCACTTTGTATATCTGAAGCATAAAATTAAAAATAAATGCATACTGGAGTCACCTGGCAGTAAAGTAGAGCCTTAATGTTCATCTATGTTAGACAACATAAATAAGAAATGGAAAGGAAAAGAAGAAACAAAAGGAAAAAAGAAAAGAGGAATGTTCTGTTCTCAGAGAAGATTTATACTCTAGAGTCAGGAAAGACATAAAAGTAAAATTAACTTCTGGATAAGAAATATGATTCTATATATCTTAGTACTTTAATATCCATCTTTCCAAACCTGAGACCTTTTTCACAAAAAAGTGTTCAACTTGGTCTTTGAAAAATTTTCTTGCAGTAATTCATCATCATTTTATAATATAGAAAGGCGTTTGGAAAAAAGTATTCACTTAGAGAAAAGTTGCTTTACATCTGTCAGAGACAATTAAATGGTAATAGTGTTAGTGATCCCAAGTTATGCAATCAGCTACATGTTGATGCCCCTTAATGTGATATACAGCCCATGCTCTTTGGAGTATAGAACCAGAGTTACAGCAGTGTTCTGAGGGCTGTGCAAACATGTACATGAGTGTGGGGCACATTCAGAAAAGACCCTCTTAATATTTATAGGAAAACAAATATGGTTATATTATAGACTACAATGCAAATGCTTTTGAGTTTAAAGACTAAACGAAATGCTACGGTGCTGGAATTTTGATGCACGTGGCAGGCTGTGTCAGATTACTCCCAGGTGTTTGAGTTGTGTACCTTCATTCTTCTCTGTCACTTTGGGGAGAAGTCTTACAGGCCTGATATCATCTTGAGTGGTGAGAGAAAAGAGAACAGTATCTCTCTAAAAATGTGTCCATCAGCAACACTGATGAGAAGATAGGGCATTGTTGGGCTTTGCACTCATGGATTTTTGTTTTGTTTTGTTTAAGGAACATCAACACACATTAACACGTTAAGCGCCAAGCCTGTTTTGTCTTCCTTTCCGTTTAGCCCGTGATATCTGATTTCATCGATAGGCTGGCGGCCGGAGACTGACAAGGTCCAAACAGAAAATATAGTGTCAGTCACCGGTGACTGACATGGTGCTTAACGTGTTAAGAGAAAACCCAGGCTTAAAAGCAAAGCAGAGAGAGTATAAAGTGGAAATATGAAAATTCAGGAGAACATGAATCACATGTAATTATGAAGGCCTATTATTGTTAAGATGTATACTGACTGAAATATTGTTAAGATGTATACTGACTGGAAATATTTTATAACTTAAAAAGTATTTAGAAAGAATAGGTACTCAATACATGATGGATATTAGAATCAATTAAATATGCTTCCTAGAGACACACAGATGTTACCATTACACAACTGTGTAGAGCTCTTCCCAGGAGAGAAGTGGGTAAAACTCCCAGTCATCACCCATCCTGGACTTTCAGGGGAAGTCCGGACTGTACATGTTCAAAATATTGGATCGCAGACATACAGCAGGTACTCAAATAAAATCATTTTGTTCAATGTCATTTTGTTATAAATTAATGAGATGCTGTAGGAGCTTAACTCCTGTTTATATCAGTTAGCCTACAGTAAAATTGGTTTTGTTATACATAATTTTGCCTAAAGTCACAACCTATCAACAATGTTAAGTGAGGATGTACTGTATTTAATTGTGGGATTTCAAACTCTACTTTTCATTTTGTATTTCTCTCTATCTGTCTGTATATATTTATGGAAGAGTCTATGAGCTGACTTCTTAGGCAAGTCTGAATAATCATACACCAAGATTTTCTAAAGGGCAAGCATACCACCCAGCAGTCCTGTGGTGAGAGGTGTTCATAAGGACAGATGAGGGCTTTGTCAGCACATCTGTCACAAGGAGAGCTCTGCCTGTTGTCAGCCCGGTGCCCACCTGAGGGGAATGGAAACTTGCACCCATTGTTTTAATTGGATGCTGGCAGAAAAGGTAACATGAAACCCAGGAAGGCAGACCTGAATGTGTTTTTATTATGAAAGACACAAAAAGGTTTTACATGTAATTCTCCTTCCAAGAAGGATCTTTGTTTTCTTGAAATAGTGATATTGAGGCTTAGACTGATCTGACCTTTGGCATGGCAAGTGCTGGCTGAAGTGGTGATGGCTCTTCCTTTGATCTGTGTCTCCCAGGTTGTGTACAAGTCAGTCCTAAATAGCTAGACAGTCCTCCTACCTCTGGTGGTACCAGCAAAGCAGGGCTGCAGGGCTTCAGAGTCAGAAAATCACACATCCCAGTCCCAGCTCGGTAATGCCCAGTGTGTGACTTTGGGGAAAGCTCATGCTCCTGAGGTAGCTTACTTGCCAGGTCACCTGACAAGTGGGGTTAAAAATAGAACCTACCTTATAGAATTGTTTTGAGGGGGGAAAGGAGACATTATAGAGAAGGTACTTAGGACAGTTTCTAATATGTGATAAATAATTAAATGTTAACTGCCATTATTGTTGCTGTTATTCATTAAAATTTAAGGCTCATGAGTAGCCTTTAAGTAGGGTGATATAGAACAGCTGTTCTCAACCTGTGGGTCACAACCCTTTTGGCGGTCGAACGACCCTTTCACAGGGGTCACCTAAGACCATCCTGCATATCAGATATTTACATTACGATTCCTAACAGTAGCAACATTACAGTTATGAAGTAGCAACAAAAATAATTTTATGGTTGGGTCACAACATGAGGAACTGTATTTAAAGGGCCAGAAGGTTGAGAACCACTGATATAGAACAAAGAAATCAGTTTTCCTCATTCTCCCTCTGAGCAAACATTCTTGGGCAGTTGGCCCATTCTACAATAGGACTGTTGGTGGCACTCTGTATTTTTAGAGTCATTAGATGAGTGGCACTCATGGCAGACGTGCTCATGAATGCGAGGATTGCATAAACCTATGGAGATGGAATATTTTCTGGTTTGGAAAAAAAGCAAATGGCTCTTTGCATTTTCGTGACAGTCCATGCTTTACAAAACCCCTTAAGATTAATGATAGTGTATTTCTCCAAAAGTCTTAATATGTATTTATAGCAAATTGCAAAAATCCACCATAAATTTAGTACTTCATGATAGCAAACTGAAAAACGATAGCAAGAGAATAATGCAGTTTCACGTACAGCTAGAGTAAGTATTCTAAAAACAACAAAAGACTGGTCTTTCATCGCAACATGCCCTCCTACTAAAAGAATTCAATCAATGAGTCAATAATATTTAAACTGGCGGGTGACTTGTTTTCCAACATGGGGGCAATATGTAACAGTGAACCAAGAGCTGCACAGATGTAGCCGTGATCCTGCAAACTGAGAAATGATTTTAAAGGAGGAAAATAGGAGTCATTTAATCACTACGAAAACTCTACTCATGGCCACAATAATAATGTGAGTTTGTGTGTGATCTTTCTTGTTCTCACTTGGCTTCCCTAAAACTTCATCACTTTCTGACTTTCCTTTTCTTTTTAAAATTTATTTCTTAAAGTCTCTATAATAATAAAAGCATAATATGCTAATTAGACTGGACATCCTTCTGGATGAAGCCAGGACTGCAAGGGAAGCCCGGGTCCTGGGTGCCAGAGGGAAGCTGGTGCCGGCAGCCGGGGAAGAAAGGCCTATTCTTGCACGAATTTCGTGCATCAGGCCTCTAGTAGTTAGTATACAATCTTATGTTGGCTATATTATGTTTCAAGTGTATCATATAGTGATTCTGCTTCTTTATGCCTTACAATGTGACCACATCACTAATTCTAGTAATCATGTGTCACCTTGTAAACTTACCACAATATTATTCACTATATTCCCCTTTCCCTTTGACTATAGTCACCCGTCCCCCATCCCTCCCTCTGGTAATCATCCCTTTGGTCTCTGTTATTATGCATCTATTTTTGTTTTGTTTGTTGTTTTTAGATTCCACATGTAGGTGAAACCACACATATTTGTCTTTCTCTGCCTGACTTATTTCACTTAGCATAATACCCTCTAGATCTATCTGAGTTTCCTTTTCTTAATGTACCCTTTTCTCCCTTCCTGTGACCCCATCCATTGCTCAGTAACCCAGGTTGTTTACCCAGGTTCTCATTTACAGAAGAACTAAGGAAGCTCAGTTGCAAGTACTAAAAGGAAAATTGGCCGTGAAGTTTGACCTATCAGTCAGGTGGATGGTTTTTGTATTAAAATTTCCTTTTCTCAGACATGGGATAGCTATTAGTTAATATAGAGGCAATAGGTGTTCTGTTACCCACTTTTTCCTGATAGTTAACATAGCAGAGGTGTATGAGAAAGAAGCCTATTTAGTTCAAAAGCCAAAAGTGAAAACTGAAAGTATCTAATTGTAGGGCAAGTCACAATATCTTATTTCATCACCAACATCCCAATTTAGAAAATCGCTACTGTAAAAAAGTGTAAACAATATGTGCTTTGGTGTAAAAGAAACTGAGTTTGAATTTAAGCTCTGATGAGCAGTTTGACTTTGGGCTATGCCAATTACCTAATCTCTTTGTTTGATAATCTGTGAGCTGGGTTAGTAATTGTACTTTCTCTAGCAGTGGTTCTCAACCTTCCTAATGCCGCAACCCTTTAATACAGTTCCTCATGTTGTGGTGACCCCCAACCATAAAATTATTTTCGTTGCTACTTCATAACTGTAACTTTGCTACTGTTATGAATGGTAATGTAAATATCTGATATGCTATATGTGTTTTTCGATGGTCACGACCCACAGGTTGAGAACCACTGTTTAGAGGTTACTAAAAGGATTAAATGAAATGCCATATATAAAATTGTTTGGCACCTAACAGGTACTGTGTAAAAATTTGTGTGTTTTTTTTTTAAATTTCTCATCGCCCCACAAAAAATGCCCCAGACAATTTGTATTCATGTACAGGGGTTCAAACATTTTATTTTTCCTGAAAATTTCCTAGCAAAAAATACTAACTAAGCTTCTATGGGAAGCCTATAAAAAATTATCAACTAATATGTTGTGGTAGATAAATGTGAAACATTGAAGCCATATTTAAAGAAAAAATGTTAAGGCGTTCAGTGCATCATAATTAGATAATTTAATACTATTCCGCAGAATCTCAAGACTACGGAAGTGTTAGCAAGCATGCATACAGTATATAGTCATATAGAAGAAGGCTTTAAAGTCCTAGGGGTGAGATGGTCAGCTCTGCTAAGAGGAATCTAATTCATTCAAAAACGTAAAAATCAGCCCTGGCCGGGTGGTTCAATTGGTTGGAGCAGGGGTCCTCAAACTTTTTAAACAGGGGGCCAGTTCACTGTCCCTCAGACTGTTGGAGGGCCGGACTATAGTTTAAAAAAAAACTATGAACAAATTCCTATGCACACTGCACATATCTTATTTTGAAGTAAAAAAACAAAACGGGAACAAATACAATATTTGTATTTGCATGTGGCCCGCGGGCCGTAGGGTAGTTCAATTGGTTGGAGCATCATCCCATATACCCAACGTCACGGGTTCGCTTCCCGGTCAGGGCACATACCTAGGTACCTAAGTTGTTGGTTGATCCTCGGTTAGGGTGCCTACGAGAGGCAACAGATTGATGGTGAGGATTTTTTTTTAAATTTTGTTTTATTGCTTAAAGTATTACAAAGAGTAGTACATATGTCTCCTTTTTTTTGATGGTGAGGATTTTAAAAGCAAACTATACATTTTTAAAACAACAACAATAACAAAACAACAAAAAAACCAAAAATAAAAATAAAATAATAAAAAGCAAACAAATAAAACATAAATGTCAGAATTTTGTGAACAGGACATGGACTTTCTTTACCCTTTTTCCTTTCCCTTCTGTCATCAAAAAAAATTTACTGGGGGTCTATTTCATTGTTTTTTTAAGAATTGTGCTACTTGCAATGAAGTAGAATACATATCCTCCCCCCACATATATATGTACAAATATTGCTTATTATAAAATGGGTTGTTTTAAAATAGTATTAATTACTATTGGATGAACAAGGTTGGATTTTTCATTTGACCCAGACATTAGAAATAAATGTCACTCTAGTACCTGTGTTCATGTACCTAATGGGCCAAGGTGTCTATACACTCACGGGCATGTTAATATTTTGGAAAGGGTCGAAATAACTATTCTGACCAGGTGTTGGTTTTGTATCTGGAGGGGAAAGAAGCTTGGTAAAAATGATAAACCAATTAGAAAAGCAAGAAAAAATAGCCTCAAGGTAACAGACACTATGCTGTGTTGTTAATAGGAGGGATATATTTTATTGATTCATTGTTGGCTGTCCTGGGGAGAACATGCTTAATAATGGATGAATGAGATGAATAAAGCCTTTCTCGGGCACCCAGTGCACCATTGGCCCTAGTACCTCTAGTAAATGATGGCCTTTTCCCTGGTGTGAAACTGTAAGACCAAGTCAAGTGATTGCAACTAGCCATGGCTTTCATTTCCATACTTCTGTTTTATTCACAGCATGAGGAGGCTTCCAGATGCTCTATGATGGTTGTCACTGGAGTGGAATTTCATTACCATTTCTTTCTATATAATTTTTCTATTATCTTAATAAATGCTACCCATCAATATGTTATAACCATTAAAAAGAACTGCTGGACCACGTCTCCTGGGGTCCCGTATTATAGTCAATATGTATTTCATAATTAGAAAGCCCATTAAAAGAAAATTAGGAAATAAAAGATAATCCTAACTTATCTTCCGTGACCTGCATCATACTCTATGTAATTTTTTTTTATTATGTGTCATTCCCTCTTTGGATTATAAAGTAGGTTTAAACCATAGACTGATGGTTAAAGGGGAAACCCTAGGCCCTCTGGTGCAGCATTGCTCAGGCTTCTGTTTGCAAGGACGCTGCACCCGCACCGCTCACATTTTATCATTCATGGTAATGGAGTCTTTTAAGAAAAGCAAAGATATTTGAAGGACCCATCGTTTTAGCTTCCTTTTACTGTCCCAACCTATCTTTCAGCACTTTCTGTACATGCTTGCAGCAGGAATCAGAAAAGGAAAAGCAATGAATTTGGATAATCACCAGACCTGGAATTTCTCTAGCTTAGGGTTGGTATAAAACACAGATGTTAAAAACATACCCCTGAATAATGTCTCTTCATATGCTAAAGGTCAGGTAAGTGAATATGAAAGAGACGTTTTTGTGAAAATACTTCTATAAGTTTTGTGGCTAAACATATCCAGCTTAATACGGGTAGCAGCTCAGCTCTTTAACGTCCAGTGCAGGATCACAGTGAACATGGGAAAGCGTCCATGCCCCAAGCGGGTCATAACCTGAACTTGCCTGAATATAGTGAAAATCTCAAGCATCAGGCCTGGTAATGATACGTAGGAAAACAGAAAGGATAATAACAAGAAAGAGTGAAAAAAAACTTTCTGTTAATTCGGTTTTAAGATTAAAGGCTGAAATACTGGCAGGTAATTTCCCTGAGAGCTACTTCTCTCAGAGTTTCCCTCATTTGCCTTGTCATCCCTACAAAAGCCACTTTGCTTTTTTATTGATCTAGAAATTGAAAGCATAAATATTTGACTTTCTCCAGAGGCACATGTGTGCTCCAATTTTCCAGGGCCCTTACAGAAAGCTGATATGACCAGGTAGGCAAGGAGCTTATTCAGTTTTATTCTGTATCTATTTTCCAGTAACTGAATTCCCTAAAGATGTTGCTGAAATAGAATGGGCTAAAACATTAAAGTTTTATTGTCATGACGAATACTCTTAAATGTATTCTGATTCAGAGCAGGTTAGTCAGTTTCACATGATTGTAACCCCACAAGCTGTGCGGAGGGTATAGTTTCAGATTTGGTTGACTTTTTTGAAGCACCCTCCCAATACCAGCCATTTTACTAGAGGATTTCCATAAACTACATTTTAATATATGTACTATAATACATATGCATTTAATTATCACATAAATTTGGGAGTTAGCTGACATTCTCTCCAGGCATATAATTCTGCTTTCTCCAGGTCATACTAGTAAAGCTAGTAATAATCTTAGCTACCATTTATTTAGCTCTTCCCTGGTAATGGACCCTGTGCTAACACTTATGCCTACAATGTCTTATTTAATCCACACAGTAACTTTCTGAGGTAGATAGTTCTAAATCCAATTTCACAAATGAGGGATTTGTAGTCAAGAGGAGTGACGTAACTTCCTCCAGATTATGTGGCGAGGGAGTTTGGAGACCCTGTGCTTCTGAAGGTAGCGGGGCCAGAATTTCAGCCCAGTTCTCCCAGTGTCCCTTTCTCTCCATTGTGATGTGGTGGTACATCAAAGCAGACAGATCTGCCTCAGGGGCCAGTTGTTGCTCGTACTTGACCTCGTGGTCTTAAGTAAGCTTTTGCGTGTGTTCCTGATGGTACAGTTCCTGCTGATGTGTAAAGCAGAGGAGTCACGGGGTGGTTCCTGGTGCCAGGTTACTAGAGGATAAAGAAGGACAGCATTAAGCAGTGCAGTTGATAGTCCCTCTGCAGAAGGTATACTAGCAAGGACACATGGATATGTCCACGGATAGCTCCTACAGCCCGTTCTTTCTCTAGATCTCTCATGAAACATAAAGAAAGGAAAGCCAGCTAAAGAGTGAAAACTCACAGACACGGGTTTAAATGTCTCTTACTGACCACGTTCATTCCCCTGTTCCAGAGGATCAGCTAGAATTTGATACGTGGGAAGGAGGATCAGGAAGTGAAAATCCAAGTAACATAAAACGATCAACCTGCGGAAACTCCCTGAAACCAAGTATTGGGCACAGACTGTCCCGATAACAAGCGGCTGATTCTAAATGAGCCAGGCTCTTAGGGCAAAGACTTCCTTTGCTTCATAAGACCCAGTGCTCAGCAAATAGTGAGGACAGGCCGAGTGCAGTGTATTTTGGCTTTTCCATTTGACCTTTCCAGAATCCTAATTAAGGATATTGCAAATTCTACATAAACAGACCATTCTGCAGTTGGTTGCCAAAATATTTGCATCGTATGTGTATCATGTATCAAATTCTAGATCCAAACGGTGACCAATGGCTCTTGTAGACCAAGCTCCCAATTGGAATTAGTCATTTTTTCTTCTGTGAGCTTAAATAAATTAACTTTTAATCTTATTTATGGACTCTACCATATTCTGCCAATATATATTTGTGGAAGTGCTTGTTTACATATTTCTTTTAAAGTCTTTCTCTTGAAGCAGCTGCTTATTAAAATAAGTATGAAGAGTTGATATTTTTTTACTGTCCTTTTGATACTGGTCTTTTGGTGTTTTGAGAGCCTATGTACTTCATTTAGGAGCTTGACTCCGAGGAAAACTAAAAAGATAAAAGGAATTTTATGAACAGCATTGACGTGTCCCCAAAACTTAAGAGTAGTTGCTAAAAGTTCAGACTGGAATCCCATTTTAGTTTCCTCATGGTCTTCATTACCTGTCATTCATTTCACACATGGAAAGCATTGACTATCTTTCCCCCTCCCTCCCCGCTCCTTGTTTTTATGCAGAGAAGTGTGTTGCGAAAAGACCTTCACTGCTTTGTGCAGGAAGCTCATAAAATTGCATTCAAGAACCTGGCTCAGGACGAGCGGCTTCCCAGGCCCCATCTAAGTAGTGCCTGTGGTTGCACATATGCTGTTTTCTTCCCAACACTCAGACATTTCAGTTCCAGTCAAGATTCACATCATCTAACACTAGCAACTGCTCTCCCACCTTGCCTTCTGTGGCCACCTGCATCATCTTGATTTTGATAGTTAGAAATGCTGGGTAGGAAAAGAAAGAATGCTGAGCAGGTTTGGGTACCAACTCTACTTTGGATTGACCCTGTAACCCTGGGCAAGAACCCTGGCAGAGCGTGGTCCAGAGTCCCACTCAACACAAAGGGGGTATAAAAGTATACCTGCTCGATGGGCTTGTGTGTTTTTAAGTGAACAAATGGAGTAATGTGAGAAATGTGCTTCAAGCCTTTAGAACAAAATGGTAATAAAAATCTAGGTTTTGTGAAAGATAATTTGCTAACATCGTTCTTTTGGGAGTGGATGCATGTTTGGTTGTATCGCTTGGGCCAAGCATCCTTTCACCTGTTTGGATTCTTTCTGTGACCTGTAATGAAACAGAACATTCTAGTAAGCAAACAGTTTTTATGCGTGCTTGTTTTACGGAGGAAATGGGAACGCTTGGCAGCAACCAGCTTTAGGTTAAAAATTTAACAGTTCCAGAGCCTTCAAAGATCAGAATGGACTCTCAAACTGAGAAGAACTAGGACTTAAGCTAAATATCTTCCCTCTTTTTATTTCTTTCCTTACTTCCTTGTGTTTGCCTTTATCTGCTCTCATTCATTTGTGACTACAAATTAAATGGCCCCTTTCCTAGCTTCTTTTATTGACTGTAAACAAATATTTTCAGCCTTATTGAAGTATAATTGATAAATACAATTTTAATATACTTAAAGTGTACAACAGGATGATTTCATTTACATATGAATTGTGAAAGGTTTCCCATCAAGTTAATTAACACATCCACAACCTCACATATTTACAGTGTGGCCTTGACTTACGAGTGTCCCGACTAACGAGTTTTTTGAGATACCAGCTGTCTCTCAGCTGATTTTTTGCATTGAGTTGATAGAGTAATTTGAGTTAACGAGCTCCTTAACAAGCTCAGTCTCAGAACGAATTGAACTCGTAAGTCAAGGCCCCACTGTATTTTATTTGATGAGAACACTTAAGTTCTACTCTCATCAAATTTGAATGAAGTAATACAGTATTATTAATTATAGTCACCATGTGTTACATTAGATCCTTAGATCTTATTCATCTTATAGAGAAAGTTCGTACCCTTCTACCAGCCTCTCCCTATTTCCCCACCCCCAGCCCCTGGCCACCACCATTTTACTCTCTGTTGTTTTTTTTTTAGTTCGACCTATTTTTTCTTTTCTTAAGATTCTATCTATAAGTGATACCAGGCAGTATTAGTCTTTGTCTTTGGCTCATTTCATTTAACATTAAAGTGCTTCATGTTTATCCACGTTGCTGCAAATAGCAGGATTTCCTTCTTTTTAAAGATTGAATAATAAACAAATATTTTTGAGTTCCTGTTAGTTAAGTGCCAAACTGGGCAGATTCTGGGGAAATGCTGTGAACAAGACATGCCCCTTGTAGTCTTCCCTGATAGAGCTTACATTTGAAAGTTCAAAGTCAAATAAACCTGTTTGGTTCTCCTTAAAAGTTTATGTAGTGGAGACCTACACCATGGCAAACTAAAAGGACAGGCTAGGGCAGTGATGGCGAACCTTTTGAGCTCGGCGTGTCAGCATTTTGAAAAACCCTAACTTAACTCTGGTGCCGTGTCACATATAGAAATTTTTTGATATTTGCAACCATAGTAAAACAAAGACTTATATTTTTGATATTTATTTTATATATTTAAATGCCATTTAACAAAGAAAAATCAACCAAAAAAATGAGTTCGCGTGTCACCTCTGACACGCGTGTCATAGGTTCGCCATCACTGGGCTAGGGGCTTGGGGAAGGGGTGGTGATTGGGGACCAAACAATAATTAGCAATTTGGATGTTAAATGAAATGTGCAACCCTCAAAGACAAAAACCTGGTAACTGTTAATTGCCAGTATTTCCATACATTAGGGATATTCTGAGTAGCAATGTATTTTATAATACAAAAAGCTTCGCATATTAAGAAAAAGGCTCATCTGATAAAGAAAACTTTTAATTATAGAATGCTTTTAAATACTAAATGAAATAGTCGCAAGAGGAGGGTTGGTTTAATAAATAAATTTGGTTCTTTGCAGGTAACGTCTACAAATGATGTCAAATTAGATGAAATAATTTTAAAAATTAGATTAAATATTCATCCCAATTATATGCACTAGTATATAATTTATTACTTATTTATTACTGTGTGGTGTTTTTGTTTTGTTTTCACACATTTTGCAAAGACATACTTTCTCATATACAGTCCAGACTTCCAAAAATTCCCAAGAGGTTGACTCTTACTTAGTGAAACTCCAGTTTGTGAGTTTGACTCTACGTGAAGGCAGTCATCAACTTGTTAACAGCCATGTCTTCCACCGAAGTATGAAACGCAAAACCAATTTTAGTGCCTTCTCATTCAATATTTGCCATGTTTCTTACCAGATTAGACTATGACAGATGTGTCCAAATTTTTGATTATTTTATCTAGGTAAAAGGTAAATATGTATAATAATAAAAGCATAATATGCTAATTAGACTGGACATCCTTCCAGATGACCTTCCAGACAAAGGTGGGGCTGCAAGGGAAGCCCGGGTCCCGGGTGCCAGAGGGAAGCCGGTGCCGGCAGCCAGGGGAAGGAAGAACTACTCTTGCATGAATTTCGTGCATCAGGCCTCTAGTAGTTTTAATAAAGAAAAATCAATTGTGCCCTTATATTGTTATTAAAGATATTTGTAATGCCTAGCCCTGCAGTTTTAGATGACCAGTTCTGCATTTTTTTTGTCATTTACATTTTACTTTTTTAGTAAAAATTATCTTTGTCTTACAGTTAATATCTCAATATCTAATGACACCACATTGGCTCCAGAGGAATTGCCAACTACTGACACGGTAAGTGACTTAATATTCCGAGCCACTTGTACACTTTCACATTGTATACCCTAATTATTATATTCATAATATGATGTCTCCTGCCACTCAGCAAGCCTAGCCCAAGCACGTTTAACACTCAGGGGTGGTAGAAGGACAGAAATAACACTTTCCTTGCTCTATTTAGCTTGCTTTTTCTTTTGTGTGTGTTTTTTTAAAAACTGGAGTGAATATTTTCTTCTACCGCATGCTTTTTAAACCTGCTTAGGAATTTAACTGCTTAGCCAATTAACTGTCACCTTGAAATATTTTCACAAGGTAAAGTGAGGGGAGTCGAGAAATGAGAGCATGGTGTCCTCTCTCTGTTCCTAGTACAATTAGGAATTCTTCTGACTGTGTTCTCCTCACTAAAGGGTGATTGTAGCGGGACATTTCCCCTGTCACTTAGAAAAACACCCAGCCTCTGTCACATGATATCCTTTCCCATGGCAAGTAACCAAGGTCTTTAAGAGACTTGAACTAAGTTTTAAAAATGAGCTGTTTTGCATGGAAGGTCACACACTGGAAGGAGACTTTTGTGCTGGAGAAAAAGAGGAAAGTGCTGTCTCACACTTCCCATTGTGTTCCTCCTACCCTGGACATGGACTCTGACCAAAGACTATCAATCTCTCACTTATAAAGACGGAAACAATAATACCTTGTATTGATAGAGTGCCCATCTCTCAGGAGACCAGAACACTTCTGCAGGTATTACACACAACATCCCTTTCAAAGATGATGTTTTGTATCTTTCCTGGACAACTCTCACTTGACCCTATTTCTCTCTTGTTTTCATAGTCTGTGGCTCTCTTAACTTTTTAAAAGTTTTCTCTGACTTTCCCCACATAGCCTCTTTATTTCTTCCACATTTGAATGTGTGTGTGTGTGTGTGTGTGTGCATATACCTTTTAAAAGCCACATTGAGAAAAGAGTTCAGTTTTCAATCTTTGAGCCAGCCAGCCTATTGCCTGCAAGGATTTGATTTAAAATACAGAGAAAAATACTCTCTTCTAGACTTTAAAGAATTTTAATTAAAATCTAAAAATTTAAAAGTATATTTAATTAAAACTGTAAACAATAAAAATTAATAAAACACTCGCTTCCACTGACTTAAAAAGAGATTGTTCCTAACCTAATTATTTTAGTAACTAATCAAGGAAAGCTATAAAATTAATGAATTTTTAAGTCCTTTCTTTGGGCAAGACCTGGGGAGACTTCAGTAATTGATATATTGTCATTATAGTCAGATGACACTGTAAGATTCATGGAAAACAAATGGCAGTTTGTGACTATGATAGAGGATATAAAGGCACAATGATGATTATAATTTAACTGCCAATTATAGAGCGTCTGCTACCAACAAGGTGTTGTACATGTCTTATAATCACTATGAACCTTAATATGTATTATAATCATTAACACAAACTAGCAGGCATGATTATCTCCATTTGCTAGATGAAAGAAACTGAAGTTCCAGAAGGTAAGAAATCTTTCTTGCTCTAGGTCACATAAGCATAAATTTGTAGAACAAAGAATTGAAGTCTGGGTAGTTCCAAGACTTGTGATATTGGAAACACTGAAGCACCATGATGCTTCCGTGTTTGCAAACTGAAATGTTTACCCTCTCAGTTCCTATGGGTGCTGTATATTTCAGGGCAGCAGCCCCTCCTGTGAGCATTAATTGCACACCTTAATTAAATTGTTAAGTGGCTATGTTCAGAGAAAAAATTAGGAAAAAATATGCATATGTGTATATTTAATTATGAAAGATAATGTTTATTCTATTTTCATCTCTCCTTTTCTATCCATATCAATTCCTTTGTGTGTACTTTGCATAGACACACACACAGACACACAGACAATATATAGGTAGATAATCTAGAAATGAGTATTGAAGAGGTAATATGATTATTATCATCAGCAATAACTACCATTTTTTAAGCACCTACTAGGGGACAGACTCTTTACATTAATTGTCTATAATCCTTACAATAACTTTGTGAGCTATTATGTAACCTGTAATTTATAGATGAAACAGAGGCTTAGAAAGGTTAACTGACCTTCCAAAGGCCATATCACCAGTATATGGTAAAACCAGGATTTGAGCTGAGGGCTTTCCAGCTCCAAAATTTGCCCATTTCCATTGTTTGGGTAATCACAACTGTTTCATGTAGAAGACTTGCAGATATTGAGTTCTTGTGTCAGACTGCCTAGCTTCAAATGCAAGGCTCCACTACTTAATAGCCTGTGGAAACCCAGTGATCCCACTTCTAGGAATATATCCCAAGAAACCAGAAACACCAATCAGAAAGGATATATGCATCCTTATGTTCATAGCAGCACAATTTACCACAGCTAAGATATGGAAACAGCCTAAGTGCCCATCAACAGATGAATGGATTAGAAAACTGTGGTATATCTACACAATGGAATACTACGCTGCTGTAAAAAAGAAGGAATTCTTACCATTTGCCACAGCATGGATGGAACTGGAGAGCATTATGTTAAGTGAAATAAGCCAGTCAGAGAAGGATAAATACCACATGATCTCACTCATTTGTGGAATATAATAAACAACATAAACTGATGAACAAGGACAGATCCAGAGACAGAGAGGCATCGACTGGACCGTTGGGCCTCGGAGGGAAGGTAGGGGAGGGTGGGGGTAAGGGGGAGAGATCAACCATAGGACTTATATGCAAGCATATAGGCCTAACCAATGGACACGGACAACAGGGGGGTGAGGGCATGAGTGGGGGGGTAGGGGGTAACGGGATAAGGACACATATGTAATAAATTAATCAATAAAAAAATTTAAAAAAATATCCTGTGGAAACTTCTGTTTCCCATTTGTAAACTGGTGATGGTAATAGTATTTACACCCAAGATACCAAAAGTAGGCTCACAGTTGTCAGTACACAAATCACAAAGTTTATTCTTGTATTATTATTGATTACCTTTTGCATTATTTTCCATACAAACATCTGTAAACCTACTTTTGCTCCACCCGGTATAAGAGTCAAATAAATAAATAAATAAATAAATAAATAAATAAATAAATTGTTTTTTAGTAAATTGAGGCCTGTCGTAAAATGTGCAGTTCTTATGTGTTCACTGCCATGCATTTTATACACTCATGTAACTGCCACCCCAAACAAGAACACCCCCCTCATCCCAGAATGCCCCATGGAATGTTCTAGATCTTGTTCTATGCCCCAGCTTTTGGGCTTTGAGAGATCTTTCTTTTTCCGACTGCTCTGCCTCAATCTCTAGGGGTCAGATGCCTTAGTCCTCTTTAGTCAAAAGTGCCTGAATGGCTCCAAGGGTTTTCTCTCAGCTCTCCTGCCCTGCCTCCCGTCTTAGGAAAGGGGCTTTCTTGCATTTGGTGGAGACTCTGGGTCTAAGGGGGGATTTCTTGCAGCAATCTTATCTAACCTCCGGCCTTCTCTATGCTACCCGGGCACACGGCAAAGACTGTGAGAAAGTTTGGTGGGTGTATACAGGCTCCATTTATGCCTGGGGCCCCTCAGAATCCTAACTGGCAGTTAGGCAGCTATTAAAAATTCATTTAAGATTTCGCTTATTTCTCCTTACTTCCATCTGTAGTTGCTTTATCTTCCACCTGCTACTCTGCCAAGGGTGAGGAAGCTTTTGAAGGTTTTGTAACTTTTTGGAATTTATTTAGGTTTCTTTGCATCCTCATCTCTGGTGGATGTTTAAAAATTATGATTTTATAGCTTATCCAGCTGTGACGGTATCCTGCAACTTCCTGAATCTTAACTAATTAGTTTTTTTTTTAATATTTTATTGATTTTTTATAGAGAAGAAGGGAGAGGGACAGAGAGTTAGAAACATCGATGAGAGAGATCGATCAGGTGCCTCCTGCACGCCCCCTACTGGGGATGTGCCCGCAACCCAGGTACATGCCCTTGACCGGAATCGAACCCGGGACCCTTCAGTCCAAAGGCCGACGCTCTATCCACTGAGCCAAACCGGTTTGGCTAACTAATTAGTTTTGATATTTTACAATAATACATATAATACAGACAAGTGAAGCTCAAATGCATCCTGTCCATCATAAAATAAGATTGTAGATTACTGCAAATCTGACTCACCCACTGCAGGGAAGAACCCTAAATGAGTACATGTTCTATTTAACCTTGAGACTTTTATTTATAGCATTACCATCATTTATATATATTTTAAAAGGCATATATTTTACCAGTCTATACTCAAAGAGAGCAATGTAGAATTTTTAATTTTTCAATTTTTTTCCTTATTATATTACCCAGAAAAGCATATCATGTCTACATGGAGATGCTGTTAATCATGGGACTAAGAAGTATTATAGTCTCATATATTCTGCTTGGCAGCCAGACATGAAAGCAAAAGTGCTTTGATTTGATATACCTTCTGGGCAATTCGAGGAGTGAACATTCATTTCAATAGGAAATGGAATGTCATGTTTATCTTCTTGTGCGTAGCGTCCTTATGCTTTTCTCTCATTGAGAAAGATAAGTGCAGGAACCACTCTGTCCTTAAATCTCCTTGAAGATTACATGTGCCTAGTGCCTAGTTTTTAAACTACTGTGGAACATGTAAAACGTGCACTAAAGTAGAGAGCATAGCACAGTGAAACCCACATACATATGGCCTAGCTTCAGAGACTGTCAACATTCTGCCCATCCTCTCTCATCTAGCCCCCACTTTTGTGATTGGAGAGGATGCTATAGTATTTTAAATTTTGAAATTAATATTTTAGTATACATTCTACTCTTAAGAGTTAGAAACAAATCCACTTAATATAAACAGGGTCCCTAGAAGATGAGATCCAGATAAATAGACTAACATCTTCTTCTATGAGCTTGACCTCAGTTAAGACCACCAGAAACTTGGTCCCATTTCCTTTACTTTTTTTCCTCACTTTCCATTTACATGGACAATCTACTTTGACCCACCTGGTCCACTCACTGTCAGTCCCTCCACATGGTGAGAACTCAGTAACGTTTGAATAAAGGACTTAATGGATAAGTGAATGAAGCATTGTGTGTAAGCAAGAAAACATCTTCATCGTTTCACGTATGTGTGTATAGTTTTCACTTCAACCTGAATCTCTGTAAGAAAATCAATAAAACTTCCTGTTGGGATTGTTTTAATGCAGCCTACCTCTTTGGGAAGTCTAGTTATAAAAAAGCATTCTGGCCCTGGCTGGGTGGCTTAGTTGGAGCCTCATCCCATACACCAAAAGGTTGTGGGTACATACCTAGGTTGCCGGTTCGATCCCAGGTTGGGCCCATATACGGGAAGCAACTAATGGATGTTTCTCACTCACATTGATTTCTTTTTAACTTCTCTTTCTCTCTCTTTCTCCGTTCCTCTCTCTTTCAAATAAAAATCAATAAAAACATATCCTCAGGTGGCAATTGAAAAAAAAGTCATTCTGCTGATATAAAAGACCCTAACTGAAATTATAGTAAATATTTGCTGATTTTAAAACAAAGAAATCTGTTACCTATCATGACCTCTAAACTTTAAATGTATTCTGCTGAAAACATCCATTTGCAGAAATTTGAAAAAACAAAATGAGACATGATTAATCAACTCTCAGGAGCAGAATTTGATAAAGGAGTATTTATGCAATTCAGATGTTTTTAAGTTGAAGCTAATATAGAAAAGATATTTCAGGGAATGATTTAGAGTTTATTTTTGTTGTTGTTGTAAAAGAAAAGTGTGAGCACTTTACATGTTGAGTTCTATAAAAATATAGCACGTTTCCTGTCCAGAAAGTCTTCTTTTATATGTATGATCTTTTTTGACTAGATCACTCCTATTAACATATCAAGAGAATTCATTGTACAGTAAATGGTACTGAGGATGCATTTGGTTTGAGGTAGAATTCTTGCTTCCAAAGGACAGGAGAAATTTACCTTTCCATGCTTATTTGCAAGGTATCCTCAAATAGCACATAATATACCCATTAGCCCTGTACCCAAGAGGAAGTCCAATATCATGGTGTTGGCAGATTCAGTATCTGGTGCGGATGTGCTTTCTACCTCATGGACAGCCTTCTCCTCACTATGTCCTCATATGGCAGAAGGGCAAGGGAGCTCTCTGGGGTCCCTTTTATAAGAACACTAATCCCATTCATGAAGGCTCCACCTCCATCACATAGGGGATTAGGTTTCAACATTGAGTTTTAGGGGAGCCCAAATATTCAGTCAGCAGCACCCCATTAGTGTGGTCAGTAATTGGCTTCAGGAGGGTATAACATTCCAGGTGAGGTAGCTCTTAGGCTGAAGGCAGTTCTCTAGAGGAGGAGGGAGCTGTGAGCTGGTCGAGGCTAAAACTCAGAGCAGCTGGGGATGGGTGCACTGGCCTATTCATTACCTTAGTAAAAGGATTCTCCTGCATAGTAGAAACAGAAAATAGGAACAGGAGTGAGCTGTTCTTGAGAAGCACAACACTGACAACATGACAGCAACTTAGGAGAAGGAAATTTGAAAATTGACCTTTGAGTTTGAGGCCATGTAATGTAGGGATGGATGGATATCCCATACTCAACACCACAGCCCATTACCGCACTTTCCAATGAGGGATGCTCATGATGCAGACCTGGAGTCAACAAGAAAAAAAGCTATATTTTATCAGGATGTACATTGAAAAAGCAGGGTCCATCAACATTTTATAGATGTATTCCTTAATTTTCCAACTCTAGTTATTTAGAAAACAAATAGTTCATTTGTGAAAATGTTGGGTAAATGAGTAGTTAACAATATACTAACTTTTAGTGCATTAAAAGCTTGAAGCATAAGGGGCTGCTCACTACAAAAGTAAGTACTTTTGAACAACCGTGTTTCAGACTCTCACATTTTGAGACACGATATGTGCCTCAGTTTACTCTCAGGAAGACTGATGGGAAAGAAGGACTTGGTTTGTTTCGGTTGAACAAATAGGTGACTGTCGGGTTGTAGCTCAAAGTAGGTAACAGACTGTGACATTCTCATTGCATTTTCAATAACTGCCAGCCTCCTGGGCACCCGTCCTTGTTATCCCATTAACATGTCACCCAGTTTCACCCTGCAAAGGTGGCCTTCAGACTGTTGTACAGAGACTTTTAGCATAATCCCTATAGGCCCCTCAAGTAGAAAAGCTTTTGATATGTCAGTGTGCTCTAGAAAAATGTTAATGTTTTTCTTCTTCAGTACTACAATGCTACCTTTGACTGGGCACTTTTGTCGAAGAAGGAGTGTTTGAAACATGGGGGCCAGCTCGTGGGGAGCAACTGCGATTTTGTTCCTGATGTCACACTCATGTCTTTCATCCTCTTCTTGGGCACCTACACCACTTCCATGGCTCTGAAAAAATTCAAAACCAGTCGATACTTTCCAACCATGGTAAGTACTTGAGCTTTAAATAATTTTCATTGAATTTACACTGTATCAACAATGATACAATTTTATGTAAGGAAAAGGGCACCTGTAATTCAACCTTTCCAATGTAATTTTGTGCATTTAAAAATTTGCTTTCCAGTCTTTTTCCATATGCATAGGTATATTTAAAATAATTATAGTCCAGCTTTGAAAAACCTTCCATGGATTTTGCTCACATAATTCTGTCATAAATTCTGACTGTCATAATTTTGACTGTACTAAAATGAAAAAATGGAGCATGTAGTATGTAAAAATTCACAAGTTAAAGAAAATATCTTTTAAATCCATAGTGTTTGAGTATGGAAGCAAAAACTCATTTCATATTAATCAGGAATTTTGATGTAGAATTTCTTGCTCATCAGATGTGCAATTGAGTATTTTAGTAGTTAAATTATGAGCCGTGGGAGAAAACTTCAACTGTGTTGGTACACAAGTATTGGCATAAGATATGAGTATTATCTTAGCCAAACTTTCCATCCCATAATAATGAATGTCGTGGTATGGAAAAACAGACGATTGAGTTGAGTTGTGCAGACATCCTGTCTCCCATTAATATGCTTGGTTGAACATAAAGTCACAACTGTGATTCTTTGAGACAGTACAAGATAAGATCAACATTTAGATAATGGCATTTTGTGTGTGTGGTTTTTTGTTTTTTTTTCGCCTGAAGAATAAAACTAAGATAATCCTTTGTTTCACAGTTCAGTTCTCAGTGTTTAGGATGTCAGTAATTCTTAGGTAATTTTGATAATACCTGATTTTTATCAGTGAACTGCTCTATACTGGAATTTCATGAAATCTTTCCTCTTGTGTTTTGTGTACAAGGAGTGGAAGAACTTAAAAGACATGAGATGCATTTGAGGAAGTTCCTTTTTTCAATGCCTAGGAAATGAAACTTAAAATTAATACTTTGACTCTTTGATTCTTCTTATGAAATTGAAAATAAAGGGGTAGGTTGGTCATTGTCTTAGTCTATTTGAGTAACAGAGTGCTATAGAATGGGAGGCTTATAAACAACAGACATTTATTTCTCACAGTTCTGGAGGCTGGGAAATCCAAGATTAGCAGCCATCATGGTTGGGTGAAGGCCCTGTTTCTGGTTCATAGCCATCGCTTGTTTGCTGTGTCCTCATGTGTTCAAAGGGCTAGGAATCAGTTTGGTGTCTCTTTAATAAAAATACTAATCTCATTCATAAAGGCTTCACCCTTATGACCTAAGCACAATCCAAGGCTCCACCTCCTAATACCATCTTCTTTGGGGGTTTGGATTTCAATATATGGACTTTGGCGGGGGACACACATTCAGACCACTGCTATACATGAAATGTTTTGAACTAGTTGACCCAAGGAATGAAAAATTTCCACAAAGTTGAAATGTAGAAAGAAGTATTCAACTTAGTCTGCCTAAAATCGACACCACAAACTGGTGGTCCACAGGCAGAATTCAGCCCCAGCCATTCATCATTTGTACACACACATACACACACTTCAGGCCTTAGGGGTCTGTACTTCGCAGGTAGTTATTGTCCTCACAACTCTGTATTGTTTAAGACTTGGCTACTTCACACATTCAGATTAACTGCCTGTCCCTGAAGATGTTTCAGCTTGTAACACCTTCACACACTGGGAAATATGCTTACTTGACCTACCTCTTCAATGGTGAAAGTTTCCTGTAGAACAGATTCCTGAGGAAAGGCCTTTTAGGATGATTTCTTCTCTATTGAGGCTTTTTTCTTTCTTAATTATTAATTCACCGAGCATCTTGGGAATCATCATCCACTTTCCAAAGTCTGATATTTAGACATAGCAAGTGGAAAAGTGAAAACTTTGTGAAGCAATTGTAATTAACAGAATAAACTAATTTCAACCTTAAGATGAATAGAGATAATTTTAACTGTCTATATAGACATTACCTTTTTTCTTCCAGCAATAATTTCAAAATTGAAAATAGCTCTTCAGATTTAAAGAAATTTTTCCCTTAGGAGAATCCAAGCAGGTGATTTCTCAGCCATTGATAAATGCTCTTGAAAAAGTCATGAATATGTGAAAATAGAATAATGATGCATTTGTAGTTACAGTTCCTGTTAAGAAGGTTCCATCATAGTTGAGAATTGTATATACCAAATCATACAGTAAACAGGAGGAGAACACATGTTATTTCTAAGAAGCAATGTTCAGGTGTGTGGGCTTTCAGACTTTCCTCTTCTTACTTCACATGTGCAGCTAAATAGTTGCAATACATACATAAATTCACACATATATACATGAATAATAAGTAAAAAAATTGCTTGTTCATTTGCCAACATATGTTTTTAGTTAAGCCAGGGTGGGGAACGTCCGGCACTCAAGCCTTATAAGGCCCATGAAATCCTTTGGTCTGGCCATGCCAAGGCATTAGGGGTGAGTTAATTAATTTTTTGATCAAATATAGCAGGCTAATTTTTAAGTTGATAATTTTGTATGGCCCGAGAATGATGTTATAACTATCTAAATAGCCGGTGGCAGAAAAAAGGTTCCCACCCCTGATTTAAGTTGTCATTTAGAAGGATGGTCTCAATCGGGTAGGAGCAGATAGGTTTATAGATTCTTATACTTACATATTATATTCTACAATTAAAACTTATATGCTTAAACATGATAAATTAGATAGTCCTTGATTGTTGATACAATAATTAAGCCTGTTACTCCTTTCTCACTCACACCGACAAGAAACCTCTGAAATCTCCAAATGTTAATATTAGATGGCAGTACCCTGGTCTTACAAAACACCCTATTTTTGTGTAGCCTTCACAGTCATGTCTCTTTCGTACTCATTTCAAAACATTTGTATGAATTATTAATCAGTTAAGACTGTAAACTGCTGGAAAGCTGTTGTATTTCTATTTTTTTTCCTCACATATCAATTAGCAGATTAGGTACTTAATACTTGACTCATGGAAACTAGTCAAGTAGATACATGCTGCATTCTAAGAAAAGAGCACAGATGTAGGAACACAAAAGCTGTAGAGTCCAGTTCCAGCACTGCCATTGGCTAACATGTACCCTTTCCTAGCAAACTGTGGACTTAGGTGAGGTTAAGTTTAGGGAAACCACAGGGAGAGTATAGTGTCCAGTGCTCATAGCAGTTGGGTTGTTACTATCTCAGCCCAAAGGATGTGGAAAGGAAGTGGCTGCTGGAACCTGGAAGAAGAGAGAAGGGTAGAGAGAGCTGTCTTGAGAGGCACTGTGACCTTGGATAGAGAGATGTAGCCAGTGTGAGGCAGCTTCACTGGGATACAGTGAAGGGAATCAGTACTCTGATCTCTCACTTTCCTCTGTTGGCCTGTCCAGGTTGCCATGGACTAAGTCCACCTGGAATCCATAGAGCAAGGGAGCTCATTGTAGACCACATAGGTCAGCCTCCCAATGCAGAGAGCATGGTGGAAAGGCATAGAACATAGATCTGTTTTGACAAAAGATGGTGTCCATTGCATTTGCCTCTCCAAGTTTTTTTTAAGTCAAATTAACCTCATTATCCCGCTATAATCTCTTTCCTTTGCACTTATACTTCTGTTTCCCTAGTTCAGTTTCTCATTACTTTGCCTAGACCAGAGTCAGTTACCCATGCAATCCATCAGTATGAACACTTAAGATGAAAGAATTCTCCTTTGCTAGTCTTGCTCTCAGGAATTCAATTTGTATATCAGTCACTTCCAGAGAATCTGAATGCTCAGTAGATGTGGGTGGAATTTCAGTATTCCATCGTGCCTCTGTTCTTGTTGGAGGGATGCATCAGTCTGCTGTCTCACAGAGTTACTGGTCTGTTACATCAGCCTCAAGTCTTTAGTCAAAGTCTTTCAGTATCAAAACATCACAGCTTAATCTGTGATCTTCTGTGGCATATGGCTCAGGGCATTAAACATAAAATATTCTTCCAGAATCCCATTCCAGCAAGTGACCAAAAGCATGGAACAAAAATGCCATCACGGCACATCTGCCAGCAAAATGAAAGCCGAAGCTTAAAGACAGTGTAGACCTGTGATGAGTAGAATTTATAAAACTATAGAGCCCTCAGAATTAGGCAAAATTATTGGAACTTTAATATGTCAAATTCAGTGTGGCCAGCTGATGTATATAATTGACATGAAAATGCCTTTCTTAAGGAACTGTTTAATTTTCTCTTTTTCCTCTTAGACTAAGTAACAATTTAAACCCTCACATGAATTAATGTAATGGTAAGACTTTTATAGATAATGCATCCTAGTTGTAATAGTTATTTAAATAAATAAAATCAGTAGATTCCAGGTGAAATTTATGAAACCTATGTTTTATTTAGATGAAACTTGAGCAGAAAGTTCTTTGATGTCTGTATTTAGAAAACAAAACAGTATTCTATATCATATAATATTGTATACTTTCAATATGGAAAAAAATATTATAACTTTGTGCTTGACACAATACTAGGGCAAGTTAATTCATGGACCTAACACATAGTTGGAACTTTATATTTGTTGAATAAGTTAGATTTTTGGATTTTGAAATGATAATGACTCATTTTGATCCTTTTGCCACATTCATGGTTATGATCTCCTGTGGGGTCACACTTTGGTGCCTTCTTTGACTTAAGTAAGCTGATGGTGGTCTTTGAGGACTGGCTTTATGGATGGCTTCAGAAATGTCAGTGAAAACATAATGAGCATTTTAGTTAGGTGATGCATTTGGTTTTTATCCATATAATACACAGGAGAGACTAGAATTCCACAATTGACTTATATTTTTGGAAACATGTTTTTTGTTTGACATTTTGGCCTGTGACAATTCTATTAAAGTTTGATGTGTTTAGTTTATAAACAACTCTGTAAAAATCAGGTGACACCTCTATTCTATTTCCTTTTTTTCTCAGAAACTTTCTGATGAATGGTAAAAGGTGTCAAACAAAAATAAGTAATATATCAAGAAATAAGTAAGAAATAATGGGCATATATTGTATGTCTAGTGTTACTAATACTGGGTGACATTTGCCTGGTTATTGAAACTCATTCAGAAAATAACTTTGCTGTCAGTGAAAGAGAAACAGATTTTCAAATTCTTGTGTTATTTTGTGCCAAGAAATGTAATTTTTAAAGTCAAGGACACTTGATTTTAATTCAAAATTCTTTTCTATATTTTATTTTCTTAACAGTGACAAAGGGATATTTAGGTGTAAATACAACATAATCCAGTAAACATTTGACAAAGATTACAACTACTTCAGTTCTTATGGACATTTGACAAAAAAAATAAAAAAAATAGTCAACTTAAGTTGACCCCTAAGAAAAATAAGGTTGGGAGCACTGATTGGCCATATCACTTTGTGAGAGCTTTAATGGCAGCATAAAGGCAGTGTGTGGACAGAAGTAATTTGACCATGGTAGCTTGTTGGTTCTAAGCACTCTCAGCTTACTTGTCCATCATAGAAAAGTCACCAGCATTGAAATCCATACCTTAACACAAAATGGTCTCCTACTCCATTTCCAGATTGTCTAATTTATAGCCATGACTTACGAAATTTTTTTTAATTTTTATTTTTGTACCTTAATATAAATTATAAAACCATCTTTTACAGCCCAAGAACCCTTTATAGTAATGATTTTGGGGATATACAAGACCCTATTAGAAGGTCAAGAAATTTTTATAATTAGGCCTAATCATTGAATTTTAGTGTTAGGACTTTGACTACCACCTAATCCAACGTTGCCGCCTAATTCCTAACAAGTTTTCACCGGTGGGCTGCTTGAATCTTTTTGGGACAGGAACTTCAGGTCTCTGAAAGCATTCTTGATAGAAATATAGATCTGCCTTTCTACTGCCTCTATCTTCGGGGTCTGCTTCTCCCTCTGAAGCTACACAGAACATATTTAGTCTTTCCTAGGACACATTTCGCATCTTTGAAGACCGTTTCTTCCCACAACTTCTTGAGGACTACAGTCATTTTTCATGTGATGTATTTGCAGACTCCTGTTCCTCTGTTTATACTGTTCTGGTTCAACTCCAGATTTTCAGTTTCAGTTTAGAATAAAGTGACCAGACCGGGCCATCGTATTTCCCATGGGATTTGATCATTTGCTTCTGGCACACACTCATTTGGTTCCTTGTTCTACTGCTCAGTTTTAAGGCAGGATGGAGGAAGAGGCCCGTGATTGCTGAGGTCTCCTTAGCATCCCTGCTGAACCACTTCATCAGGCCTACTCCCCTCTGTCCATGCTTGGAAAAACTTTTTTTTTTCTGGTAGATTTCCGTTGGCAAGTTCTAAGCCCCACCCAGATAAATTGTCCAAATGAATTCCCTTGTTTGTTCCCCCAAATCTCTCTGACTCTGGAACTTAAGGCATTAAAATCCTGGAGTCTAAATCAGACTTTCCTTTTATTGAATTCTAATTATAGTAGGTATTATTAATTCAAAGTACAGTGTATTATGATTGCTATACTGATGTCAGTGCTTATTTCTTTTACAGTGCTTTATAGCATTGGCTTCGAGGAGCTCAAATGTAAAAATTCTCATGGTATGGTGTGCCTTTTCATGATTGCCAAAAGGCACATATTTGTCCGGCTTACTTTTTGTTCATCTAGAATAAATGCTTTTTACACAGTTGTTTTTAGCATTTTCCAAAACACCACAATCATGAGAGGAGTTGACATCGCAAATTAATGTTTATTGGGGTGCCTGCTGTTCTAACAGCTCCATCCATGGGAACTGCTCTGCAGGCTCACAGCCTTTCCCCCAGTTAATGCAGGAGCAGCTGCAGGCCTCGCAAAGTGAAATCTGAATGTCCTCTGTGGCTTCGGAGGAAACAAATTCATTTTCCCCCTGTAAATCAACCAGCTTCTCACTGTGGCGCCTCGATGATCATGACTCTCTTAATAATTAATAAAGTATCCTCCTTCATGACGAATATGTTTATAATAGATTTATTAGGTTGTTTTGCCCAAGAACAAGAGAACAGCTTATGGCTATTTGAATTTCTCTTCCAATCCACTTAATTTCTTCTTTGCTTTGGTAGTTTATTTTAGCTGGTTGCTTCTTACTGGATTAATTGAGATATTTTGTAATTAATTCTGCAGAGTCAGAAGTATTTTTTCTTTTTCTTTTTATAATGAAAAAGATGGTAAAAAATAAAGTAAAAAGTTCAAACCCAGGGTTATCTATATATATAAAAAGCTAATATGCTAAGTGTCCGACCTCTGACTGGCCGCTATGACCTGCACTGACCACCAGGGGAAAGACGCTCAATGCAGGAGCTGCCGAGCTGCAGTGACTTGGCAGCGGCGGTTCTCAGGTGACACACCCCAAAACCAGAGAGGAGGGAGCCCGATTCTCGCGGGGCTGTGCGATTCCCACCTTCAGCTATGGTTTATGTTGTTGTTGGGGCACTGTCGGTGCCGAATCTGGTTTACTGCACACTTGCGTTTGCATTCCACACCCTGTATGACAGCAACTTTGCAGAGTGCTCTCTCGCACTTCAGGACCCCTCAGGGGATGTTGGAGAGCCAGTTTTGGCCCGATCCCCGCAGGCCCAGGGACTCCACCTGCCAGAGGGACCCTGCTCACTCCGCAGATGCTGGGGAAGGACCATGGGAGGTTGGCTCCAGGGCATGTCTGGCCCTTCTCGCCCAGTCCTACCCTGCCAGCCACCTTCTAATTAATTTCCTTTCAATGTGCACGAATCCGTGCACCAGGTCACTAGTATAAAATAATCTTAGTTGAAACATACTTTCCTTTTCCTCCTTCTTGCATGAAGGTGGGAATTATCATGTTGTAGCACCAAACTTTTTTTATGGCAAGTCCTTGCAATATATCTTACCTTCTTTTTAAAATTTCTTTCATCTTTTATTTTTTCAATTACAGTTGACATTTAATATTATATTAGTTTTAAGTGTATAGCATAGTGATGAGACATTTACATAACTTACCAAGTGACCCCCCCCCCCATAAGTTTAGTACCCACCTGGCACCATAGAGTTATTACAATATTTATTTCCTATACTGTACTTTATATCCCAGTAACTGCCAATTTGTACTTCTTAACTCCTTCACTGGTGTTTACCTAACCCCCCAACCCTTCTCCCCTCTGGCAACTATAAGTCTGTTCTCTATCTATAAGTTAGTTTCTGTTTTGATTGTTCGCTTATTTTGTTTTTTAGATTCCACATATAGTTGAAATCATACGGTGTTTGTCTTTCTCTCTCTGACTTAATTCACTTAGCATAATACCCTCCAGGCCTATCTGTGTTGTTGCAAATGGTGAGATTTCAGTCCCTTTTAAGGCCAAGTAATATTTCATTGTATATATGTATCACATCATCTTTTTCCAATCATTTATCAATGGACACTTAGCTGGTTCCATATCTTGGCTATTGTATATGAAATGTCTTTTCTTTTGTCTCTTAGTATAGCCATTTTTTTTTAAAGTCTATTTTTCCTGATGTAAGTATTGCTATTCCAGCAAAATTTCCATTTGCATGAAATATCTTTTTTTATTCCTTCACTTTCAGTCTGTGTATGTCTTTTGATCTGAAATGAGTCTCTTAGACAGCGTATGTATGGAGCTAGTTTTCTTCTCCATTCAGTCTCCCTCTGTCTTTTGTTTGAACATTTAATACATTTACATTTAAAGTAATTATTGATAGGTATGCAGTTATTGCCATGTTATCATTCATATTTTTTAATTTTTGTCTTCTCCTTAAAGAAGTCCCTTTAACATTTCTTGTAATACTGCTTTTGTAGTAATGAACTCCTTTAGCTTTTTTGTGTCTGGAATGCGTTATCTTAATGTGTGTTTCACTTAGGTTGTAATGGTTTATATTCCTAGGATATGGAAGCTTGAGCCTGGAGATACTTAGCATTTGATTGGATAGTCACCTATAAGAATGTTTATCCACGTTAGGTCTAAGGCCTCTGAATTCACAGGATTGGGCATGAAATCTTGTGCAAACAGCTTTTCTCATGAAAACTTTGGCACTTGTAATCAATACCAGTAATAGCTAGTACTGAATTAGGAAGTATTAGAACTATACATTTGTAATTTAATATTTCTCTCTATATATACATGGGTATATATATACATACATATATATATATATATATATATATATGTGTGTGTGTGTGTGTGTGTGTGTGTGTGTATATATCCTATCTAATAATAGACAAACATGGTAATTAACCGTACCTCCGACACTCTTCCCATTGGCTAATCAGGGCGATATGCAAATTAACTGCCAACCAAGATGGCGTCCGGAAGCCAGACAGCTGAAGTGAACAGGAGGCTTGCTTGCTCCAGTGATGGAGGAAGCCAAGGTTTCCCGCCTGCCGCTGCTGGGCTCTGAGCTGCATTCTAAGAAACAATGTTGCAATTATAGAACCTAAACAAAACCCAGATACCTGCTTTCAGCCGTCAGAGCTGGAGCGAGCAGGACCGAAACAATGTTGCAATTATAGAACCCAAACAAACCCTAGATTCCTGCTTTCAGTAGCCGAGGCCTCAAGCTGGATCCGGCCTCAGAGCTAAAGCCAGCTCTCAGCTCCAGTGACAGCCATAGAAGGTAAATAAATCCCAGAATAAAAGAAAAAAAGGAGAGGTTGGGAGCTTCAGTCGCCCACCAGCCTGAAAACGGCCCTCAGCCCCTCACCCAGACTGGCCAGGCACCCCAGTGGGGACCCCCACCCTGAAGGGGGTGTGACCAGCTGCAAACAGCCATCAGCCCGTCATCCAGGCTGGCCAGGCACCCCAGTGGGGACCCCTACTCTGAAGGGGGTACGACCAGCTGCAAACAGCCATCAGCCCCTCACCCAGGCTGGCCAGGCACCCAAGCGGGACCCCCACCCTGATCCGGGACACCCTTCAGGGCAAACCAGCCGGCCCCCACCCATGCACCAGGCCTCTATCCTATATAGTAAAAGGGTAATATGCAAACTGACCCTAACAGCAGGAAGACTGGGAATGACTGGTCACTATGACACACACTGACCACCAGGGGGCAGACGCTCAATGCAGGAGCTGCCCTCTGGTGGTCAGGGCGCTCCCACATGGGGAGCTCTGCTCAGCCACAAGCCAGGCTGATGGCTGCCAGTACAGCAGTGGTGGTGGGAGCCTCTCCTGCCTCCTCAGCAGCGCTAAGGATGTTTGACTGCAGCTTAGGTCTGCTCCCTGCTGGCAAGTGGGCATCCCCCAAGGGCTGCCGGGCTGCCAGAGGGATGTCTGATTGCCATCTTAGGCCCAATCCCCTGGGGAGCAGGCCTAAGCCAGCAAGTGGTCACCCCCGAGGGGTCCCAGACTGCAAGAGGGCACAGGCTGGGCTGAGGGACCCCCTACCCCCGAGTGCACAAATTTTTGTGCACTGGGCCTCTAGTATATCTATCTATCTATCTATCTATATATATATATATATATATATAGAGAGAGAGAGATGGATAGAGATATAGTGACACATAAAAGGGTGCTATTTTATAGTGTTTGAAAGAGATCAAGTTTGATGAAAATGAAAGGTAAATTTTAAAATGGAAGGAAATTCACATGTTTCTTTTCTAAATGTGTTTGCAAGTGTGAGAAGGGCTTAAAGAAAGCAATCCTCATTTCCTTAAAATCAGACTCAGAGCTCCTGTTATGCAGGTCCTGGAGTGTATCTGATAAGCTATATGTACTCCGTGCTTGACAGTTTTAGGATGCTTTCTGGTTCTGCTGTCAGTTTTGCCTCTTTCAGATTAAACTTCCTTTTTAGTGTAGGGTAGGACCTGAATGGTCTGCTAAAGCAGCACCCCTACCTGCATCCTCTAATTAGAGCATTTAGAGTTGAATACAAAAGTGGCCTGGGAAAAATCAATTTCCTTGACTATGAGTTTAAACTGGATCCAGTATCTTAGAAATGAATGTCTTACAATAAACACTCTGCAGGAGTGAATTCTGCTGTGACTGCCCTGAATTGTATAATTTAAGGGGGAGGAAAGGGAAATAGAAGTATATTATACAGAACACATCACTCTGGCTGTGCTTTTTAATGAGGTTAAGCAACATTATTACCATTTATCGATGGACACTTAGCAAAACTGAGTATCTCTTCCCCCCATAAATTGTAAGAAATGTAATCCTGAAGGTTATTAGCGTTTGTTCTTTTAGCTGCTTTTATACTTAAAATTCAATAACACCACACTTGACCAGAATGCCTTTGCCGAGGGGCTATCTCAGGTTTATATATCGATATATAAATTTGGGAAATAATAACTATACTAAAATAGATAAACTATTTATTTATATTAGTTATTAGTTTTCCATGGAAGCAATATCAAATTACTACAAACACGATGGCTTAAAACAGCACAAGTCTATTGTCTTAAGATCTGGAGGGTCAGAAGTCTGAAATGGGTCCACATGGGCTAAAATCAAGGTGCTGGCAGGGCTGTGTTGTTTCTGAAAGCCCTGGTGGGAAATGTATTTCCTTGCCTTTTTCTGACTTCTAGCGACTGCCCACATTTCCAGGCTTGTGGCCCCTTTTCTCCATCTTCACAGCCAACAATGGCCTGTCCAATCTTTCCCACCTGGTATATCCCTCTGACACGGACGCTCCTGCCTCCCTCTTCCACTTATGAGCACCCTTGTGATTTCACTGGACCCACCATAATAATACCAGATCCCTTTTCCAATCTCAAGATCAGCCGATTAGCAACCTTAATTCTCCCTAGTCATGTAATGTACGTACTCATAGGTTCCAGGAATTAGTGCATGGATATTCTTAGGGGGTATTATTCTTGCCTACACATCATCTGACCTAAATTTTAACATGATTATGTTGGGTGATACCTTGGCAGTGTACTGAAGGAGGGCGGGGAGCGGTGGTGTAGAAGCAGGAAGATGAGTTAGGTGCAGTGTTTGAAAGAGATCAAGTTAAGATAAAGTGGTGGCTTAGACAAAGGTGGTTATAGCAACAGAGGTGGAAGTAACAGGAGCCTGGATATATTTTGAAGGCAATTTGCTGGCCTGGTAGGTATAGGATGTGAGAGAAACAGAAGAGTCACGTGGAATTTTTGGCCTAAGCATTAGGAAAAAATAAGTTGCCATTAATTCGGATGGAAAAAACAGCTGAAAGAGTAGGTTTAGGGGTTTAGTGTTCAGTTTATGGAAAGCTGAGAATGCCTCCTTTAAAAAAAAAAGGAGCACTGTCTTTTTAATAAAACGTTTTGAACATTTTCTGGTAGATCTGAGTTGTCAAGAAGTTGGATTTACTGGGTAAGGATTAGGAGGGTGATAAAGAAAACTTTTTTTTTTTTTTGCCTTTGCAATGATTTCTGTTATTTCAGTGATTTATAACCTATGGGACCAGGGAGGTTCTTGTAACATCTTAATATATTCCTGAAACTTCTTCCATGACCACTTTTGCCAGATCATCCTGAACTGCCTGTGTCAACACTTGCACAAAGCTTAAGAAATGGGTATTTCCAAACATAACACACTAATGCATGATGTTAATGATAGAGGGAATTATGACAGGAGGTGTATGGCGCTCTCTCAACTATCTTCTCTATTCTGTAAATCTAAAACTGTGCTAACAAATAAAGTTGATTGATTTAAAAAAGAGAGCAAAAGAAAGAAATGGGAGTTTCCTCCAGTATTGAGTCCCTAGAAAACATCTTCTTTCTGTAGAAATTAGTTCTGAGTGGCATTTTCATGTTATTCCTGGGTTTTTATTTCTTTTTTTAAAATTAAATCTTTATTGTTCAGATTATTACAGTTGTTCCTCTTTTTCCCCCCCATAGCTCCCCTCCACCCGGTTCCCACCCCACCCTCTGCCCTTCCCCCCCTCCACTGTCCTCATCCATAGGTGTACGATTTTTGTCCAGTCTCTTCCTGCACCCCCACACCTCTTTCCCCCCGAGAATTGTCAATCCATTCCCTTTCTATGCCCCTGATTCTATTATATTCACCAGTTTATTCTGTTAAACAAATAAAGTTGATTGATTTAAAAAAGAGAGCAAAAGAAAGAAATGGGAGTTTTCTCCAGTATTGAGTCCCTAGAAAACATCTTCTTTCTGTAGAAATTAGCTCTGAGTGGCAGTTTCATGTTATTACTGGGTTTTTATTTCTTGTTTCTTGTATTTGAAGATTCTTTTTAAAGACTTCCTGACAGTGAATTACTTAGTTATTCCAGTGGTTTTGGCAGCCATAGAGGCCTGTGGAACTTGAAAAAACAATAGTTAATATATATATATAGTGTGTATATATATATATATATATATATATATATATATATATACTATATATATATATATTTGATTTTTTTACAGAGAGGAAGGGAGAGGGATAGAGAGTCAAAAACATCGGTGAGAGAGAAACATCGATTCAGCTGCCTCCTGCACACCCCCCACTGGGGATGTGCCCGCAACCAAGGTACATGCCCTTGACCGGAATCGAACCTGGGACCCCCCCATAGTCTGCAGGCCGATGCTCTATCCACTGAGCAAAACCGGTCAGGGCTAGTAAACATATATTAGGAAAGGTTGTTATATTCCAGGTGTTATGTTAAGCACTTTCAATGGCTTATCCTATTTAATTCTTAGAACAAACTGATGAAATCTTTAGGGATTATCTTGGCTACATTTTGGCAGGTGGAGTAATTGACGCTAAGAAAGGATAGGAAATAATGGTGCTGGAGTTCCAGCCCAGGTAACCTGACTGTACAAGCTGCTTCTCCCTGCTGTACCATAATTTCTGCCCAAATTGATCCATGCCATCTATCTGTGCTTGAGATTATTGTGTGTGATTGGTATTAATTTGATACCAATAGGAGCTGGCTTTCTGCTCCTCTGTGTGTACTTCTCAAGAAAGCTAAACCTAGCAGCATCCAGCTCTCCAAGAGGGAAAGGAATTTCTGGCCAAAAGAGCCATCTGTGGCCCTGCTGCTAGTTCGTACCAAGCTTCTGACACCTGGTAATGGTCACAAATTGATCCCTGCCTCAGCCTTCAGCATACATCCCACATCATCCAGTAATTTCGTGCTTCACTTCCGGTCCCATTGAACACCTGATGGCTTGTGGCCCCTCCATCTTCAAAGCCAACAATGGCCTGCCTGACACTGCATCCCTCTGCCACTGACTCTCCTGCCTCCCTCTTTCCTGCTACTCTTTTACAAGACCCACTGCCCGGAGAACTGTGTAGCCACTCAGCCCATCAGTGATCTCTCTTCATCTGGCAGCACCAGAAAACTGACTGCTCACCCTGAGACAACTTGGTAACTGCTCAATCAACCGCAGTTTTATCTAAAATTAGGAGCAGGCTTCCTTGTGAATGACTTGACTATAAGCTTCATGAGGCATGGATTGTGTCTGTTTGGTTCACTGTGATATTTCTAGTGCCAAGCAAAGTATTAGGTACCAAGTTCTTGTTGAATGATCGTATTGTGCACTACGATGTGTAAGTACCTTATAGGGAAACTCAGGTGTCTTTGCTCTAGTAATGCTCTTAGGCTGTTGTCTGTGCCACTAAACACCACAGAGGAACAGCCAACCAACTAAATAGCCCTACACTCCCCTGCTGACTAAGAAATGGCCATTCCGCACCTACTCCATGAGAAAGGTTTGAGTTTAATGCTACATCCCATAAAGCCCAGCTCTTGTCCTGACCAGGTACTTAGTTTAAAGGTGTTGATTAATGGCAATCACCCTTAACAGTGGAGAACAGATATTTCACATATTGGAGATTTTAAGGACTAATCTAGAGTGAAAAGTATTTTCTTTGAAAAAGTTAGTGAAGCCATCAAATTTCCATCTGCCATCACTTTACATTTCTCTGAGGTCTTGAGTCTACTCAATGGACTGAAACTCATCTATGTTTTTGTGCAGATTTTTATAATATGCCCTGAGATTTCATCCTTGTCCAGGTCTCTTTTGTGCTGCAAAACAAGAAAAGTGTTGATACAGTATTTCAGGGATATATTACCTTTGACTTCTCGCCCAATGCATGCACTCACACTGATCTGTTCTGTGGGATTAGATTACTTTTGACCAGGTGACAGAGTGATGCAAAAACAATTTAAAGAATAATCTCTCTGCAGTATAACTGCTCCTTTCACTTGTTGATGAAATTGTTCATATAAACTGTTAGCAAATACAGACTTCTTCATTCAGTTCAAACACGGGCAAATATGTGGATCCAGTGCTAAACAGTCCTGGTTTCTTTTTTATTTTCCCAGGCAAGAAAACTGATCAGTGATTTTGCCATCATCTTGTCCATTCTCATCTTTTGTGTAGCAGATGCCCTGGTAGGTGTGGATACTCCAAAACTAATTGTGCCAAGTGAGTTCAAGGTAGGTGAACTTCTGTCTTTTGGTCATTCCTAGAACCCTTTGGCTTTCTTTCCTTCCCCCTATTATTCTAGTTTGTCATATCTGTCCTTAGTTAGTTTTGTACAATTATCCATTTCTTTACATATTTTGAAAATGTTCTCTTGATAGGCACATGTATACATTTACCCGTTTCTTTATTAAAATTAAGTGTCTGAATGATCATATGAAAAGTTAAGATTACATTGATTTTTATGAAAAATACCTTATGATAACATTACAAACTCTGCTTTATACTTTTAGAGTATTTTAAAATATTCATAGTATTTTCATACAACTCATCACTTTGACCCATATAATAATTCTAGGATGCAATGTAAGTATCGCCATCCTTATTTTATGAAGTTGATTTTTAAGCTCAAAAAATTAAGTAAAATACCCACAATCACATTACTACTTCAGTGATCTTTTTCTGCTACCAAACTACCTGCCATGAAAACACATATTTATGTATAATGTGCATTTTAATTATTACAAAGAAGATACAGGAATTATTCATTTTATATTGTTGGTATTTGCAGGCCCAATAGCTAAAATTTACATTTCAGTCATTCTTAATATTTCATACCTAAGTTTCCATTATAAGTTTTTTACCTATTTTCTAGAACACTTAACCTTTTTTTCCATCATGGAGACCATATACTTGCTAAGAAAAACTAAATTAACTATAGTTTTAGCTTAGTAACTACTCAGTGAGGAAGGGGTATCTATGTTATAGCAAATAGAATATGCATTATCTCTTCCATCACATATTCATTAGCAAAGAAAAGTTCTCATGCATTTAATCATTGGTTCATTTAAGCCAACATGTACTGGATGTGTGCTTTGAGTTAGGCTCTATATTGGATATTTGTAATGCATCGACGAGCAAGACAAAGTTGCTTTCCTTACAAGCTCACAACCTGGTAAAGGTAGTAAAATCTGGATAAATTCAGTGATGGAGTTATGAGCAAGTAAGAGGAAAAACAGAAATATCTTCAGAGGAGAAGTGAGACTTTTTTGATAGTAAATACAGAGAAAATAATTCATAGGTAGGATTTTATTTTAGTTTACTTACATTGTTTAAAGTCAGAATAAAGGATAGGATTTTTTTTGTAGTAGAGATATATGATCTGCTGATAAACGATAGATTGGGAACTAGAAGAATAACTGTATTTTTTCATTCTCTGTGGTATTTCTGAGGATTTAACCAATTATCCTGGGTTATTTTTCATATATAAAATAAGAAACACCAGAGTGTTCAAATAAGTTTGAGTATAACATAAAAATATTTGTAGCTTTTTATATATTATAAAGTCATTATAATGTGGCAATATTAGAAACAACTTCAGTGTAATTGCTCAAGTCCATGGACAAAGGTCATGGTAGTTTTGTAATTTCTTGCCTATCTCTTTACTGAACATCACATCTGGTTTTTTCTTATGGCCGGCCCTTAAACTTAAATTCCTTTCTTCCACATTGAGTCCTTATCTTAGATCGTTTTTTTCCACCGGATCTATATTCTTAGTCTCCTTCATTTAAAATACTGCCTTAAAAATCAGCTCCTTTAGGAAACGTTTGGTGAATAATCTTCTTTGTCCAGTTTACCCATAAAACTCTTTCCATTTTTTGTGTTGGCTCTCCAAAATTAAAAGTGTACCTCCCCTGTTGATTTTTCACAAAGTGGTATGTATTCATATTGGTTGTTTTCTCTCTTCTTCAAGCCAACGAGTCCGAACCGCGGTTGGTTTGTCCCACCATTTGGAAAAAACCCCTGGTGGGTGTACCTGGCAGCTGCTATCCCCGCTTTGTTGGTCACCATTCTCATTTTCATGGACCAGCAAATCACAGCTGTGATTGTCAACAGGAAGGAGCATAAACTCAAGGTAAATGTTTGTGGTAATGGTTATCATTGCCTTCTCCTTTCTTTGAAGTACTTGCAAACAAATATCAATTCAAATTAAGATGGTTTGATTGGGAGTTATATTATAACCACTGTTCCTGGCAGAGTCATAGGTCACGTTGTGTTGACACATTTCCTCAATATAATACTTTAGGGCGATTTCATTTAAATCCAAAAAAGTTGTTTCACGTTGTATTTCCTTAGCTGCTGAAGAGAGCAATTTCAGCACCAAACCCAGTTGTCGATTTATGGTTGCGAATATCTTTGGGGATTACTTTTTTTTTCTCTTATGAAATTACATCTCGTGGAAAGACCAAGAAAGGCATGTATTCCCATTGATAACATTATGATAACATTACAAACTCTGCTTTATACTTTTAGGGTTTTGTGGGGTTTTTTTAGTTGACCAATTTAGTATGCTGTATTTACAGTATCTTTGTTTTATTTCCCCTGTATCCCTAGGATTGACCTCCTGTTCATAGAGTTCAGAAGGTCATTCTAATCCAGTCTTACACCCTTAAGGACTCCCATGATCTCTCAGGGCAGGCTTGGACTCCAGGGCTTGCTGATTGTAGATTTCCTCTTTCTTGTTGCCATTGTTACTGTTTTTTTTTTTTTTATGTCTAGTTGTTTCTCTGACTTTCTGTCTGGTAGCCATGATTTGTATAAGATATTTTTTGTATCTTGTCAAGCAATTTCAGATGTTCTATACTGGGAGGGGTTCAGCATTGATTTAGTTTGAAAGACTGAAAATGGATGTTGACTAATATATTTTATTCTGAAAAAATTTTGCAAACATAACCTTCATTTTGATATATAGTTGGCCAGATTTTTATGTGTCTTTGGAGGTAAATAACTATTTTCATTTTGCTTAAGCTTTCTTATTAATAAAAATCAGAATTTTAATTTAGAAAATTTAGGATTGAAAAAAACAATTTTTAATTCTCCCATTCCCTGTAGAAAACATTGGAAAATCAAGACCTATTAGGATTTACCTCTTAGAAATAGGAGTTGAGTAGTAAATAAAAAATAAGTTTTCATCACTTTTGTAGTTGCTTATTTGAAGTCATTCCTTTGCATGATAATGTCTATAGAGTAAGTGCCAGTCTTCTGACACAAATCTAATGATACTAGTGGAGATTTCATCATGAATTAAAGGCTTTTCACTCTGGATATGGTTTTGTTCACATTTGTTAGTCAAGGAATGTGAAAATTGGAGATATTGTCTAAAATTATAAAGGTCCCTGACTACTATGAAATTGAGTCCAGAGAGAAACCTGAAATAGTGAGGGAGGTGGAAGCATTGTGATATTAAAAGCAGCATGGTTTTGGGTGGCATTTGCTTTGGCTCTGGGTCAAGTGGCACTGGCTGGCTGGAGGCTCTGTTTGGGATGGATCCACCTTTCCACTCTGCTGCACAGCTCTGTCTTGATGTAGGAACGCCAGGGCACTTGGCTTTTCTTTTTTGGCCATCATTTTGGTTAGTTTTCCCCACATCCTTGCAGAGCACTCCAAAGCAAACCAGGTTCAGCAAGGTCATGTCTTATCCAAGGTCATCCCCCGAATCATTACAGAGACAAGAAGAGTGAGTGAACTTCAGATCACAAAGCAAGGGATACTTCTCACAAGGAAAGTGATTTTAAGTGTTATAGATAGGGTGTGGGAGAGAGAAATAGTTTGGGATAGATATATATTAGGTGATTGTAGCAATAAATTTTGTCTGATATTCTCTATAATAAAACCCTAAATTTTAATGTGTTTTCTTGGATAACTAAAAAATCTGCCTTGCTTTCATTTTTTTCTTTTTATTCCTGCTGTCAAAACTTAGATCCTTTTATTTCATGTCTAGAGTATTCTAATTGTTTAGCTAATGGTTTAGTTAATAACCAGTCTCTTTTGCTTCATTCTAAAAGCAATAAATTTTCTTTTAAGTGTGTTTTTAACCCTGGCTGGTGTGGCTCAGTTGGTTGAGCATCAACCCAGGCACCAAGAGGTGTCTGATTAGACTCCCAATCAGGGCTCATGCCTGAGTTGCAGGTTTGATTCCTGGTAGAGGGAACAAGGCAACTGACCAATATTTCTCTCTCACATCTATGTTCCTCTCTCTCGTTCTCCCTCTTCTTTCCTCTCTCTGTAAAAATTAATAAAAATATTTTGTAAAAAGTGTAGTTCTTATATGTCAGTCCTCTATTTCTAAACCTTTATACCTTGGCCTCTACATCTTTGCCCCTTGAAGAAAATCAGTTTGCCTTAGCCTGGGATTTACTAGTAAGTCTCTTTGTGATATGGTCTCAGCCTAAATTTAAAATGATTCTCTTCACATACTGTACAATAATGTGGCCAAATTAATTGCTGGTTTCTCTTCAAGTCTGGCAGTTTTTCTGCTAGTTATCCCACTCCTTAGTGATTACCATTTATCATATATCATCAAAATCCTCACCATCCCTTAAGGTACTCCAAATATAAACATTTGTTAGTGTAACCTTCACTCCTAATGTAATTTCTATTGTTTATGTTTTTGCTCTTAGTAATTTTGTATTATTCTGTGGCACTGTCCACACACTGTCTCGCAAGGTAGATATTTTGTGTATTTACCTTATGTCCTTTTCTGGGCCAACACGTTTTTAAGCTAAAGACCATGTTTTAGTCCTGTTTTCCACTCTCATGTGGCCCATCACATGATTGCCATATAGCAGACTCAATAAATACGCATTGAAGAATTTTGTTATCTTGGGCGACATGGTTCTCAGAGGTGTTGCACTGTTTGAAATGGGTGATAACTGGAAACCATGCCAGCCCATCTCCAGTTCTCATAGTGAGTGCTTATAGTATTCCATACCTGTTTAGATGTCATCACTGCAGGAATTTTTTGGGTTCTTTCTAGACCTAGTTAAACACTTTATCCTCTGTTCTTTTGGGTATCTCTTTCGAACTTCTTTGAATATGTATTTGGATTGCATGTAGTTTGTGTACAAATCTAAGTCCTCTCATCCTATTGTGAGCCCTTTGGTGGGAAGAACTATGTCATGGTTCTCAGTGTGCCTATACACCTTTATTGTCTGGATCATGGGGGCTCCTAGCGTGAATGCTTATTCTGTATCTATGCATATGTGTATATTGCTCTTGACCCCTTTGTAATATTAACAGATGTAAACTTCAGATTGTTGGGCTAGTCTTTTTCTCTCATCATTTATTTCTGTATTTGCATTCCTAAATTACTTAGGCTTTCTATAACAAAGCATGTACAGCATCAAAAGGAAGTGAAGTTTCACTTCCTATCTCTTTACTTAAAATAATCTCCAGTTTCAGAAGGTAGAACATCCTTTGGATTTGTATTCTTGAAGACAAGGAAGTTTTTTAAACTTTAAAGGTTATACTTAACCTTTCAAGCCTGTATTAATCCTTGCTATGTATGGAGCATTCATGTTAGATGTTGAAGATAAAAATCGTTCTAAGTTATGGTCTCAATGTGTTTATGGAAAGGAAGACTTTTTGAAGAGAGTGATGTTAAGAGGCACAGAGTAATTATCTATGTATTATTTTGCCCCAGAACTTTTATTTATTCTGGTGCTTTTGCTTTCTCAGGTTTGTATTCTGCTTTGTAAAATCCTCATATTACCTCTTTGGTATTATGTGGTCCCTTTTTGCCAGTCTCCAGGATATTTTACTCAAACTTCTTTTAGTCGAAAGAGTTTAAGAAAGCATCAAGATAGCTCATAGCATAGATTTTTCTGCAACAGCTAATTCTTTTGACCCATTGATCTGGCCAGTGTCCACATCTTGAGGTTATTACAGCTTTCTTGGAGACAAGATTTGGGGATCCTGCCTACTAACTACCCTGGTGGTACCTCTAATATAGTCTTGAGTGATTTAAGCTAAATAGGGCTTAAAACTATGTGATATTCCCAGCTGCTGTCAACTTCCATTCCTTCCCCCCAAAATGACTCATATTTCTACCAATTAACAAATAAAGTTTTAATTTTTTGAATGGCCAATAAATAAATTATAGTTGACATTCAGAAGAATGTATACATCCTATTTGTCATTCATTTTTTAAAAATATTTTTTATTGATTTTAGAGAGAGAGGAAGGGAGAGAGATAGATAGAAACATAGATGAGAAAGAAACATAGATCAGCTGCCTCCCGCACACCCCACTGGGGATCGAGCCTGCAACCTATCGAACCAGAGACCTCTTAGTTCATGGGTCGATGCTCAACCACTGAACCACACCATCTTGATTGTCATTCAGTTTTTAGTAAAGATTAATTGAAAATTGACTATATATCATGCACTCTGCTAAAGTATTCAGGATACAGTTGCAGTCCTATTGTTACTCATAGTCTAATGTCAAAGACAGATAAATACATATACAACTTTAAAACAGTGCGATGAGTGCTGTGATCGAGGAAAGCATGAGATAACAGATAGAAAAACATGAAAAAGGAGACCTAACCTTAAGGAACTCAACCATCTCATCTGACTGAGGCAGGAAAAACTACCAGAAAAGGTGAAGACTGATTTGTTTTAAGAATGAGTAGTCCTGAGCCAATGGAAGAAGAAGGCAGAGTAGCCGTTATTCCAGGTATGGGGTGCTGTGTGGGCAAAGAGACAAAGGCATTAGTGAGTAAGATATATTCAAGGAATTACATGTGGTTGAAAGTAGTCATGGCATAGGAATCAAGCAGGGGACAGGTGAACGGTGAGGTTACAGATGTGAACAGAAGCCATATCATGAGTGGCATATAGCAAGGTCATAAGACACATCCCCAGGCAGGAGTGAACACACTCTGTAAGTGCCACCTTAAGGTATAATCAGAATCCAAACAGTTCTTGCCGTCTTTACTGCTGCCTCTCTCGTTCTATCACGAGCTCTAACATGGAACTTGTAAGTTAGGAGATCTTATGTCCTTGAGCCTCTTCAGGCTGTTCCTAACACAGCAGCCATCGTGCTTAGAACATAAGCAAATCCTGCCATTCAGTGGCTTCCCATGTACTCAGCGTACAAGCCCAAGTACTTCTAGTTCCCTTAGTGCTTATTACTCTTTAAGATATGGGGTAGTTTACTTATTTATGTTGTTTATTGTTATCTCTCTTAGTAGAATGGAAACTCCATAAGTGCCGGAATCTTTGTCTATTTTATTCTCAAGTGTGTCATCAATACCTAGGAATATGCCTATTAATAAATTTTCAGTATTTGTTGAAAGAATGAATGACTGGGCCCCCAGATATATCATGATAATTATCTCATTTGTCACTGTTTAATGAGTTTATGTTGGCCATCCCTACCTTCGTTCTCCTTTCCCCTACCTTACTCCACTCCCACTTCAAACCATTATGCTTTCAAACCACTGACGCTGAAATGAACTGGTTTTATGAATATGTATTAATCTCTTTGTCTCCCAAAGAGATTTTTGTTCTTAGTCAAACTTGGACTCAGTAAATTTATGCTTTTTTTTCTTGTGTCAGCTCCCCTTGCCTGTGATGAGTTCTGTGAGAACATGATTAGACCCATGTGTGTGAGCCAGGGGTGAAATCTTGGCCTTTCAGAGAGAGGAAAGCAGTGTTCTGACTAACTGTAACAGGATCTGAATCAAAACAGTCACTGGGTTCCTAGTGTAAAATCACATTCTCATTTTTTAAAGCCAATGTCTCCATTCCCTGGGATTGGTCATATTCTGGCTCTTGGTGCTGCTGCTTTCATGCTGTGAAAATGAACTGCTCTATTTTCTCAGGCTCCATAGGGGCATTAAGCATTTGATTTCTTCACAAATAGAACAGAGAAACAGAACCATAGAATAACATTGTGGACACATTTGACAATATTTATTTAGTGAGTAAAAGAGTTAGACCTTTTGTTACGTTGTCTGCTCTCCCAGTCAATAAATGTTATTGTGACCATTGGGCAATGTTTGAAATCAGCCTATTCTGGTTATGGGGATATTCATTACCTTCATGATAATGTGCAGCAGATTATAAACAGTTATTTTCATCTACTATGAAAGGTGAGAAATGGTCTTCTACATAGCCTCTCAAGGTTGCTTTCAGATCTTTCGTCTACATATGCTGAATGCTGTCTAGGTGAACAGCATACTGCTAAGCAGTTGAGCAGAGACAGCACAATGCCTGCTTTTAAGGTGCTTTTCTTGCTTATGTTAATACCAACCAATATCCCTATTGCTACTATTACCACTTATTGAGCTCCTGCTATGTAGCAACCACTGCAAGATGCTTTGCTTCTGTTATTTCATTGAATGGTTCCAATACTCGTCAAGGTAGATGTGTATCTCTGTTGTTGATTACAAAATTGGATGCAGAGAAGATAAGTAACAATAAACACATAATAAGTAACCAGTCATACATCAAGCTAGAAGAGGTGTAATGTGGCCACTTGGTGTTTAATCGTGAGGGTGAATAATAGGACAATGAAGTCACTTCACTCAAAGAGCTTACCTTTTAGTAGAAATTTTTATCGAGCAAAGCGAGTTGGTTTCTTTGACTAATCTTAATTCCCACCGGGGGCTATGACTTGATAGCAATATGAGTATTTTCTTCATGTGGTTTTGTTACCTCTTCCCACAGAAAGGAGCTGGATATCACCTGGATCTCTTTTGGGTGGCCATCCTCATGGTGGTGTGTTCCTTCATGGCTCTTCCATGGTACGTGGCTGCGACTGTCATCTCCATTGCTCACATCGACAGTCTGAAGATGGAGACGGAGACCTCTGCCCCTGGAGAACAGCCCAAGTTTCTTGGAGTGAGGTATGTGAAGTCAGAAGACAGTGACTCTACAGAACACCGTGTGCACACATCCACATGTCAATCATAAGGAAATGGGAAAATATGGAGGAGAAAGGGCTAGTGATGATTAATTTATTCCCATACTTCCTTTTCTAGAAAGGACTAAATTTTTCATCAGAGAGTCCTCAATAATTTTTTTGAGTTCGCTTCTTATGATAACTAAATTTTCTTTGATTTATGAAAGGCTAAGTGATACAATGTAAAAATGCAAACAGGTCATTCATTTCTTCAACATGCAGGTCCTTCTGATGCTGTGGTACTGACTCTAGCATATCACATATAAAGACCAAACCCTTTCATCTTTTAGCCCTTTTGAGACTCCCTAAAACTCTCGAGTCGGCTTATGATTTTTAAGATTCTATGAAGGGAAAAGAATTCTTATTTTCCAGTTCATTTTTGATCCCCATAAGCCTGAGAAACTTTGACCTTTGGCTGTTAAACTTGAGTAGCCATGAAGGACTTTACAGGACCTTTATAGGCTGTTGTCTACTTTTTACAGCAAACCCTGCCCCTCAGTGCTGGGGTGAATAGCTCACATGACAAAGCCTTCGTTTCCCACGCCACAACAGTGGGTGATTCTTTCTTGGGGGCCGGGGGAGGGGGTGTTGTATGGGAATCATATTTGTTAAAAAGTACTTTTGTTGTTGTAGATTTGGAAATTAGACTGATGAGATTTTATTGCACTTATGAAATTTCCCTGAGCTGTTTATTAATTAGAATGTGGGACAATGTAATATCTGTCTCCTGTGAAAGAAGGTGTAATTACACAACAGTTCAAGTTGTTTAAAAAATAAGGGCTTCAAAGAGGCCCATAATTGTTGGGCCAAGAGCAAGTGATTTTTTTTTTCTTTCTTGATTTTAAAAGGAGCATAGGATTTAGCAGAATCAGTTTCTTCTTGATGAATTAAAATCACATATTGCAATAGTTTTAAGAGAATTTTATATTTATGTTGAGCTTATATGCTGTCCTTGAGGTATTAATTACATATGATATCAACACCTTTGCTATGTTAGCCAAACATTGATTCGGTCAATGTATAGTCTTTTTTGAAGGTGGAAAAACAAGAGGTAGATTGGTAATCTTTTGATTTGGTTTCAGGGAACAAAGAGTCACTGGAACACTTGTGTTTATTCTGACTGGTCTGTCAGTCTTTATGGCTCCCATCTTGAAGGTAAATATGTGAAATATTTCGTCCTTTTCCAATACTGGCAGATAACTGATATGTGAAGAGTAGAATTTCTTGTGAAACATCTGCAGGACTCTCATTAGTTCTATAACACACTGAAGCCGTGGTCAGATAGAATGAGGACTTTAAAAAACTTTCATCTTGATTTTCTTCTCACTCCTATACTCTATCATTATTGTTATTATTATTATTGTTGCAATTAGTTGGTTTAAACTATATTAAATTACCAATATTCCAACCTTTGACCTATGAAAATGGCAACTGCATATGATTCAACCTGATTTTCCCCCACCCCACATATTTTATCCCCTTAGTTTTCTTGCATCCTTTCTTCCCATCACTTTCCATTTACTTTCTCTAATTCCCGCCCCCTTTCCTCCCCATAATAGACTCCTGGATAACATGAGTGACTCAGTATAATCATTTTGCAATTTTTCCCCTATTCTTAATCATTACTGACTATTTCTATTTCCTTTGAATAAGAAGGCCTAATATTCACAAAGGGCGAATACAGTAAAATTATTAATTTATAATTAGAAAACTTAGAATTGAACTTTTTTTCAAATTATTAGAGAAATTTTATTTAGAAAGTTACAGAGGTAGTAGAAGTGAGACAGCGGGGCTGTGCAGGCTCAGGGAACAAGTTATAGAAGCAAAAGAAGGGGCCTTGGAGCTTAGAGGAAGGAAAGGCAAAGGTAACGTGCCTCGGGGGGAAGAAACAGTGGTCAGGAAAGGCTTGGACTTGCTCCCGAGAGAGAGCACATGCCTAGAATTGAATTTTTGAAGAAGGGAAATGATATGGTAGGTTATTTAGAAAGTTATGAGTCAATATAAAGGTTTGATTGATAGGGTGAATGTCTGCCTAAATAGATAAATATAAACTACATGTGAAAGCCTACTTAGAAACAGAAATAGGATTAAAACAGGTTCAGATTAGTACATACTTGTCATGAAACTTCCCGTTTTCTTTTGTGACACAAGCATTTTATTTCCTTGTGTATCATATAAACAGTACTAGCCAGTTATTGATAATTTGTATCTTATGCTTTGAACCACAATGCAAAGCACCACAGTCACCTATAAACCAATAGCCATAAACAACTGTTAGCAATATCCTTCCAAAGTTTTTTCTGACAATTTTTTTATTTTTAAACAATTCTAATTTACAAGGTTTTTAAAATGCGTATTTAATTGCACAAGTAATGAAATAGTACACTCTTGTAAAGAATTCAAACAATACAGGACAGATGGTGAAAGGCAAAAACCATCCATTTCTCTCAGGTTAGAACATTATATGTCAATCGCCAATCAGATGAATTTGAGAACAATGAAATTATAAATTCTTAACATATAGATAAGATTGACTTTGCCTTTAGGATACTTAGATTAATGCATAAATTATGCACAAAATACCTGGTGAACAGTTAAAAGATTTAAATATTCATCTTTCATCCTTGGTTTCCACAATGTCAATTAACTGGTTTAATTCCTTTTTTGACTGCAATCAGGAGGGAATATGTATCTCATGCAACACATGGAGTAGTAAAATTAAAAATAACTTTACAGAAGCCATTTCTGATTATAGAGAGAGGACCTTAAAAGAGTATAGATCTTATGTTCTACAGCAGCAATTTTCAACCTTTTTCATCTCCTGGGACACATAAACTAATTACTAAAATTCTGCCACACACCAAAAAATATAACTTTTGCTGATTTTACAAAAAAACAGATAAAATTTTGATTCACTATCAGTGAATGGCTATTGTGTTGGCTGTTGTCATTTTCTATTTGACACTGTAAAGGAAAATAAGTCAGTTCCCCTGACTAAGTAATCAGGTATTGCATGTTTTAAAATTCCTTGCAGTGCAGCCCCAGCAAGGTGGCTCAGTTGGTTGAGCATCTTCCCCCAAAACCAAAAGGGTTTCAGGTTCAGTTACTGGTTAGGGTGAGTGGTGGTGGTGGGGCAGCTGCTTGATGTTTCTCTGTCACACTGATATTTCTCTCTCTCTCAAATCAATTTTTAAAAAATTCTTCCAGCACAGATCGAAAATCCCCGTTCTACATGGACAGGGGGAAATCTATTGTTGCTCTTGCCAGTGCACAGCAAGTGGTGGGGTAGGGCTCCCCAGCATTAAATCCACTGCCAAAGTGCTTTCCGTTCCTGTGCTGTCCCAGAGACAGCAGCACGTCAGCTGATGGGAAAATCTAGTGACAACTTTTTACCACATGGACACAGACCTCATCTGCAGACATCAGTTATTAGAGAGGTCATTGCTGCAGTTCTGACCCCATGTGTGGGAAGCTGTACTGGGAATGAATCTGCTCCTGGGCTCCCTGGAGGTGGGCTTGCTTGGCACACTGCAAAGTTTCTTTTATGGGGTCTTTTATACTTGGCCATTATTAGACAAGGAGTAATATACAAAGATCTTTCCATCAGTTCATATTTATTCATCTCCGCCACACACACACCCATTGTTTCTTTTATTTTTATACTAGAGGCCCAGTGCACGAATTCGTGCACCAGTGGGGCCCCTTGACCTGGCCTGCGGGATCAGGCCGAAACCAGCTCTCTGACATCCCCCACGGGGTCCCAGATTGCGAGAGGATGCAGGCCAGGCTGAGGGACCCCACCAGTGCACGGTCGGGGCCAGGGAGGGATGCGGGAGGTTGGCCAGCTGGGGAGGGACTGTGGGAGGGCTCCAGGATGTGTCCGGCCTGTCTCACTCAGACCCAATCGGCTGGACCCCAGCAGCAAGTTAACCTACCGGTCGGAGTGTCTGCCCCCTGGTGTTCAGTGCACGTCATAGCGACTGGTTGACTGTCTGCCCCCTGGTGGCCAGTGCACATCATAGCAACTGATCAACCAGTCTACTGTCTGCCCCCTGGTGGTCAGTGCACATCATAGCGAGTGGTTGAGTGGCCTTAGCATATCATTAGTATATTATGCTTTGATTGGTTGAATGGATGACGAGACACTTAGCATATTAGGCTTTCATTATATAGGATTATTTATTTTCATTAGCACAAAGTCAGATGTGTTTAAAGTTCTTTAGTTGTTACAGCAAATTGGCCTTCATCTTGGAGACTCTGTCAGCTGAGGAATCATGTGTGACTCCAAAAAGACACAAAGAATAGATACTATATAAGTTGCTATTTTTCGGATGAGATGCAAAACTCACATTTTCAACACTTCCTGTTTTCTCACCATGCACCCAAATATGGCTGAAAAAGAATTAAAGCTGAAAACATTTTTGTTCTTTCTTTTCCAGTGGTTCTTTTTGCCTCGGATATGCAAAGAACCTTAGTATCTACAGGAACAAATTAGAATGCAGAGAAAGGAAAAGGAGAGATGTAAGGGATCAAAGGGATCAGCGAGCATGAGCTCACTTTTCCTTTGACCTCCCTTAAGTGATCCAAGCTTTGCTCACCCTCATTAAGCTGCTAGAGTCCATAACTGTGGCTCTTTCCACCTCCTACTTTAGGTCAATGCAAAGAGTCATTGTAGGGATCAGTGAAAAAGGCAGTTCAGCAAACAGTTTTATTAGGCAAGACTTTGCCCAAAATGTGGGACATGAAATTGTTTTGTTAATATAGTTTCCAACATATTGTGGGAAACCTAGGTTTAAAAACAAGAGTAAAATAGTATAGCAATGACTACTGTGATTGTTTCTTTAAGTAATTACAACTATTCTTTACTTTAACAATCATCGCTGATAAAGTCAGCTAATTTTATTTATTTATATTTATGTATTTATTTTTATAAATGAGTTTGTTTTCATTGATTTTATAGAGAGAGGAAGGGAAAGGGAGAGAGAAAAAAATCAATCGACTGCCTACTGCATGCCCTCTATTGGGGATCCAGCCGACAACCTGGGCATGTGCCCTGACCAGGAATAAAACCAGGACCTTTTGGTGCATGGGAAGATGCTGAACCAACTGAGCCACACCAGCCAGGGCAAAGCAGCTAATTTTAGACCACATGTCCTTTTTATCATTAAAGTTTGATGTCATATGCATTCACCACAGAACTGTTGTAGCTCATTTGAAAAGTCAATGCAGGAAGAAGGAGATGTTAAGGGTAGAGTTAAACTAAAACCTAAGTTACCCGTGAATCAGAGTTACAATTAAAAGTCAAGATTAACAATTAACCTCAGAATTTACACAGAAAAGCATGATGGGGGTTACCTTGGAGGAGGGAAACTTCCCTCCCACCACCCTCACCGTGTGACTGTGTGTGTTTTAAAGAAACAGGTGACACCTTTAGAGAATGGTTTTGCTTAAGAGTTTGCCTTAAAAGGCAGATCAAATGAATGGGATTGAGAGAAATGTGTGACTTTTACTTTTTAAAATGAAATGGCTCAACATGTCATCCCTCACAAGTTTCATGGCCTCAGATGATCCTAGTCATTTTCTCCCATGCATTAAGCTGTATAGGAAGTTATTTTCTGCCCCTGCTTAGGCAGGCTTACTTTGAACATGAAGTTTATGACCTCTGTTTTGATCTCTTTGCCAAAATCTGTCTTTTCTACATGGAAGAATATAAGGAATCATAGTGTAGTAGCTTTATTAAGTTCACAAGGATACCCCTTGACCTTAGCCAGCTACGTCTTACATGCCCAGATCTCACTACTGATTCAATGCAGAACTGTTGGGAAGCAGGCATAACTGGCTTCCCAGGCTGGTTAAACCTTTCAGATGTGTGTTTCTGTTTGGGAGACTAAAGAGCAGCAAAAGATGAAAGGTAGCTTACTTTTCTCATTCCTCTGGCAAGCCTAAAGAAATAAAGATCGTGTAAAGTTCACTGCTACCTCTGTTGCCTTTGCTTGAAGTAGTTTATCAACAGGAGGAGTGGTGGCCAAAATTTATCTTTCAGATTGGTTTAGTGTTCTAAAATGTGAAGGGTAGCAAAGAATTAGTACTTGGCAAACATTGGTTGAACTCCTACAATATGCCACACACCCTGCTCATTAACAGGGAAATACAGATAAACAATAGTGATGATGATGATGATGATAGTGATTGTAATAGTAGCTTCCATTTATTGAGCTTGGTATTGGACTAAGGGCTCAGTACAGATTTTTAACATTTAGTTCTCCAATAACACTTACAAAACTATCTTAATAATTGCACTCATTTTTCAGATAAGAAAAATGATGAATAACCAGTCAGGTCACAACATTCTTAAATGGCAGAGCCAAGATTCGATCTTAGGCAGTCTGGCTCCAAAGGTTGATTTCATAACCATCAGAGTTTACCTCCTTTTAAAATAAAACAGTACTTACTGTCAAATAATTCATTCAGTTTCATTTCCCATGAGGTGATCTTTTCCAGCCTCTTTGATCCATTTTCCAATTCTCTCATATGGAGAGAAATGTGGCATTTTCACAAACTGATCGTACCTCACTCCACAGTTTCTTCAATGACGAGGGAGCAGTTTACAAGTCAGCAACTTTCATATTAACCCAGATTTGTAAGACTTAAGGGCATTGGGATGTTATTTTAATAACATGTTCCTAAAGGCAGCTGTTATAGTTGAAAGGGCAATACTGTAGAGCTTAAATAAAACCCAGGCTTCAAGTCTGACCTTTGCAGCAATCCTTCTGGTCTATACTCCAGTCCGTGTCCTCCCCCCCTTCCCTCCCCCACCCGGGAGGGACCAAAGAGAGTTGTGCTTTGCAGCTGCAGGCTTTTGACTTGGCAGTGCAGGTCCTGATAATGACATCAATGCCACATTTATCAGTTATTGAAGATTATTAGGCAGACCTATGCTGTCTGATTTCTGTGCCCATGCTCTTAAATAGGACTTTGTTCAGAGTTTTATACCCCACCCCCTCACCCTCTACCACACACCACACACTCCCCCCCCCCCCCCCGCCACACACACACACACACACACACACACACACACACACACACACATTATTTTGCTGGGAGGCCTCACTCCTGTACTGAAGTCTGTGCTGTGGATAACTACAATCTATCTTTCTTATTAGACTTACCCTTTTTGCATTTTTTCCTTATGGAAATAATCTAACACTATCAGAAAAATAAAAGGGAAGGAGAAGTGAAAGAAAGTGGAATGACAGTCACCAGAATTTGGTCATTTCAATGACCTAGTCTGAATCTGACCTAGTCTCAGTATGTTCGTCTTCATTGACTTCATCTCAGTTTCATTATTCTGTCTGGTTGTAGGATCAAGCACGTAATTTTTTCATTTTTATGTTTATTAAAGGCATTATAATATTTTTTATAATTATACTTTTTGGCTTTCTGGGTATGATTGATTAAATAATTTTCTTTGCATAATTTTATCATTTGGCAATTCTTATTATGCCTATAAACCTGGTATACCTTGTGTTTTAATTTCTCCTGCCTTGCTTTGTAAAAATAGGTCTATCTCCTCTAACTAGTTATATTATTTTAACTTAAAAGAGGATCCCATCTTTTAAAAACACGTTCTTCTTTCCATCCTCGGGCAAAATTTTTGTTGTGATGAATGATTCCATTGTAATGAATTTTTAAAGATTGACCTCTGATGTGACTCATTAACCAAATCCAATAAGAAATATCCTCTTACTCAGTAATTCTATTAAAATTTATCAAGATTTCCACACTGGGAGGTTTTTATTGAGACACTGCATTACTGTACAGAAAATGGTGAATTTCACAAGGCATCTGTATCACAATGAAGTTGGCCGAAAATCTAATTAATAGTCTCTCTTGTATGTACTGTTTCCTTTTCACCATTGGATCATTTTTTAAAACATCTTCATATCTGAAGCTGTTTTCCTACCCATACCCCATGCCGTTCTGAGTTATTGGTGAATTCTGATTTTTTTGGTGGTAGATTCAGTAACATTTGTCATCATAAGTTCAGAAAGAATAGGCCTGGGCACAAGCACAGCTTGCCTCCACTTTGGCATTAGAACCACATTAGAGAAAATATGAGCGAAGCCAAGGTGAGGGGTGGACACAGGGCCATGATCACCTTTGTGATTACTTTCCTTCAAGCCAGGAGAGCACTTTATACAGATTAAAAAGTAACTCCTGCAGGGCTTCTAACCAGTTTCCCATGAACTGTATGTCTCTTTCCCCCCTCCCACCTTTCTTTTCTCCCCAAGAAATTAGAAATAAAATGACAAGAAGGAAATCATCCTGTATTAAGGAACAATGGCGGTGCCCCTGCCTGTGGAACGTATTTTAAAAATTAAGAAAGGAGTCAAAGCGATAAAATGGTGCCGTTGTTAGTTTCATTTCTTACTTTGTTGTTGTTGTTGTCAATTCATACAGAGTAATGGCAAGGAATGGAACATTCGCATTCTAAAAGGAATAAAGGCACGTGTCAGAACTCCAGTGGCTGGAGCGTGATGTGCTCACCTCTTTGTGGGGACTAGTGGGCATTACAGCACACAGGGCTCCCCCACCACTCACACCATCCCTCCCACCTCCTTCAACGTTCAATGTCATTTACTTTCCTTTGAGCTGAAGGTCAAATTACCTATGTTAAAATTCTTAGTCTTTTTTAGAAGCACGTGATGTTTTATGGACATAAGTGTATTTATTCCATATAAACTTAACCATTCCTCTAACAAACCAATAACAATTGGAGATCCCTGTGATATTTTGAAATTTGCTATTTCCCCAATAGTGACCAAAGGCTTTCATACTGATACTGAGGTACTCACAAAGAAAGGCTGATAGAAATTGTGCATCACTTAGCACGTGCAATAGTTCTTTAAAAATGACTCTAAAGTCATTCTGTTGTCTTGCTACAATAGCCTACTTTATGTAGATGAGGTAAGATTGGGCTTAATTGATTGTGGTTTTAGCTTTGAAAACTCCTGAAGTTACTTGAGCTCCTTTTCAAAATAGAACCTTGGGAACCTTGGTTGGTGCAGATAGAAGACTTCCCAGAAGCTCATCCTTGACACGCTTCATCCTTGGAGTCCTAGGGAATAGGACTGGGAATAGATAAAACTTTCAAACAGCACAGTGGAACGTCCCAGTCCCATTGTCAAACTGCTTTGTATAATGTAAAAAGACTCCTGCTAATTAAAGCATGAAACGTATTAATTTAGTTCTGAAAGCTGTGTATTAATCCCTGTGTGGAATTAATTGCTTGCAGATGCTTGATGCTCCTTTCAAGCGGTGTTCTCATTAGTGAGTTCCCAGTATTCCTGAGGAGAAGAAAGGGGACAGTCGTTTGATGCTTTAGTTGAAAGAAGCATTTAAACACCAAGTAGATAGATCATTTGGTAAAAATTATTAAGGAAAAAAATCAATAGACTGTTGGGCAAAGAACTTGGCCTCAGGAGTGAGGTGACCGACCCTCTGCCCCTCTTTCTACCTCACAGCTCATGCAAACATCTGGCTTACATAGTCATTCCTTTTAAGGCGAAAAGCAAACAAACTTTTTCCCCATTAAAAAACCTACTTATTAAGGTCATGCATGCTCATTGTAAACAAATACAAACAGGCATCAAATGAAAATTCAATGTCTCCTTCACCTCCATCTATTTCTAGTACAGAGGGTTGAAGTTTGTCAATGATTACCAAAGCACACTAATTAGAGATCATTATATTATTACGTTCTATCTTTTAGTTTCAGATTTAGCTTTTATTTAAACTACCCCTCTCCATTACTGTATTTGCTATTATTATTATTATTTTTAACTGGTCTCCAATTTTTTTCTTTCCTAGTTTATTCCCATGCCTGTACTCTATGGCGTGTTCCTGTATATGGGGGTAGCATCCCTTAATGGTGTCCAGGTAAGTTTTCCATAGCCACCTAAGTACAGTCAAGTTTTCCTAGTAGTAAGGCTAGTCCAGTAATCGATCTCTGAAAAGGAAAGTGCTAATTATTTGCTAAGTTTTTAAAGTGCATTTATTTTCTACTTTCTCTACCATTATCTACTTTTCATTTTCTGATTTAATTAACAAAGTTAGCTTGTGTTAACAAATGTTATCATACATACCCATTCTTAAAACAGGCTGTTAAAGGTCATGTGATCAGGAAAGTAAGAGAGCTATGATCTACCTTCCTTTCTTCTTTCTTTCCTCTCTCTCTCTCTCTCTCTCTCTTCCTTCCTCTTCTTTTTTTCTTTTCATCTCAAAAAGGAAATCAACCCTTTCAGTGTACTCTTCAAGATACTATTTGCCATTTGCCTTTACCTATACTGAGAACGGGTTCTTCTTATGTGATGTACTTTTTACATGACTGGATTCAGTGATCAAAGTTTTGAACCAATAAAAAAATAAAGTCAGTGTGGTTTATGTATTACTTTTGTTGAAATCTTCAGCTATTCACAACTTTGGTAAACTGTCCCCCTTTAAAAAAAGTCATTAGAGAAAACTTTGTCTTTCCATTGAGGTTTAATTTAATTGGCACTGGGAAACTGGAAGTCCTTCTGCTGATTTCTGGCATCTTGTTAGCTGAAGCCTTATTTAGCACTTAGTAACATTTTAATGGGAAAAGACAGCATGTTCTGCGAACACCCTAACAATTTATTTAAACCCGTTCATAATTGTCCTTGCTTTCATTTCATTTATTGAGTTTAGATTAATTTAGTTTTAGAGTCAGCTAGAGCTGGACAAGTGGCCAGACTCCCCAGAAGAGAAAAGGCTACTTTATTTTTCCTTATTTAGGCCCATTAAGTAGAGTTCTTCGCCATTTGGTTATTTGTTACAAAACACAAGGCGGTTTTCAGAGATTGGACTAGATGACGATGCATGCGTGTTTATTTGTGCCTATGAAACTTTGGGGCAGATAAATGTATCAAAATATTATATTTGTCCCTGGCATTGTATATATTGTTTACTCTCCTAAGTGGAAAGATGTGAAAATAATGTGACCTTCAAACTAATAGTGCTTATTTTTGTTTAGCTTTGAAAGGTCAGTCTAGATAAGAAGTTTGATTGTATGCATTCTAAGTGCTTGATTGATGGTTAGAGCTCCGTACATGTTTATTAAATAGAGGAAAGACATCTATATCACAGTGACGGGGAAACCCTTTGTGAAGGGAAAGATAGTCGCGTTCTAAAACTCGGCTGTTGTCCGTATTGCCTTTTCTCTCTTTTCCTTACTTTCCTCTTGATTCTTCCTCTTTTAGAACTTTTGGCAAGATTTGATTTTAGCAGGAAATTTTGTAACCCGATCTTTATAAGCAGCAAGGCCCTCAGAGACTGTTGCCTGTGATAGTCTAGTTTTCTTTTACACTTCTCCCTTCCCTCCAGAGAGAAAGCTGGGATATTATTTCAGAGTTCTTGTTGCATAATAACTCACTTTAGCAGTTATGTACTGAGCATCTTTCATCGGAAAGATCGTATGATGGGTATGGAGATATCATCCTTGTAATCATCATCAGTGTAAATTCAACAGCTATTCTGTGAAGCACAGCACCTGGCACCCAGGTGCTCGGCAGTGGTTTCAATACCTGCTTATACACGACGGTGTGACAGCCTCTCCAGGATTCTGCTATCTGGTTGTGGACACTCTGAAACTCACTGTAATTAATATTCACATGGCTTTTCTCTTTTAAAAATGGTAGTGCATTGCTGAATGTGTTACTTATGCCATAGATAATGTGGAGTTAATGAAAATGCCAGTGCATCCCCACTTTCAAGTTGGATACTTCCTTTATGTCTGTGAAACATCCCTGAAATGTACATGACACATAGCTGCATCTCCTCCTCTTTCAGATAAGACAACAAAGGTAGTATAAGATGCATTAGTGTAAGATACGTTAGTTATGTGTCTTGCTTCTGCATATCATTATTAAAGTAGTCACAAGATCCTCTGTCCCAAGACTCAGATAGTATGGATAGAAAGAGACGAACGTCTAGAATTTATAGTGTGCTTTGGAACTTTATTCTTGGAGGCCACTTTATCTCATATGTCTGCATAACGTTCCTGCAAAGTAATGAAAATCGCAAGACTCCTACAATGTCTAATGGTGCTGGTTAGGCTAAATTTCTGCACTCCTTGACCACTGTCCTCTGGAAGAGATACTGCTTGCCCAAATTACAGGGTGTGAGTCACTAGTGGAGAGTTGGGCATAATGGAAATGACCTCGTGCATCCGCTCTTGAAGTAATGCAGCTGTTCTCTCCTCCCCTTCTGCTCCCCAGTTCATGGATCGCCTGAAGCTGCTCCTGATGCCTCTGAAGCATCAGCCTGACTTTATCTACCTGCGCCATGTCCCGCTGCGCAGAGTCCACCTGTTCACCTTCCTGCAGGTGTTGTGTCTAGCCCTGCTCTGGATCCTCAAGTCAACCGTGGCTGCTATCATTTTTCCAGTCATGGTAGGGATTTCTTTCAAATGAACCTATCCATGAGGTCATACCAATATCATGTGGTTATGGTGATATGGGAGACACAGGTATCTTTTATGTGTGGTTCCAGTTTTTTCCAGCTTTGACTAAATCCTTTAGATTGGCTCAGTTGTAATGTAAGGTTCCTCTGCCTGTGACTGTCTACACTGGGCCTCAGAGTCAGACTAAGCTGAGTTCAGATTCCGGCCCTGGTTCGTGCTGGTTGGTGAAACTCCCTGAGCTGCCATTGACTTATCCATAAGATGAGGAATGTTATTATTCTGAGCATCAGTAATGAATATCAAATATATAGCACAACGCCCGGCACATAGTAGACACCAGTACACATTGGTTATTTTTAAAATACAATAGAATTTTGTACAATAGAGTCAATGTAACAAAGTTATGGTGGATTTCAGTCCAAATAATAGCGGACAAATTGGGAAACTTATGAGAGGTTATCCAGTCAATTAGAAGAAAAGGAATGAGAAGTTTCGCTTTTGAAGGTCTTGCTAGTTTCATCATGCTAAATTAAAGTCTGGGCTCTCTATCCTTGCTGTGATATGGTGAGATGTACTGGGTGAAAAGGTGAAAGGATTAGGAAGTAGACTAGTAGTTACAAGACAGACACAGGGACGTAAATGACAGCATATGAAATATAGTCATTAATATTGTAATAACTGTGAATAGTGCCAGGTGGGTACTGGAAATATCAGGGGGATCACTTGGAAAGTATATGATTATCTAACCACTATGCTGTACACCTGAAACTAATCTACACTAATAAAAGAGAAACATGGTAATTAGCGTACGACCGCTACCCTTTTCATTGGCTAATCAGTGAGTATATGCAAATTAACTGACAACCAAGATGGCGGCCGGCAGCCATGCACTGAAGTGAACAGGGAGGCTTGCTTGCTCCAGTGACTGGCGGACTCCAACGTTCCCCACCTGCCGCTGCCGGCCTCTGACCTGGCAGTTTGAAACATTGTAACAAATATAGAAGCTAAACAAAACCCCAGAAACCAGCTTTTAGCCGCCGGGATCTCAGAGCTGGAGTTATACATTGTTTCGATTATAGAAGGCAAACAAACCAGCTTTCAGCAGCGGAAGCCTCAGAGCTAGAGCCAGAGCTAAAGCTGGCCCAGAATAAAAAAAAAAAAAAGAAAAAAAGGAGCGGTTGGTAGCTTCAGTCAATCGCCAGCCTGAAAGCAGCCCTCAGCCCCTCACCCAGACTGGCCAGGCACCCCAGTGGGGACCCCCCACCCTGAAGGGTGTGTGACCAGCTGCAAACAGCCATCATCCCCTCATCCAGGCTGGCCAGGCACCCCAGTGGGGACCCCCACCCTGATCCAGGACACCCTTCAGGGCAAACCAGCCGGCCCCCAGGCCTCTATCCTATATAGTAAAAGGGTAATATGCCTCCCAGCACCGGGATCAGCAGAGCCACGAGGCCTCCTGGCACCGGATCAGCGTGACAGGGGGCAGCGCCCAAACCCCCTGATCGCCCTGCGACTCTGTGTGTGACAGGGTGCAGTGCCCCAACCCCCTGATCGGCCCTGCTCTGTGTGGACAGGGTAGAGCCATAACCTCCCCATTGGCCCTGCCCTGAGTGTGACAGTGGCGGCGCCCCAACCCCCTGATCGGCCCTGCTCTGTGGGTGATAGAGGGCAGCGTCCCAACCCCCCCACCCGCCACGGGCCCTGCTCTGTGTGTGATGGGGTAGAGCCATAACCTCCCCATTGGCCCTGCCCTGAGTGTGACAATGGCGGCGCCCCAACCCCTTGATCGGCCCTGCTCTGTGTGTGACAGGGGCCGGTGCCCTAACTCCCCTATCGGCCCTACTCTGTGAGTGACAGGGGGGGAGCTCCTCAACCCCCTGATCGGCCCTGCTCTGTGCATGACAGGGGGGGAGCTCCCCAACCCCCTGATGAGCCCTGCTCTGTGCATGACAGGGGGGCAGCGCCCAACCCCCTGATTAGCCCTGCTCTGTGCGTGACAGGGTACGGAGCCCCAACCCCCCTGATGGGCCCTGCTCTGTGCGTGACAGGGGGCAGCGCCCCAACCCCCTGATTGGCCCTGCTCTGTGTGTGACAGGGGGTGGCGCCGCAACCTCCCCATCGACCCTGCCTTGAGTGTGACAGGGGGCAGTGCCCCAACCCCCCAATCAGCCCTACCCTGAGCATGACTGAGGGTGGCATTGCAACCTCCCAACCCGCCCTGCTCTGTGCATGACAGGGGGCAGCGCCCCAGCTCCCTAATCAGCCCTGCTCTGAGCCCGACCAGGGGCTGCACCTAGGGATTGGGCCTGCCCTCTGCCACCCAGGAGCAGGCCTAAGCCAGCAGGTCATTATCTCCTGAGGGGTCCCAGACTGCGAGAGGGCACAGGCCGGGCTGAGGGACCCCCCCCTTCCCCCCCGAGTGCACAAATTTTTGTGCATCGAGCCTCTAGTACAAAATAATATTGAATGTGAAAGATGGAAAAAGAAAATGCTAGCTCTGTATTTGGTTTCCTTATTGAATTTTATACTTTACCATAGATTTCCATTTCTTGCAAGAAAATACATATACATACACTTGAAACAAGTCACAAAGCCAGCCTCAAGTCTGCTCTGTCACCGCTAGGGCTTTGGAAACAATTTTCATACATAAACCATATTATATTTTTTATAAAAATTCTCTTAGTCAGGATTATTATTTTGTTTTATGGTTATTTATTATTTATAATTGTGTGGGGTTTTTTTTTCTCCAGGGATGCAGGGATAATGATATAAAATACTAGTGATATTAGTAGTCATATTTTTTTCTTGATAATCCCTTATATCTCTTTTTATCTTTTTGTTTTTATGTTATTCTGTTTTATTTTTTAATTATTTAAATTATAATCTACATTCAATATTATTATGTATTAGTTTCAGGTTCACAGCATTATGGTTAGACAATCACATACTTTACAAAGTGTTCCCCCTGATATTCCAGTACCCACCTGGCACCATACATAGTTATTACAATATTATTGACTATATTCCCTATGCTGTACTTTACATCCCCATGACTGTTTTGTAACTACCAATCTGTACGTCTCAGTTCCTTCACCCAGTTCCCCAGCTCCCTCTTAAACTCTGTTAACTTACTGAAAAACACACTGAGTGAGGGAAAAACTCCCATTTGCCTGTTGGTATAATATAATGTACCTATCAATTAGTTTTGCTAAAGCCAAGAAAAAAACAAATTTAGACAGGTTAAATTTGAAATATATCTAGTAAATCACTTATTGCTTGTGCTAAATAATAAAACAAAGTTTTACCTTTATAAAGTATTTTCATCTTTTGAGAGCTTTTATTTGATCCCCAAAACAATCACATAATTTCAGTAGAGCAGATTTATTAACATGTCTAGGAAATGAAGAAACTGAAACCCAGAGAGCATATAGATAAAGACAACTGTTTATTTGAAGCAGAGTCATGACTTATATCCTAGCACGTACACATTTCACCGTTGAGCAAGGACATCTTTAATGTCCCTTCAGAAGTTCATCTTTAAGAGCTATTTATGGAATCAAAGATACGGAGTTGAAGAATACTGATCTTAGAGGCAGGCAGCTGGGCCCCTCCGTGCTCTTCCTTGTTCTGGCTCAGTGATCTTGGATGCTGTACGTATGTCTATAAGCTTTAGTTTCCTCAGCTGTAAGATAGAGATCATAATATCTACTCCTCAGGTTTGTTGTGAGAATAAGAAAATACTGCCTAAGAGTTTTAGCACAGCATCTGAAACATGGTAAGTATGCAGTTAGTGATAGTTTTTTTTAAGTTGCTCAGTAGATTAAATGGTCTGTGCATATCCAACTGCTACCTCATTATTAATACTTTAAAGATGTCTTAGTGTACTGTATGTTGCACAGATTTTCAACAACTTGTATACTGTTTTAATTTTGAGTAATTAGAAATCATATGCAGGCCATTTTTTTCTTTAACATTTTAGTTATTTTATTGAAAAGCTAAAACATGGAAGAAAATAATTTAAAAACTAATCATTTCACATTGAGATTCTAAGTGAAATTGATTACACATTTCATTGAGCAAAACAAAGTGAGTGTCAATTAACACTTTTATAAGCCAACTTTCTCCATGAAGAAAATGTTTATGGTCCACTTAATATAAGTTCATACAAGCAAGATGAGTTCCAGCATCCTCTAGCCTTATACAAAGTAGGTTTCAACTGCCTTTGGTAGGGAAGTATTTATACCATTATGACTTCATCTGACATGGTTCCTTTCATATTTTTTATATTTATTCTTTCAGATCTTGGCACTGGTAGCTGTCAGAAAAGGCATGGACTACCTCTTCTCCCAGCACGACCTCAGCTTCCTCGATGATGTCATTCCAGAAAAGGAAAAGAAGAAGAAGGAAGATGAGAAGAGAAAGAAAAAGAAGAAAGGAAGTCTGGACAGTGACATTGATGATGTAAGGAATTTCCCAGAATTCCAAAGTAACGCTAGTTAAAGAAATGTATGTGAAAAATCAATTTTTTTATCCCTTATGTGAGATGTATGTCTGAGTTTCGAAAATGTTTACTTGTCCATGTTACATGTCAGTCTTCACCTTCCTTTACCCTTTATTTTCTCTTTAGTTTTTTATATTTTCTGAAGCCTTTCTTTAACCATTAATACACTAAAAATGATAAAGTGACTTCTGAAAACCAAACCAAAAAAAGTCCACTACTTCTAAAGAACTCCAATCTCATAAATAAATAAAAAAGTTCACTTAGTGCTGCTATAAAATGTATTTGATTTGCTGTTGACAATCCAGGATTTAAATTTGAGATGACTCCGGTTTATGTAATAATGTTAAGCCTAATGTAGACAAATGCTGGTGCCCTCACCTCCCATTATCTATGTTGGAGTAGGCTCTCAACCAAAGTCCTCTGCTATTGTTTTTATCTTTGCATTGGGCTTTGACATGATTTTGGATTATTTCTCTGTAACCCTTCAATTAAAAGGAAAGGGAATTGTACTGTAGGGTCTTTTTACATAATTGTAATAGTCATAGGTGATCCTCCTTCAGTTGGGTGATTAAGTTGAAAAATAAAATAATTGCCTATTTTTTTTCTTTAGGAGACCATTTCAGAGGAATACAGGTGCTCTAATAGGAGTCTGTAATTAGTGCTAGGAGAAAAGATGAGATTTGTTTAACATACACACACAGAGCCTATCCTAGTAGTCTTTGAAAGGACTGCCAAAATGAGATTTTCTGTGTGAAGATTTGTTCTGAATTTTTCAACACAGTGAAGTATCCCCATTCTAATGGGATCCCTGGGATCCCATTCTAAAATGGGAGTGTAGTTAATTTTTGCTGTGTACTATATACTTGATCATTTTGATTGATCATGCATACTTGTCTTCAATTGCCAAAACAGCTGTTTCTAGTATATATTTTTGTTCCTACTTTACATATGAGGAACTTTAGACTGAGAAATGTTAAGTCATTTTTTTAAGTGTATACATGATAACAAATTCATAAGTATTTGCTGATGGAAAGCTTTCCAGTTGTTCCAATATGTAGTGCCTTTCTTTTGGTGCAGTGCTAGTTTTAATCAACTCAATCCCATTAACTCAGAAGGGAGAAAAACAAATGTGAGGGAGAAAGATGGTGTAGAATTTGAAAAGTTAGCCAAGCGGGAATGATTGTATCTAAGGCTTTTCTCCTTAGTGCAATGTAAATGACAATATGGTAAGTTTAATCAATATTGGGAGGTAGGGAGGTCTGTATAGTAACACCTTTCTTAAAACTTACAAATTTCTTTCACAGTCTGACTGCCCATACTCAGAAACAGTCCCAAGTATTAAAATTCCAATGGACATCATGGAACAGCAGCCTTTCCTAAGTGATAGCAAACCTTCCGACAGTGAGTAGAACTAACCTCTTGCTTCCCTGCTTTAATATGATTTGCACTTGCAGAGAAAAAAACGTTAGAACGATCATTTACATTAACTTTCCTTCCATTTTCTTTTTTCTCTATGCGAAGATTTACACTTAGGTATTGTTTTAAAACTTCATTTTTACATTCCCTGAGCTTCCCTTTCCTTCCTTTTATCTTAAGTTTTTGCTTGGCAGTCTTTTCTCTGACCCAAGTTATCACCAGTTTCTTTCAGTTGCTAAACTCATAACCATGTCTTTAACTGATTTTTCTTTTTCCTGCTGGTGTTTAGAATTGCGGCTCGTAGGACTACATCACTGTCTGTTACTGTTTGTCTTCCTTAGGCTTCAGCCAATGAGCAGATCAGCCCAAAAGAGAAATTGCAACACGGGTTCTCAGTGATTAATGAATCAATGATTAATATTGAGAATTTGGAGTAATTGATTATTTTAAATTTTATTGGCAATCATAAACTAATTAACAGAAATTTCTAGGTATGATTTACAAGATTTGTGCATTTTCTCCCTCATGTCTTCCTCCTCTGCTATTTCCAAATCACCTTTGTAACTGCACTGTTTTTTCCTTAGGTAACAGCCCGCTGGCTGGCTACGGTGTAGTGATTTCTGACACGTCGCCTTTTCTTTTGTAATCAACAGCCTCCTTAAAAAGGGGGGAACCTCTGTAGTAACATTACTGAATATATCTCAAGCTTTTCCAATAGCAGTTGTCTCCAAACTACTTTCACTTTGCGTTCTCGTTGGAAGAAAATGTATTTTTTTAAGATCCAGATGCACTTCAAAGTCTACTGATCTGCTAAAGGCAAAAGACAGTTGAGACCTTCTCTCTTCTATTTGACAATACCACTTCAATAACAGCTTACCGAGAGAAGTTTGAAATGAATGACTGTTTATGAAAATAGGTATATGAGTTATTGATTGCTGTGTAACAAATTACTATAAAGTTTAGCCGCCGGAAACAACAAACCTGTTTTCTAACACAGTTCCTGACATTCTGAAATTCGGGAGCAGCTGATTTGGATGGTTCTGGGTCCGGGTATCTCATGAGGTTGCAGTCAAGTTCTCGGCTGGGGCTGAGTCCTGACGGGAACTGGGATCTGGTTCCAAACTCAGTCACAAGGCAGTTGGCAGATGTCAGTCCCTTGGTCTGTGGGCGCCTCCATAGAGCTGCCCATGCATGAATTGGCTTCCGCCAGAGCCAGTGATAACAGAGTGTGGAACCAAAGCAGGAACTGCAGTCTTTTATAACCGAATCTCAAAAGCAGTATATCATCCCTTCTGCCATATTATATTAATCATACAAACCAACCCTGGTACAGTATGGGAAGGAATTATACAAGGATATGAATACCAGGAGGCAGGGAGCATTGGAATCTGGCCAGCACACTAGGTTTAAAGAATGAGAACACTCTCACCTTTAGTGTCTAATCTGAACGTAGGCTATAGGTTATAACTGAGGCCAATTTCTTCTCAATCCTGTCAGTGGGATTGAGTTAATTTTTCCTTTTTAAATTCAAGGTCCCCAAACCATGTTCTAGCTTCATTATTCATCTTCAGAGCATCAATAGCAAATGAAGACTGAAAGAGAGCCCATTATGTATGTTGTCCATTGACATTGTAAGCTAGTGGAGCCCTTCCAAGTACAGTTTAAAGGCTGCTTTAGAAAAAAAAATCCGTTAGAATTTGAGGCTCCTGGAAAAAATGTATAGCAATTAGATTATCTAGTGCTAGTATTCTTCATTCTCTCAAGAATCCTTTAAGAAGGATACTTTGAAAGCTGATATATTAGAAATTTACTTAAGCAAATCACCCATGATCATTCTAACTGACATGATTTTTTTTTACATTTTTAAATTAATTTTTAGAAAGAGAGGAAGGGAGAGAGAGAAACATCAATATGAGAGTGAAACATTGATCAGCTGCCTCCTACACACCCATACCAGGGATCGAGCCCGCAACCCAGGCATGTGCTCCGACCAGGAACAGAATCAGGGGACCTTCCAGGGCACGAGATCATGCCCAAGCCACTGAGTCACACCCACCATGGCTAAGTGACATCTTTCTAATGTCATATTTATCTTCTATAATCCATGAAAAAACAAAATTGATAGAGTTGCAGCATAAATAAGTTCCTCAAAATCGTTTTATTCCCCCACAAATCACAGGACAAAATTGTGAATGCTGAAGATGTAAGGAAATCCAAGAGTAAGCATACTTTTAAAAAATGATTCACCTCTTGCCCCCTCACTGAGAGGAACATTAGTGGTTATTCCTAGAAAAAAAAACCTGGAGTAAAGGAAGCAAAGTGATTTTGGCTTCATCACACTAGTTAGATTCTTACCTTGATACAGTGTTTATTGACATTGTCTAAACTTGCCTTTCTTACTCTTCCCCATTGTGAAAGATGCATCAATTTTTGTGGAGATTTTTATTTTCACTCTAGTTTTAAATATTACCCAAAACTACTCTTTATGGTTAACAAAGATTTTTTTTTTCCAGGAGAAAGATCACCAACATTCCTTGAACACCACACATCATGCTGATAAAATTCCTTTTCTTCAGTCACTGGGTATGCTCAGGTAAAGGACGGCCCTGTTTCCCCTACGTTGTTCTGTGCGATGATTGCCCCACAGAAATGAAGTCAAAGGCGGGTTATTGGCAGAACACCTTGTTCTCCTTCCATTTCTCTTAAATAAATTTCCCAACCACCAAACCTTGCTCCAGTTTTCACTGGTAGAAAACCTTCTAAGAGACCTTTTCTATTTACTCTCAGAAATACTGAAATCTCTCAGTAGCATTAAAATAAAGTCCCCGATCAATCAATGTCACCTCTTATCCTTTCTGTATCATCTCTGACTTAAGGAGTAACTGCATTTCCTGGCAGCTCTTCTCCAGGAGTTTCCTTCCCTCTTAACCTGGCTCTGCAGATTTCAGATCTTAGTTGGTTGCCCAGAAAGTACAATCCCTGAATATTTTCTTCATGAAAGTCTTTTTGTCCTTTAAGTTGACAGTATCACCCACCTGGCAGCCCACCTTCTTGTTTGTTTTTGTGTTGTTGTTTTTTCAAATCTAGGTATGAGGGCTTAAGACATTTTTACTTGAATATCTTGACTCTATTGGTACCTTCATCCCACTTAAAAATGTTTGTTTTATGAATACAGAAAGTGGAGATAATAATTTACAGAAAACAAAGGACACATTTGGCTTCCAATATATAGACATTTGACAGATGAGAAAGGAAATCTGATTTACTTACCAGTTCTTTTCTTTTCTTTTTCTCTAGTCCTCCTAAAACTCCAGTACAAGGTGTGCCTCAAATCAGAATAGAACTTGAGCCGGATGACAATGATGATTACTGGAGGAGCAAGGGAACAGAAACTACATTGTAACTTGTTTGTCTTTCCTCAAACTAACAGATTTTGTTGTTCATGGTCTTGTTTTTTTTCGTCTGGTTGTTTATTTTTAATTCTTGTTTTGTTTTGGGTTTTGGTCATTGGCCAAATAGTACAGTGCTCTCTCTGCTTCTCCCTCGCGTAAGGTAAAACTAAGACAGTAGTGCACCATTCCTGAAAAACAGCACCTGAAGAGTCCCCTTTTCGTTATACGCTCAGATGTATCCTCTGACAACCAAATTCCTCTGTCATGCAAGACACGCACAGACCCCGTCCTTTTCCCTTTCTTAACCAGAGGTCAAAAGTATTAAGGATTTTATAACACCTTTCATTCAAATACTGAAGGAACTTACCACTTGAGCTTTGGAGCTGTGCTTACTGGCTTGTCTTTCTGTCTGGCAGAACAAACCTTGATCTCCAGACAGAGTTTCCTCTCGCTTACGGAGCTCTCCAGAACTGGAAAAGTGCTGCTATTCTAATTTGCTCTTGCTTAGGAACCCTAATCCTAGAATTCTCAAAAGAAGAAAAACTAAAGGTACTTTATTCCCTGTAGCGAAACTATTGCCATCATTGTAGCAAGTGCTGGAATGTCCCTTTTTCCTATGCAACTTTTTTTAACCCTCTAATGAACTTATCTGTTGAGTACATTTGAAGAATATTTTTCTTCCTAGATTTTGTTGTTTAAATTATGGGGCCTAACCTGCAACTTATTTTTTTGTCAATTTTTTAAACTTTTTTTTAATTACTGTAAAATAATGAATTTTTCCTGCAGCAGGAAACATAGTTTTGAGTAGTTCTACCTCTTATTTGTAGCTGCCAGGCTTTCTGTAAAAATTGTATTGTATATAATGTGATTTTTACACACATATACACACTCATACACACACACACACACACACACAAATACACAATCTTTAAGGTAAGCCAGAGGGCTAGATCAGAGGAAAAACACCATGTTTCTAAGCATCAATTTTCCCCTTTCTTTAAAAGAAATTTATCTGTTCTGTGAAGGAGAATGGGGGAGAAGGGAGAAGCTCCTATGTTATGGGAATAACTGATGCTTTGATAACAGTACTATCCAGGCACAGATGCTAATTGTATTACCATGTCCATGTCCTATGCAGTATTGTTAGATTTTGTTTTTTCACTTTGAAGTATTTGTGTGTTTGTGTATATACTCTGTGTGTGGCTGGTGCATATATGTGCAAAGTCATGGACAGAGTGATGGTAGGCGAAGGGCAAAGTTACCCAGCCTCTTGTGTCAGTTGTCATAAAACCCAAACCATATATGAAAAATCCATCGGAGGTCTAAGAGACTTACGGTCATGTAAATGAGGGTGAATATATTTTATTATTCAGATATTAGTAACCATCACTGATACAGTAGCCCATAATTATAATACAAAATTCATAGAAATATCAATAGACCATTTGCACATTTATAAAGTGTTTATGGCATGACAAATAGATCTGCAGAGGTGTATGTGTATACATTGTAATAAGACTCACACATTTTTTAGGATGGAAAGGCAATTCCTTGTGATTGGGAAGTTTAGAATACATACATGTGTATGTGTATGTGTATATTTCAAAGTACCATTTTGAAAATTAGAAAAAAGAAAATCTTTATTAATTAAATTACCATGTTATTTTAATATAATGCTTTTAATAGGTTGAATTATGTATTATGAATCTGCATTAAAAATGTTAAAATGTTGAATCCCTATTTTGGGGTCATATGGTCACGTTTTGCGGTGCATCTTAAGTAAAATAGATTGTCAGAAGAGTTCAGAAACAGAACGAAGCCACCTATTTTGGTTTCATAATATATACATAGTGACTCCTACTTATTTTTATATTAATTAAATTATAATACTGCCCTCTTAAAATTCTGATTACAAAAAATTTATTCTGAATTAGCTGTTTCTTTTATAGTATCAGATAATCTTAAAACCTTCAATTTTATACAAATTAGATATAAATGACCTGCAGTTTTTTCATTCAAATGAAAGTGGCAAATTACTTGTTATTTATTAAAACCGCTCATGCTAAATTTTGGCTTGTATTTACAACTATTCTTAAAATGATTACTCTATATTATATAGTTTTTTCATTAAACTAAGATAAAATTAGAAGCTTTCCCCCTTTTTTTTTTAACTGATAGAAGCACCAATAAAATGTTTGAAAGCCATGCATAATATATTCAGCCTAACCTAAAAGCTTGTCAAATTAATGACATTTTTGTTCATTTTTATAAAATCTAGCTATAATAATTTATTTTTCTGATCATGAATCAAGTATTTGAGGATTCATGCCCCTTTCCATCCCTTTAAAAAAACCTAAAACAACTTAATTCAGCCTTTGAGTAGATCTACAAGTTATCTGCACCTCTGTGTATGATGCATGTTCAATGACTGGTTGATACTTACAATATGAATGTGGAACAATACGTTATGTTTGCTAAAAGGATCATAGGTATCAAACCTTTTCAATATTTTGGGACCCAGGGATGTATTTAAAAAATCATAACTTTCAGAGGAATAGAAATAGTTACCCAACAAACAAACCCTGAGGTCCTCACAGAGCCACCAAATTATCTCTATCTCAATTGAATTTACTCATTATTTAAGAACTAACCAGATTGTGTGGTTTTGTTTCTTTGTAAACTGGACACACAGAATACACTGGTAAAATTTTACAGAGTGTTTCTCCCTGATGTGAATACGGACAAAAAAAGATGTAAGTTGTTAGAAGTAAAGAAGTAAGTAACTAAGTGTACACTCAGAATTGTTAACCGGAGCGCCTGGCTGTACACACTTATTGTTGGAAGGAAAGATCACTAGGCCAAGAGTCTGCCTTATGGAAACAAAAGGTCTCTGGCTTTGCATTCGAAAGAAAATATCTTGGAGGCACCGTTTTCCTTGATGAAAGTCACTCTTCTCTACTATGTAAAACCAGGACTTGGAACCCTAATTATTTTGTGTGCCATCGGCAGTAGTGTTCCTGATTGTTCTTCCAGTCAAGCTGTGGAATGGGGGTAGGGAGGTGGACGCTTAAAGAAGTAGGGAAAAGGCCTCTCTAATCAGCCCCCTAACCTCAAAGAATGGGGGTGGGGGTGAGGGGTGGGGGGGTAGTAATTGTCTGCCTCAGTAATTCAGGTGTGTAGTTCTATATATTTTATGCACATGCACCAGTACACACAGAGTAAATCTTTTATCAGCTCTATATCGATGTTTAATACAGAGAACGTTTGTCTTCCGAGTTTTGGTTCTTTTTTTGTTTGTTTTGTTTTTAACTGTGTTAAAGTACTTGAATTGTATTGACTGCTGACTATCTTTAAAAAACAAAACAAAACTATTTGAGTTGTATTACAGAGGTTGACATTGTTCAGGGATGGGACAAAGCTTCCTTCAATCCTTTCATACCACTTAACGATTTTGGTGCAGGAACTTGAGATTTTCTTATTTATTTCTTATTTCACGTCGGCTCTTCACAGCATGAGCATGCAGCCCAGTGGCACCAAGGGGCTGAATACAATCAAATGATAGTCTGTGGCCCTTGACCATCTGAAGGGCTGTGGGAGTTTGGAGATGATGATTTCATTGAGCTTCGCTGCAGCCTGAAATATGGTTTTGTGATATCGGCAAACACCAAGTTGTGTTTGGGCAAGAGATTTGCATATGTCCTATTTTTGGCTCATTTCTTTGTGTTCTGTGGGTACATACAAAAAATTCTGAATTATATTTCCTAGGCAAATATTGCAACTCAGGGCTAATGTCATCCAGTAAAACTTTTAGAGCCAGAAGTAACTTTGTCCCATTCCTACAATGTGAAAAGCGTGAATAGTTGCCTCTTTTTAGCCATTTTCATGGCTGGTACATATTCATACACATTACTTTTCAGAATCAATACGCACTTTCAGATATTCTTATTTTTATTCTCTTAAGTCTTTATTAACTTTGGAGAAATGATGCATCTTTTTATTTCAAATGAAGTAGATCAACATGGTGGAACAAAATGATAAAGAACAGAAAACATTTCAATATATTACTAATAATTTTTTCCAATATAAAACCTAAAATTCCTATAACATTATAGTATTTTACAGTTTTATGAAGCTTTCTATTGTGACTTTTATGGAATTAAGAGATGAAGAAGATGAGATATTTTAGCATTTATATTTTTCAAAATTAAATGTATACTTAAAATAAAGTAACTTTATGCATTTGGGAGTGTTAAGTGCTTCTGTTCAACCCTTCAAATAATTATTGCATGCCTATTACGTTGTTCCCAGAAAAGGGACCTGGCCTTAGTGTGGGTCTACCTTGGGCTGGTTGGTAGTGTGTGGGTTCTTGACTTCTTGCAGGAAAGATTTCACAATACATGTCTCGGTGATTTTTAGAGCATGTTTATTAAGGCTGGGTACAGTAAAACAAGGAAGGGCTTTGGATAGTGGAAGCAACCTAAGCAGGAGAACCTAAGCAGGGCAGCCTTGCCTCTCTGGAAATGTTAGAGGAAAGATGAGCCTAGTCCAGTGGTCGGCAAACTCATTAGTCAACAGAGCCAAATATCAACAGTACAACGATTGAAATTTCTTTTGAGAGCCAAATTTTTTAAACTTAAACTATATAGGTAGGTATATTGTTATTAACTGAATTAGGGTACTCCAAAGGCTTAGGAAGAGCCACACTCAAGGGGCCAAAGAGCCGCGTGTGGCTCGCGAGCCGCAATTTGCCGACCACGGGTAGGCTAGTCTGCTTTCGCTCACTAGGAAGTCAGAGAAAAGGGGGCTTTGGAGACAAGTTCACAGTTAGCCCTGGACGAATTGCCACAGCCCAGGGCTGCCCAGTTTGCAAGCTGGTGAGGGCCCTTAGAGCATCGGTTCTCAACCTGTGGGTCGCGA